>NW_026652276.1:212970405-213541363 GCF_009828535.3 Hylobates moloch
TTTGGTAGAGACAGGGTCTTGCTTTGGTATCTAAGCTAGTCTCAAATTCCTAGGCTCAAGCAATCCTCCTGCCTCGGCCTGCCAAAGGTGTTGGGATTATGGGTGTGAGCCACCGCATTCAGACCCAAATTTCTATAGTGAACACATATTGCTTTCATTATTTAAAAAAAAAAAAAAAAAAGGCCTGGCATGGTGGCTTATGCCCGTAATCCTAGCACTTTGGGAGGCCAAAGTGGGCAGATCACTTGAGGTCAGGAGTTTAGATCAGCCTGGCCAACGTGGCAAAACCCCATCTCTACAAAAAATACAAAAATTAGTCAGTTGTGGTGGTGCACCTGTAATTCCAGCTACTCAGGAGGCTAAGGCTCAAGAATCGCTTGAACCTAGTGGGTGGAAGTTGCAGTGAGCTGAGACTGCACCGCTGCACTCCATCCAGCCTGGGTGACGGAATGAGACTTTCTCAAACAAAAACAAAAAACATTAAAAAAATTTCAAAAGGTTAGAACAAAGAACACAAATCAAGAAGGAGACAGTTTCTATCCAGATTTGAAGACACATATGGTGCACAGATAGGCAAGCACAGCTCCGCAAAAGTCCAAGATAAGTCAACCGTCCGAAGTAGATGATTTTTTTAAAATGCTTTCTTAGATGAACTTAAGGATTATAGCATCCAAATTAAGATGGGTTAACATTCTACCAAATTAAAGCCAATGGGTAGAAATTTAAAATATAGCAGATTCAGGTTCACAATGATAAGAAAATTGCTGATATTTAATTTACTATCTTAACGCTATCTTTAGAGAAATCAGTGGTTCCTCATAAAGGCCCAGCTGCCCTGTCCAGTGCCCTGAGAACTCACCAGACATTTTGTCTCTGGTTTTCCTAAAGTTCCAGCTCTCAGTTGTCTGTGGGATCCGTAGGTGCCCCCGCTCTAGCCCTCCCTTTCTCAATAGAGACTAGCCAGTCTTGTTTTGGAGACAGTGTGGGGTGTGGACAGTCAGTTGCCAAGACAGCAGGACAGAAGGCTGATGTGGTGGGGAGGTGGGAGAGATGTAGGCATTCATGACTGAAATGAATTCTGTTTTGGCTCTCAGGCAGCTGGGCACAACACAGTCTTCTCTGGCCAGCTGGAGAGTGAAAGCAGTCCCTGATTAGGCAGAGGCCATTAGGGGACCCCAGGTAGGAATGGACATAGTCTTGCCAAAAAGAGAGCTTGGTGGGGACCAGGTTCTGTGCCCATTCCCATCTGCCCTGCCATGTTCCGTTCCTGTATTGCCAATGGTCAGAATTTCTGGGCAAAGAGTTGGCCTTTAAAATTCCTGACCCTCCTAAGCATCTGGCTGAGAGGGCAACAGACTGGGGTTTAGGATTTCTTATTTCTGATTCCCATTGTCAGAGCTGCCCCAGACTTCTTGAGTGATGTGGCTGGGTCCCTTGGCAAGGCTAGCCTCAGTTTCCCTGAAGTGAATGAACAGATGAGAAGGTGAAAGATCTGAGGTGAGTTAACATCTGGGAAGGATCAGATGTGGCAGATTAAAAATGGGCACTGAGGGGGGAGAAAGCCAAAAAGCACAAAATTAGAGTTAGTACATGAGAGAAGGAGATTAAACAGAAAAGGAAAAATCACCAGCAGCTTTGGATTTACCCAGCCGGAGTTTCTCCACTGGGCAATGAAAGCTTAAGTAATCCAAATTAATTTCTAGTTAAAGGCAGAGCTCAGAGAGCAATCAAACAGGTGACCACAGCTGGTACCAAATTTCACTGGGAGATAAACCACTAATGCTAAAAATAAGCCATGTGTGCTAAGAAAGGGACTGTTTGAAATCTGCCGACCCTCAGTGCAAGTGAAGGTTAGAACACTTCAGTCATTCATTCAACACACTTACAGCAAGTACCTACTCTATGCTAGGCACTGGGCTTTCAGTTTGAGTCAGAGGAATGGTCCCTGCCTTAGAGTTGTTCACAGTGTCGTGCAGAAGATGCACAGAGACAGAGGATATTGCAGGATCATGGGATAAGGAATCTGGTAACAATATCCAAGAGGGTAGTGAAGGAAGCAGGGAAAAGAAGAGTTGGTATGGGAAGTTAGGAAAGACTTTCTGCAGAATCAGACCCTTTAGCTAAACTCGAAGGCCAGGAAGAGTTACCAAGCTGATAAAGAGAGGAGGAAGGGGACTTTGGAGGTAGTTGCAATAGTATCTGTGATGACATGAAGTGAAAGGGAGCTTGCACATGCTTTGAGGAAACACCAGCAGTCCTGTGTGGCTGTGGCAAGGGACACACTTGGGCTAAGGTTGTCGGTGAGGATGGAGAAAAGGAGATGGATTTGAAGGATACCAAGCAATGAAAACCATAGACTTGGGGATTGACTGTTTCAGTGTGGTGTGTCACACATCAGACATGGTGACCAAGTGGTGCCATCCTCAGAGATGAGGAGTAGAGGAGGAAAAAGGAGGGCTTAGGCTGCGCGGAAGGGACAATTTAACGCTTGTAGGGATTGACATCCAGATACCAGGCAGGGTAGAGCCTCTCCCTTTTCTCTATTGCTGGTAACTCCCATCTCCATGAGTGGGCACCATCTGTGTCTGGCCAAGACTCCCATTTGGGGCTCTACTCACCTCTATTCTAAGCAGTGGCATCCCTCCTGTTGGACTTACAGGATGGGCTGCCTGGTGGTATTTGAAGATATCTGATTTCATGCTGTAAGGAGTCTTGTTTCTAGTGGCCTGGCCTTTTAAATTTTTCAAAATTTTAATTTAATTTTGTTATTTTTTAGAGACAGGGTCTTGCTCTGCCTCCCAAGCTAGAGTGCAGTGGTACAATCACGGCTCACTGCAACCTCAATCTCCTGGGCTCAAGCAATCCTCCTGCCTCAGTCTCTCAAGTAGCTGGGACTACAGGTGCACACTGCTACAACTGACTAATTTTTTTTTTTTTTTTTGTAGCGACAGACTGTCACTACGTTGCATAGGCTGGTCTCAAACTTCTAGCATCAAGCCATCCTCCTGCTTTGGCCTGGATTACAGGTGTGAGGGGGTTATAGGTGTGAGCCACCACGCCTGGCCCACTGGTCTGGTCTGGTCTGTGACAGCTATTTTCAAGCGCTAGTCTTTGGGTGGATGAATGGCACAGCAGTTTTCAAACTGTGTTCCTCAGTGACCTGGATTTCTGGGTTTAGAGAGTGCTCAGAAGAGGACTGAGGGTAGAGGAAGATGAGGATGGAGGAGGTGGGGGCAGAGTGGAGATGCAGGATCGGCTCTGGCCCTTCAGAGAACCCACTGCTAAGGCTCTTTTAAAAAGTTGTTTTAAAGAAAAAGACATTTGTGGATAAGTGATGACTATACCTAAGAGATCTTTATAACCTGGTAAGGAATCTAGCATGAAATTTTCAGCAGAGGGGGCTGGGAAGGGAGGGACAAGTTGGGATGAATCCACTGAGAAACGAGTTAAGGAGCTTAACGCACTGCAAACCAGCAGCTAGAGCAGGTCTGGTTTATGTGAAGTCCTTGGAGGGGCAGAAGAGGAATTAATTATAAGGCTGTGTAGAGCTGGGGTAGGAAAAATAGAGAAATAATTTAATGTAGAGATGGCAAACTGAAGTCTGCGTATGGAAACTGGAACCACAGATACGTTTTATTTGACTATCACATTGTTGTTGTTTTTTTAAATTTTGGATTATTTGCCAGCATTTAAAATTCAGGAGACATAACCAAGAATTTTGATTTCAGACTTCGGCTGAAAAAATAAATCCAGACCTGACCACACGGGACTGATGTTCCCACAAGGCAGCAGTCAGCTGGAGCTGCCTTTCAGGCAGGCATGAGTTTTCCAGGGTGCCCCTCTCATTTCCCCTGCACCTGCTTTGCTCACTGATGGCACTTTACTGGGTGCTGGCAGCTTCTGAGTCAAGGCACCTCCCATGAGTCAAGCAAACCAGGGGCTTAGGGCTCACTCCTTTCCTAACCCTGAAAACTTTTGCAGCACAAAATGATTGTTTTCTTTCCCTTTCCTGCCCCAGACACTTTTGCTTAAACTGAATTCTTAACTATTCCTTCTACCATCCTCTTTGCTACCAGATGCATGGATGTAGTTGGCCATTCTGGGTTAGGAAGCCAGCCATGGGCCACTATACAGGGGACTATAAAACTGCAGCTGTGACTAATGTCATGAAAGTGAAGTTAGCTAGAGCTCATGGCAGACAGCCTTGCCCTAGTCAAGAAGATGAGGGCAGGTTTCTCTGCGATCTGATGGATGAGAAAGTGTTAGCAATGTAAAGATGGAAATAAGGAGTGATGCAGGTAGAGGCAAAGGCAAGGTAGAGAGATGCTAGGGAGAGAGGATGAAGATAGATGAGTGGGAGGCAATGGAATTAGCCCAGGAGAAAGATACCAGTAGGGATTAGAACAATGGCAGGGGCTGGATTTAAGGGAATTTTAGGAAGTGAATGGATAGCACCAAGGGATGGAAGAGTGAGAAGGAATGGGGAGAGGGCTGTGAAGTCATGTGCCCTTGGTTTCTGGCTTCTGTCACTGGGCTGAGTTGGTGGCATTCATGGAGATGTGCAGCCCTAGGAAAGCATGTGCAAGGAATGATCATGAGTCCATCCTTTCTGAGTTTGAGGAGACTTTGCAGCAGCTAAGAGGAGTTGACAAATAGACAGTTGGATACACAAGTCTAGAGCTCAGAGAAGACAGCTCCCTAAAAAGAGCTGTCTGCTACAAATTCACTGGTCTGATGGTTGGCTAGCTACATACTGAGTACTTTGTACTCTCTGGTCTGAACAACTGCATCAATTCTTTCATTGATTAATTCAACAATTATCAATTAGACACCAGTGACCCTGGCAGCAGACCCAAGCAGTCTGCTAGGTGCTGGCTCTATAGCAGTGAATAAACAGGTGCTATTTCTCCCATAAAGGAGCCAAGACCATGAGCTTTGCAGAAAGTGGGGACGTGATTCTCTCATCTCTACCTTCCCGCTTTATTGAATGGGTTATTAAAGGTGGGTTGGGTCTTTTACCTATTTCCCCCTCCCATGGATTGTGGTAAATGATTTAGAGCAGATTTACTTGTGTTTTCAGACTTCACAGGTACCTTTAGATAAGATTTCAAAACTGTCTGCTGTTACTATTGATAGTGATCCACTTAGTATATTCATCTCTAGACTTTGAATCTAGAGCTCTAAATTCTCTGAGACCAGGAACCAGACCTTGAATGCCTTCCTGCTTAAAGTATTAGAGCTGATCTCTTAGGCCCTGAATGAAGTATTTCAAATACTGTGAAACTTATCCTTTGTCAATACTCATAGCCAGAAGAAAGTAAATTAATCATGAACATCGATTTGCTCATCTGTCTCTTTCTCTAGACTTTAAATATCTTGAGGGAGAGACCATTTATTCAACCTTGTATCTTCGGTTTCTAGTAAAGTCCACGGCACACAATGGGAAATTAATGAATATATATGCTGAACGAATAAATGAACATGGGGCATCTTTTAATGATTTTCTTGTTCTCTAGTTAATTCTTATTTAACCTTGCGTGTTTTTTTTTTCTCATCTCCTCAACTCTGAATTAAGTTGCTATAGGTAAGAACTTTGGTGGCTCCGTGATGTTGGGCTTGCACTGGATGCTTACTACATATTTGTTGATTGATTGCTTAGAGTTAAAAAGACTGACCCTCTACTCACTCTTTTTCAGCTGTAATGACATGATCAGTGAGTTTTTACCATTTTCCCAGCTTGCAGTAGCAAACCAAATCACTTCTTAAATACTTACTACATCTAGGGACTACAGTGAAACTTTGGATTGGAGGGCTCTGAAGCAGGGATGCTTAGAAAACTTTTGCTCCCATGGATAAGGGCTTTCTCTCTCTCAGCATCTTAGGAGCTAGGTACTATTATTATTCTTAATTTACAATATAAGATAACTGAAGCACAAGAGGTTGGGCAACTTGCCCAATCAGAATCGCCTGGAACCTAGGACTTTTCCTGAACTCCGTTGCAGATTGCATTGTGATTTAGAGATGGGCTGTGGCCCCAGAGTCTGCTTTAGCAAGCCCTCAAAGAGATTCTGATGCAGGTAGCACCATGAGTCACTGTGCCATCACTGACATGGAAAACAATTACCTGGAGACTTGGACTGACTGTGTCTCATCTCATCACCATGTTCCTTTCACTGACCCCTGAGGGATGAGGGATATGACACTTTCCCACTCAATGTCTCTCAAGACCTATAAATCTAGAACAAAGCTATGCTGAGGGTACCTCCTACAGGTTTTGACATGAGTCCCTCTGAAAAATTGGGAAACTGCTAAGAACCTCATAAACAAGGGCTCCAATCACCCTGCATCAGCCTAGTGGATGAGATTATCTTTTCCACTCCATATAATCACCTTAGAAATAAAATAAATGAAATTGTGGCCAAGTGCTGAGGCAGGTGGATCATCTGACATCAGGAGTTCGAGACCAGCCTGACCAACATGGTGAAACCCTGTCTCTACTAAAAAATACAAAAATTAGTTGAGCACGGTGTTGGGTGCCTGTAATCCCAGCTACTCGGGAGGCTGAGGCAGGAGAATCACTTGAACCCAGGAGGCAGAGGTTGTGGTGAGCTCGGATCGCACCATTGCACTCCAGCCTGGGCAACAGAGGAAGACTCCATCTCAAAAAAAAAAAAAAAAGGAAATTGTGAAAGGAGCCCACTTCCACTCAGATAGGGTGGTGTGTAGAGGTTAGAACTCATGAGGACCATATGATGATATGCCGGTCCAGGTGACCAGGAAAGAGGGACGGAGGAAAGGCATCTCAGTCCTGTTAGAGGTCTAGGGTCCTGTCCCAGTGGGAGAAATCACAGGGCGTTTGGAGAGAAAGAACTCAGACACCAGTGCTAAATAGACCTGGCTCAAGTTCTGGCTCATTGGCCGTATGGCCCTAGGCCAGTGACTTAACGTCTCTAGCCTCAGTTTCCTTATCTCTAAAATGAGAATAATAATACTTACTCTGCTGTGTAGTGTATGGATTAGAGACAATAAGGTCACCTTGCTCAACACAGAGTCGGCCCTGAACCTATTAGCAAGGTCTGAGGTTTCCAAGGGTTTTCAAGGGCATGGCTGGGAAGAAGTTGGCATTCAGCCTTCCCATTGCCTAGCATCGAAAATCCTCCTTGGGAAGCCCAGGGGAGAGCTCTGGCTCAAACACTGACTCACCAAGTGGGAATAAATACTTACGAGAGTCAGGCAATCTCCCCAGATTTCTTCCCTACCCTTTGGCTCTACTCCCCTCTTTTCGTAGTTTACATTTAACGATATTCTGCAGAGGGGCTCAGCGTTTTAAAAGATTCAATGGAAGGATCCAGAAGCAGGGAACCTGGGAGAACCTTTCAGCTGATGTTAAAAGTGCAAGACGAAAAGTGCTTTAGAGCCTGAAATTGAGTAACTATTGAGATTTGCTTCTGAGCCTGTGATTTGGTGTTGGCATATTTATAGGAGACCCTGGACTATTGAAGGATGTGCAGGCTGGGCCACTTGCCAAGAAAACCCTGGCTCAGTTCCTTCTGGAGCCTGCCAAGCTTTTGCTGCCCTAGGTTGTAGCCTTGAAGCTGAGGGACATTCAGAGGCCCCAAGATAGCCCTAGGGAAAAGAATGTCAAAAGCAATAGCAATGAATATCTAACAAAGCATTGTGATAAGTGCACTATCTTATCTTCACAGCCATCCTATGAATTAGATAGTATGGTGGTATCTTATATTAATTAAACAACCCTGGGAAGCAGAGTGCATAATAATGAGTCCTGATTTTTACTCACTGTGTAAACTTGGCAAGTTATTACCCTCTCAAAGCCTCGGTTTCCTCACCTGAAAAATGGGGATAGATGTATCTATCTCATAAAATTATTTATTTGAGATTTTCCAGATAAAGCAGATAGCCAATATCAAGCATATAGTATAACAGTAAATATTAGGCATTGTTATCTCTATTTTATAGATGCAGACACTGAAGCTTTAATGAAGTCAGTGGTGTGCCCAAAGTCACCTAGGCAGGGAGAGCAGGAGCCAGAACTCAAGCTCAATATGTTTGACTGTGATGCCCTTGTTCTTAATCACTGGGTATCCTGCTTGAGCTGAAAAATTTCTGCAGGAGGTCTTGCTCAGTGGGAATTATAGCAGAGGTTTGGGTTATGGTCTCTTTTTAAATTCTTAAAGAAGTGAGAACATCTAGACTAGAAGCATGGAGGAGAGAGGGTGCTGGGGCAGCCAGGCTGTGCTAGGAGAGTGGCTGTCCATGAGGATGTGTTTTCAGTGTTGGGCATGGCTGTTCTCTGCTCTGGGTTGTTCTAGGTGGGCAGCCACCCGGAGAGGATGTGTTGTCAGTGTACTGCCTTCATTTTGACTTGCTCCATAACCGTAATCTTAAGAAAGGGTGTCAGAAAGGACTAGGTTTAGTATCACTGTATTGGAATGTGGAATTTCCAGTTTCAAGTGAAAAACGCTATACTGGAAGGAGGTACTTTTTCTCTGTCCATCAGCCTGCCTCACTCTTTCTCCTTTCCCTCTTCTACTCTCTCTCTCTCTCTCTCTCCCTGCCTCTTGCTGTTTCTCAGAATGCCTATGAAAAAAACAGCTAGTCCACAGCCTGGTGTCTTAGATGCCAATTATTGGAGCAGTGGATTGCAACTAGATCTGTGCTTCTCAAACTCTCTTGGATGACGGAACAGAGTTTTTCTTTTACAATTTGTTGTTGAATGACTTTAAAAATAAAATATCTGTTTATGTGTTATAGAATATTTTAATAAAATATGTATTTTTATTAAAAATGTATTTAGAATATATTTGTGGGGAAATAAAAAATATAAACATGCAAATCCCCTTTTTTATTATTAGGGTAAACACATTAGATTACCCTGTCAGATTACTATAAAAGTTTCAAAATGCTTACTCTCAAGTTCAGCACTGACCTCGCTGTGGACCAGTAACAAGCAATTTGCATATGGGCCCTGATACACACATTGAGTAGCACTGGTCCAGATGATCTGGGGTGGGAGTGGCAGTGTGGACCCTTTAGCTTGAGAAGATCAAGAGCCCGCATCCACAGACTCACACACAGCAGTTTCAGTGATGGACATGACCTTTTTGATGGCCATGCCTTGTCAATGATGGGAATGGTGTGACTGGCATGGCGCAGAGGGTATGTGTACGAGCTACCCCAACCCCACCTGGCTCTGCAGAGTGCATTCCATGCTGCAGTGGCAGCTTCCATGTGGTTCTACCGCAAGCCCTAGACTGGAAGTTGACAGACACCCAAGAGCTCCCATATATAATTGCCTTTGAAGCTTAGGCTCTGGGAAGAGGACTCGGAGTCAGCTTCTTATCTCTGTCTCTGATTGGCAGAACTGTCTGAGGCACACTGAGGGGTTATTTGGAAAGGGAAGCAGAGGAAAGCCGTGGGCCCACTCCACACAAGCCTGCCTGTCATGGACCTGGGAAGCATGATAGCATATCAGATCATCTCTCCCCTTAACCTTGTCAGCCTGCCTTCTAGCACAGACAGTGCCAGCTGTTGACAAGAGGAGGGGAGGATGATGGGAAATTCCTCTCTGGCAACAGGGAATCTGTTAGGGGGCCCTGAGGGATGGGAGCTTGCTCTGCCATCATATTTCTCAGCACCTTGAATCAAAATTGCCCAGCATGGGTCTCTACCCATCCACCCGTCCTGTACCTGCTTCCAGGTGCATTGCCCATGCTCATTCTCTTACTGTAATCACAATGTTTAAAATAGCTTTGGCCTGATTTCTGAAAAATCTGGTGCAAGGAGAGAGAGAGAGCAAGAGCGAGAGAGTGCCTCGTGGCAATGAGTGGGTGTGTCTGCCTCCCTGGAGGCCACATATGCACCTGCCACTCTGCCTGTACCTTTCTTTATCTCTTCTGTCTCAATGCCCTGCATCCACTTTGCATAGCCCATTATATTCCTGGGAAGCTTCATCCAGCTCACAGTGTATTTCTAGCATAACTGATGACTGACAGGTCCTAACTCAATTAGTCAAACACAGCTTATGACTCACTCCTGAGTTGCCTCATGTAGGGCCATTCAGAGTCCTGAATGAGTCCAAAATACTTTACGCTCTAAGCTTTTAGGAACAAAAGACACATCTCCCACTGAGAGGAAAGGGTCTTTTATAAGTGGGATGCTTAGTATCTGCTTCACATTCCAGCCAATGCTGGAAAGCAGGTGGGGCCAGGGAAGGAAGAGTGACAGGCTCCTCACACCAGGGAAGGGCTGCCTCTGGCCCCCATGTAGCTCTGCTGAGTATCTTTTCTCTTTCCACTTTTATTCACAAACAACATCCCTTGTGACTCTTTTCCCTGAAACCGAGAAATGACAAGGATTGAGCAGGTGGGAGTCAACAGTCTTGAGCAGAGATAGAACAGGAAGGGACATTTTGTCCTTTCAAAGTATTCAAAGCTGAAAAAGTCAAGGCTGTGGCTACAATGCAGTCATGCCAGCTGGAGTCCCCTAGGACCTGTCAGCAGGCTCAATCTGGAAACCACGTTTATTCCCAAGGTGGTACAGTGCATCTACAAGAGCAGTGCTTTGCAATCCGATGGAATTGGGCATAAAACCTCTCTGTGCTTTCAAATGCCTCTTTTTAGGAGGCTTTCAAGTCTTTCTCAGATAATCTCATTCATTTATTACCTCTAGTCTTGTGGTTTTCACAAGTCAGCAAATATCACTATTTTTTGTTTTATAGACAAGGGAGAGAGCCTTCCTATTAATCTCTTAGCATCATCCCAGATCACAGTTCTTTAGGAACATCGAGTCAGGGGATAATCACCTAGAAAATCTTCCTCACAAAGCCATCCTGGAGTATGCAAATATCCAGGAATAGGCTGAGGAATAATTGCAGGTAGCTGGCTCCATAAACAGTTTTTAAATGTGATTGGAAGGCACTCTGTGGTTGTAGCCATGCAATATAAATGCTAAGTAACAATGATGGGGTCCATGGAAATGATGAGAACTCTTTGCCCACCCATGGCCTCTGGGCTAAAACAACCAAACCCTGAAGACTACTACTGCATGCCATTTATGTGTCGGTGGCCCCCACCTCTCTATGCTCATGAAAAATGTTATTTCCTTAGGGGATGAGAGGGTGGATCTAGTGAGAGGAAAGAAGGCCACTTGACTTCATTTCAGGGGTCCCCAGACCCATCTTCTTTTTCCTTTGCCCAAGGGAAAGGATGTGCCTCCACTCCTCTTTTTGCCTTTTTTTTTTTTTTTTTAACTCTAAGACTGGTCTGGCCTGACTTGGAAGGGGGCCTGGCTAGCAAATTGCCAGTCCTGCCTGGGACCTTCCTTTATGGTAAACTGGGGCCAAGTTGCCTCCAGAGGGAATTCTAGTCTCTTTGCTCTGCCCAGGGAGATCCAATAGTCAAGAGACACACATCAAAACTTTACACAGTGGGGAAATGGTAGACCCTGGGCAAGTTGGACAAAAAACAGCAGCAGCCAAAGAGGAAGACAAGGTCCAGGGGAAGGAAGGTGGAATGGGATATGTAAAGAAAGGGGACCACTGAGAGCCACTTCCTCCCTGGCCCCCAGTCCCTTGTACTCTCTTTCCTTTGCCTATATTCACACTGTAAGTGGCACCTACAGACTCAGGTGAGGTCCCTCAGGATGTCTCACAGGCTGGGGAACCTGCTGTCCTTTGGAATGGGGGGTTTCTTAGGCTATTTCCTTCCATGAAGGGGATGAGGCAGGGGCACTTTGCTGGGAATTTTGTAGGACACCATTCTCCACTCCATTTTCTACAGCATCTTTATAGATAAAAACAATTATTGTTGCATATTTATCATGAGCAATTATAATTAACCTAGACAGCAAGGAAAGTCACGTTATTGATGGCACCCTCTTTCCACCTCCCTACTTTTAAGGAAAAATTGGCAAATATAGAAAAACCCAAATAAGAAAACAAAAATCCCCTATAACTTCATCAGTCAGAAATAACTATGGTTAGCATTTTGATGTGAAAATTATTTCACCTTTTTTCCCTTCTGATAGCAAAAATGGATATCCTGCAGTAATATAACCTTCTTGCACATAACAATATCCATAAACATTTCCCGGTGTCATTAGTTTTCTACAGCATCCTTTTTATGTTTGCAATGAATTTCATCATGATTATAGCATAATTTATTTAATAATAGAAAACACTTTCAAAACACTTCCTATGGGCTACATGTTACACACATCATCTCATTTATTCCTAGCCACATTTCTATGAGGTAAATACTATTATTATCATCCATTTTCTATAGGTAAGAAAACAGGTTTGGAGGCAATGTTTTGCTCAAGGTCACATAGATGGTGAGTAGAGGAGCTGGAATTTGAACCTGACCCTGCTGTTTCTGGCTCTGGAGCCTCTGCGATTCCGTGCTGTGCGGCCACCTCAGCCAAGCGCCCATTGCTGTCATTTAGGTGGCTGCCAGTGTGTAAATAGTACAAACAGAGCTGTGAAGAACATCATTATAGCTATATGTTTTGCATACTCCATTGTTACTTTCAAGGATAAATCTCTAGAAATGAGGCCGTGAGGTCAATGCAAATGCACATTTTTTTTTCTGGGTTGAGAGGATTTGTTTGGGGCAGAGCAGACAGACCTGGGTGGAGCCAGTTCAGAGGCGCTGGGGGCCAGGCAGCCCCTGCTGTACCATCTTCTACCGCCTGCACCCACTTTTCCTGCCCAGCCACAGGGTTTCATCAATTTGAATTCCCTCCAATCTTGAGAGTGATCATTTCCCACACGCTCACAAACACTGAGAACTCTCATTTTAAAAATCATTGACTCATTCCTAGGTGGAAAAATGACATTATTTTTATTTGCAAATTTTAAATTGCTAATAATTTTAATAAATTTAAAATTGCTAATTTTAAATTTGTTAACAGGCCAGCTATATTTCTTCTTTGCTGACTTTCCTGACTGTGTCCTTGGGATAGGGCATGGTTTTAACATGCAAGAGCTCTTCTTGCTTCCATTCCCTTGCTGGAATGAATGAATGAATGGATGGATTACATTTCCTGCAGTCTCTCCTGCGAGGTCTTCAATAAAGAAACCGATGATAGCTTTCCCTTCTGCCTTACTGACCAGGCAAGACTTTTGTTAACTGAAGTTCTAATCTGACTTATTTTGGAATGTTATCCTTGCTAGGATTGGTCTGTACTAAAGCTGTGGCTAGAAATGGCAGACACAGGAGCTGGCTATGTGATCTTGAGTTCCCAGGAAAAATAACACTAGCTACCATTTATTGAGTGCTTGCTATATGCACATTGTTTTTGTCCTCATCACATGGTTTTCCTCATCTTCATTTTAGAAAGGAGTAGAATGAGGCTCAGGGAAGCTAGGCTACTTGTACCAGGTCACACAGCTAGTAGGTGGCAGGAGAAGAGTATCTTTTGTACCATGATGTCCATCAAGGTAAATTTTTAAGGGGTTTATGAGCTCTATTTTTTCTCTCTTCTTCGTTGACAATTCTTGTCTATTTCATGACTGTAAAAAATTAGTTGAAACTTAGGAAATTGTCATGCCAGATTTTATATTGAGGAAGTGTTGGGATGTGATTTCTAACCTGTCTTCCAGTTGCTTGCTTCTGTGATTCAAATGTTCCTCCTTTAGGAACCAAAAGTCCATGTTGGACTCAGGCTGTCTCTAGCCAGTCCTCATTGCTGAGAGAATGACTGGGTCTACTTCCGCAGCCAGCCTGGTTTGAACACCCACTTCTCTACTAAGATCCATGGATCCAAGAAGACTCTTAGTGGGCTGTCTGGTGTCATGTCAGGCACCATTCTCCAGAGAACAGCAAGCAGGAGTTGGGGGAAGAGACAGATTGTTTAGGATGAGAGAAAATAGACATCCTCAGCAGGATAGCCTAGGGCGGGAACAAAAGAAAATCAGAACGAATCAGAATAACTTAACCCTTCAACAAAGATGAGAAGTATGGGAGTTAAGATTTCACAGCAGGGTAGCATCATAAAAACTCTTTTGTGAGAGTCTAAAGGAAAAATCTAGTAATTCCCAGGTTTAGGACAAGCCCTTGCAGGTTTCTAGACTGTCTCTGGATCCTTGGGATGTCAAAGTGACATGGTGGCACCTCCTGGGGACCTTTGTAAATATGTGGGAGCGTCTTGATTTCCAGATGACTTAAAGGGTGCATCTGGTTTTTAGTGAGTGGCAGCCAGGCTTGCTAGCCCTGCTATACACTATGTGGGATAAACAATACTCTTCCTAGTTCCAAATGCCAATGGTGTCCCATTAAGAACACTGGATGATATTTCAGGATTTTTCCAGTGTTAAAAATCTAATATTCTATTATTCCATTCTGGCTATGGTAGTCTATTTTCTTTAGAAACATTGTGAGAAAAAAAATGTATTATCTCAATAGATGCAGAAAAATGGTTGGATAAAACTCAATACTCAGTCATAATTAAAAATCTTTTAGCCAATTAAGAATAAGCCCTCAACCTAATAATGGCCATCTATTACTTATAGCAAATATTATAATTAATTATAAAATATTGAAAACATTCACTTAAAGGAAGAAAGAAGAGAAGAATGCCCACTATCAGTCATGCCACCTGTCAACATTGTGCTTAAGGTTCTAACAAATGCAATTAAACACAAAAATATATAAGAAAGCTAAAGATGTAATTATTATTTATACAATACTTGATTTTCAATTAAAAAATGACTTGTGGAAAAGCTATCAATATTTTTAAAATTTAGTTTTGTGAGATAGAAGATCAACATAGCTAGACTTATAACACTCCACACGTCAGTATTAACCATATTAGAAAGCTTAAATTAAAAGAGATGTGTTAACAATAGCCAAAAAAAATCCCTAAATTTTACCTGTGAATAGTTAGAATAAAGTAAGTATAAGAATTTAAGTAATGTAACAAGAATTGAATAACTAGAGGGTTAGACCATGTTTGTGGATGGGAAGATCTTATTATAAATACATTAATTCTCCCAAAATTAGGTTATAAATTCAATGTCAATATACTAAAAATTGCCACACAATTTTCATACTTGACAAATTGATTCTAAAATTCATATAAATGTACAGTCAAAATAATTCTGAAAAAGATAGATTGGCCTTCCTGAATATAAAAGCATATTATTAAGCCACAATAATTAAATCAACACAGTATTGCTGTAGGAATAAACAATTAGATCCATAGAACATAATAGAGGGTCCAAATACAGATCCAAGCATATGTGGGTCTTTGATATTTGATAAAGGAGGCATTAAAAAATGGTAGGGAAGAAAGTTATCCAGTTCTTCTGTGGCAGCAGAACTCAAATTTCTGGTGTCCAGGCCAAAGAGTCTTGGTTTCTAAGCAGCAACTTTGGTGTTTCTATGAGAACAATCCTGTTATGTATTGAAGTATTTTTCTAATCAAAACATCCCTGACAATGTTGTTCCAGCCTACTTCTCTGGCCTTCCTAGAATTTTTATAGGCCGTCTTTATTAGTCTGTTCTCTCACTACTATAAGGAAATACCTGAGACTGTGTAATTTATAAAGGAAAGAGATTTAATTGACTCAGTTCAACATGGCTATAGAGGCCTCAGGAAACATACAATCAATGTACATACATACAATGTTTTTCTTCACAGTGCAGCAGGAAGGAGAAGAAATGAGAGCTGAGTGAAGGGGAAAGCCCCTTGTAAAGCCATCAGATCTCATGAGAACTTATTCACTATCATGAGAATAGCATGGAGGAAACTGCCCTCATGATTCAAGTACCTTCTACCTTCCTTCCACCAGGTCCCTCCCATGACACATGGAAATTATGGGAACTGTAATTCAAGATGAGATTTGAGTGGGGACACAGCCAAACCATATCACCATCCAAGATCATTTAATTAAGCCTTTTGTTTTTTGCTTTAAACAAGCTATAATGGGTTCTGTTGTCTGCAATCTAAAGGAATTTAAAATGGACATATGATTCCATGTCCAGATATTAATGCTAGCACGTGTTCAAACTGCCAGATACAAGAATATCCGTAGTAAACTTGATTGCAATGCTGAAAAATGAGAAACAAACAACATGTCCAGTAAATAATGAAATAAATTGTGATATAGTCATATAATTGAATATTATTCAGCAAGTAAAATGAATTAACTAGATCTGTGTGTATCATCATGAATAGAAGCATAATATTGAGTGAAAAATATAAGTTGCAGGATGCTGTGCTCAATACTATCCCATTCATGCAAATAACACACAACTTAATACTATTATATGTGTATTTGTATTGTATTTTATATAATATAAAAATAAGATTTTTTAAAAATGCACACTGAATTAATGATAGTAATAGTACCTTGGGAGAGAGGATAGAAAATGGAATTGAAAACGATAAGAGAAGCAGCTTCCATTTTATCTAGAGTGATTCTATTTATTTTATATTACAAAATAAGGCACAAATTAGTTTGGGGTGTTGAGTGCATAATATTTATTATTCTTTGTACTTTTCTATATTTTTAAACCAAAGGAGGAGGAAGAAAGGAAGGAAAGAAAAGAGTGAAGGAAGGAGGGAAGAAAGAATAATACCTAAAGTTTCTATTGTTTCTTACAGATAAATAAGCTCAAGGTACATTTCTCCTTGAAATCAGTCACACACACACACACACACACACACACACACACACACACACACACCAAGAGACACTCATAACATGATTTTAAAAGCTAATTAATTATTTAAAAATTATTATCATTAGATAATGAGAACTGTGTTTCCTTTTTATGCATCACCTGCTAGGAAATGCAGCTAAATTTTAGCCTCGGCAGTGATAATTAACTCATTTCAAGTGCTTGATAATCTCTATTTGTCTGATCCTTTTGTATGTGCTTTTTTCCCCTCCATTATCCTATTTCATACACTATCTCATTTCATAGCCATTTCAAATGAACTTGGGAAATAATCAGGGAACAAATCCTTAACTTAAAATAGCTACTTTATTCTCTAATTCTAACGTTTCTGAACTTGAATAGTAAAACAGGAGGGTGTCATTGGTATAATCTTAAAAACCGGGTTCTGGCACATAGTTTGGTATACCTGCTCTTAAAATGTCTTTGCTTTGTACCTTGGAGCTTGCTTGGGCATTAGAAGAGAGTAGGTGCAGGGTGGGGAAACAGTGGGAGGCAGGTAGATGCTTGCCCTCCACTATTGGGCACTGTGGGTTTTATTTGGGTGGCAGCATGTTTTGTTTACAATAAGATGCTATTATGCACAATAGCTTACCCAGTAGAGCTCAGAATTAGGTATCAAGGCTCTTAGCAGAACCTGCTCCTGGGCCTGATTCCACCACTGATTTGTCCTATGATATTGGTCAACTAACACAATAATGTCCATTAAAAAAATGGGCTTTGAGGTCATATATATTTGGCAGGATGTCTTAGTCCGTTTTGTGATGCTATAACAGAATACCACAGATGGGGTAATTTACAATGAACAGAAATTTATTGGGTCAGATTTCTAGAGGCTGGGAAGTCCAAGATCAATGGTCTAGAACCTAATGACGGGGAGGAACTCTTCGTTTTACAATTATCACAGGAACCCACTCCTGTGATAATGACCACACTCCCACAATAATGGCTTTAATTAATTCATGGGCAGAGCCGTCATGGCCTAATTGCCTCTCATTAGGCCCTACCTCAAACCCTGTTGTACCAGAATTAAGTTTCAAATGCATATTTTTATTTTTTTTTAGGCGGAGCCTCACTCTGTCACCAGGCTGAAGCGCAGTGGTGCGATCTCAGCTCACTGCAACCTCCGCCTCCTGGGTTCAAGCAATTTCCCTGCCCCAGCCTCCTGAGTAGCTGAGACCACAGGTATGTGCCACCACACCCAGCTAAGTTTTGTATTTTTAGTAGAGCCAGGTTTCACTATGCTGGACAGGCTGGTCTTTAACTCCTGACCTCGTGATCCACCCTCTTTGGCCTCCCAAAGTGCTGAGATCACAGGCATGAGCCACCGCGCCGGGTCATTGAATGCATACATTTTGGGGAACACATTAAAACCATGACAGTTAGAACCTGAGTATTGCCATGACGACTTAGGTGACAGTGGACGAGTTATCCTTTCTAAGCCCTAATTTCTTAATTTACAACTAGAGATACTATTTCTCATAAAATGTATGTGAGGATTAAATGACATTGTTTGTCCTGTGCACGGTGCCTGGCAATATTGGAGACCAGGTAAATACTAGTTCCTATTTTGCCCTTCATTTTTACTATGTCTACCAGATAGCATAGCTGTAAGGATAAGATATAATAAAGGCATGCAAACAATCTTTGAAGGAAAGGCAGATAACTATTTTAAAATGCGAAGCATTATTATTATGGTGAATAGTTTCTGCTTCCAAAGCAAACTTTGTCAGTAATTTTAGTTTATTTGTTTTATGGATGCTGCCTTCTTCTTTGACCTCAGAAATGACTGCACAGAAAATATGGTGTGATTATCTGTTGTTCTTTCAGAATTTTCTTCCAGAAATTCTGAATTTGCCAACATAGACTTGGGTTCAAACTCTGGGATGCTTCTACTTTCTTGCATCCTATCTATCCTGGCCCCCACCCTACCTGTTGAGCCAGGCATTCTTCCTCTCTTGACTTTGAAACCCACTCACTGCTGGTATGACTACCTAACTAGAGATTTGCCAAATTTGATTTGTTTATTTATTTTTTGCCCAGAAACTAAGAAGAGAACTTAAATAGGATCCAGGCACATTTTCCAGAATGTCAGTGAGGTACTAAGAGAGTTTCCACCGGAGGATGTTCAAATCAGGCTTGTGAAGAGTCTTGATGCTCCTCTCTTTCTCACAGCTGCAAGTTGAGGGGAACCAACATATTTTTTATCCCTGTGGTAGGACTGTCCCCAAAAGAAAGTCATATAACCAGTCAGCCCCCAAGGAAAAGCTGATTCCCTCTGACATAGCTCATTCTCAGGCCCACCTGGCAACATCAGATTCCTGAGAGTGGTTTGTGAGTCAGTGCTACAAAATTACTACCGCATTTCCCAAATAAAAAGCACTCTTTCTCACATATACACACCATCACTCCCACTGCCAACACCACTATCACCACCACCAAGACCAGCCAGCTCCAACCAAGTCTTAAAATCTGATTAGTTTTCTGAACAGGTGGGCTTATGACACTGTTTCCCAGGGACTATCTCCAGATGATAGTTATGTAGAGTAGGAGAGAAACATATTTAGAGAAAAAAATGGGAAAGAGGGGAAGATTTTAGGGTATCTATTTCCCAAGTTTTTGGCTGGTTCCTAGAGAGGGTATAAGCAAAGTCAAGGGAACTTTGCATTAGATTGCACTAAGTTATGTTGTGGGGAAAAAAATCTCAGTGGTTTGCACATAACAGTTTATTTCTCTAAGTCAATGACTGCCCATTTCCAAGGCTACTTCCTTCTGTAAGGTGACTTGAGAATGCTGGTCACTTGAACCTTTCTCAGCCCCTGGGACACGTGTCACCCACATCTTTGTAGAAAGAGAATCAAGTGTGTGGAGAACTGACAGTCTCTCCTTGATGATTTGGCCCAGAAGTTACACACATCTAATTTCCCTCATAGACCAATGGTCACGACTAGTCATATGGCTCCAACTTAATTCCAAAGGAGCTTGGAAATGCAGTCTTCCCATGTTCCCAGGACAGTGAAAGGGGCATGGTGAACCCAGGACATGGTCTCTGCAATGAAATATTCCCAGGAAGGATAGAAACAGTGCTACACCAGGGCCCAGGTGACAAGAGCAGCAAGGGCTAGTCTTGCTGCTCTGGGCAGAAATGATGTCTCCGTCAGGCTGAGGGGAGGTAGCTCTGCTGGCACCTTCAGGGTTTTGGAGCTATAGGAGCACAGAGAGATGGCCCCTGGCCAGGAAAGTAATATCTTCTGAATATACCAACATCAGTAGCTACAGGAACCGTTTCCTAAAGCCTGGGGCAAAGAACTTTCCCCTGGGAAATGAAGAAGCCATAATTTAGTTTTGTCTGAGGCCCATGTTTCTGCCTAACTGATCTGATTAAGTACCTGAAATGGAACAGGTCACCTGCATTTTCTCCCCCATCTCTCTTCCCTTACTTTGGCCTTGGGAGGAGTCTGCGAAGCACTGTGACTCAGCTGCGGTTTCTATAGGCTGATGACAGAGGACCCCAAAAATGAATTTTGAATGTTGCAGAGAGCCTACAAGGGGTCCCTAAGTAGCTCAGAACCCACCACGACCCTGGGAACACAGATTCTTTCCTGACTTGCAAGGTGTCCTTGGGGTCATGGATTCTAGTTAAAATCCTACAGAGGGTCTAATTACTGGCTCTCCTCTCCTTGGTTCTGGGGTTATAACTTTGCTCCATCTATTATAAATATTTGGTGAGAACTTGAGCTTAGGATTTAAGTTGGGAAGACCCAGGTTTACTCAGACTTGCCAGCAATGTGCTGCTACCCTATGCTATAATCTCTCAGTGCTACCATAACCCCTACTGAAAAAACAAAAAATGAAGAAAGCATCACTTACTTTACATGTTAGAAGAATTAAATGGCATAAACACGTGGGAGCCCTTGGAATGGTGCCAAGAAGTGCCAACTTACCATTCTCCTCTTGTTTTGAATTTTTTAAAAAACAACATGTACAGAAGAGTGCATAATGTACAACTCAATGAATTTTTCACATACTGAGTACACCCAAGCAACCAGCTCTCAGATTAAGAACAGAAGATTGCCAGCATCCCCAAGGCCCCTGGGGTCCCCTCCAGGCACCACCACTGGCCCTCCCTTGAAAGATAACCGTTATCATGACTTCAAACCCCCATAAATTAGTTTGCTTGCCTTAAAATTTTATATAAATGGATTCATACAGAGCTCTTTTGTGTCTGGCTTTTTTCATTCAATATTATGTTTATAAGGCCCATGTACTTCTCCATTTATATTTTGATGCTTAGTTATATCAATTTTAATAGTTTGTAACATCTTGTACTGTCCACTCTGCCTCATATTTTATGTCCACAAAATATTTGTGTCCTGCAAAGCTAGACATCTGATGGACTACGGAGATTATAACCTACTATGATGCTTTCTCCATCTACCCATGCCTTTAAATGAAATGAGAACTGTGGGTGTTCAGAGGACAGTAGCCAGACTGCTTAGGTGGCTGGATACTCACTGAGCCAATGTCCTCAGACACACTGTTCCTCAGCCCTAGAGGACAATACTTCTGCTGTCCTGTTCTTGGCCACTGCTTATTCCCAAGGAAATCCAGCCCAAAGAGGACTGCTTCAAAGCTCTTCCTCTCTTCTTAGCAAGACTGAAACACCTTCTTTCCAAAAGCCATGGGATAAATAATAGATACAATCATTGCATTTAAATAGGATAGCTCTCAGGACCTTGGAATATTTTACTGAGGCATTAAAGGAAAATTATCTATACCCTATGGTGGTGAATAGGGGACAGAGCATATCTTTATTCAGTGCTTTGGTGTCTGCAGAAGCAGGATGAAAATGAGACACAGGATCCTGGACCACTTTTTTTTCTTGTTTGTTAGGGGAAATATATCCTTGTGTCACAGGGCACCCTGAGTCACACCTAAAAGGTTTAGCAAAAATGAGGGCTGTGTGGGCACCCATTAAATTTCTATTTCTTTATATCCTGTGTTCCAGCTGTAGCCCTGCACTCACTACCTCATAGGCAAAGGAAAAGTGAACCACAGCTTCTACAGTTTCAGGAACCAATGACTCTGCTATTTTGCCTTAGGGACCTCTCAACACTGACTCTTCACTGGCTAGGGCTTGATGTTAATGAAGTTATGACATTGATTTTTTTAGGATAGCAAGATCGTAGATGCCAGGATTTTAGAGTTTGAATGTCCCTCAAGTAGCCTAATTCGTTATTTGTTGCACATGTCCTCTTCATTGCATCCTTGAAAAATTAGTTACCTGTTTTTTAACTTTTCCAGCAAAGAGAAGCCTGCTCCTACCCCACCCTCCTTCAAGACAGCCTGTTTGCTTTTTTTTGAGATGGAGTCTGGCTCTGTCGCCCAGGCTGGAGTGCAGTGGCGCAATCTCGGCTCACTGCAAGCTCCGCCTCCAGGGTTCACACCATTCTCCTGCCTCAGCCTCTCCGAGTAGCTGGGACTACAGGCGCCCGCCACCACGCCCGGCTAATTTTTTGTATTTTTAGTAGAGACGGGGTTTCACCGTGTTAGCCAGGATGGTCTTGATCTCCTGACCTCGTGATCCACCCACCTCGGCCCCCCAAAGTGCTAGGATTACAGGCGTGAGCCACCGCGCCCGGCCAAGACAGCCTGTTTTCTCGCTAAACAACTGTAGTTGTTAGAAAAGCTCTTTAATAAGCCAAGATTTTCCTCTAGTAATTTCCACCCATTTTCCCTAGTTGTATCCTCTAGAGTCACTCAGATCTATTCCAATCCATATAACAGATCTTTAACTATTTGAAAAATAGCTGTGATGTATTCCTTTAGGTTACTTATTGAATTCCTACTTTTGACAAGAATTGAGTCCTCTCTTCTCAAAGTTAAACATTCTTAGTTTTAAAAATATTTATTACATGAAGTGGTTTTCTAGCTCCATTTTTGAGTGCTTTCTGATCAATGTTCTTGAAATGTAATGTCCCATATGAGAACGTATTATTCAATTATAAAAGTTAGGGGATTGCAATAGTAACATAGTAGTTGAACAGATCAATGAATTTCAATAAACACCCAGAAATAGTCCCAAATATATATATATGATTCTAGTATGTGATAAGAGTTCTATCTTGGATAATTCATCATGACAAATTCTAGATGAATTCAAGATTTCAATGTAAATATCCTAAAAGAAAAATTGTTATAGTTACATAATCTTAGGGTGTAGAATGACTATGTAAGTATAATTCAAAAGGCATCAACCATGAAGAAAAAGATAAATTTGATGACATTAATGCATTGTGTATGTGAAAATATCATCAGCAAATAAAGAGGCAAATAATGAGCTGAAAAACATTTTTATAACGTTCATATCAAACAAAAGATGAATATATTTACTATAAAAAGAGCCCTAAATTAATTTTTAAATAAAAGATGAATTATTTTAATAGAAAAAAGCAAAGGAAATAAACAGGCAATTTAAAAGGAAATTTAACACAGTTAGTATATGAAAAATGTTCAACTCCATGAGTAGAGGAGGATGTTCTCATTAAGCCAAAATATTGTTATTCATCTATAAAACTTTTAAATATGGGATTAAAAACTCCACTAACTATAGTCAGTGTTAGCAGATAATGGATGTGAAAGTATACGCTCACATTCTGCAGCTTTGAGGGTACATTGGTATAGCCCTTCTGGAGAATTAGTTGAAATATTGATGATATGAATCAGAAATTTTAAAAATATATGCATATTTTGATCCAGCAATTCTACTTCTGAGTAAATTTCTTGAGTAAATAATAAGTATTATGCCAAATATATATATACTCATTAAAGCATTATTCATAATAGTACCCTCCAGAATTTAAAGTCATATATCCCTATCAGTAAAAAACAACTAAGTAAAATTAAGCATGTACCCTAATCTATCTATATATTTTTAATAAATTACTTACTCATAGCATCATAATAATATATAACTTGTAAACATGTGAAATAGATATGTTAAAAGTTGGCTTAAGTAGAAACAAAAAGACGTACTAATATGTATGTTTCCCAGCAAACAAAAGGAATTATCTTGTGCAGTTCCTGCAGTAGAAACTCCTGACTCTGGAAACCACAAATTTTATTATATCAAAAGCTGGAAACATCTTAAATGTCTACCAATAGTTAAGTGTTACATAAGTTTTGTTTGATATAATGGCCAATATGATGGAATAATGTATAGCATTTTAACAGTACAGTGTAGAAAAAATGGATTCGAAAGCACTATAAGGAATGATTCCACTTCCCTGTAGTGGTGAAACAGCTTGTAGTAGACTAACTCGTGTACGAGTTAAAATATAAAAAAAACAACAATTTGAAGGAGCTGGAGAACGATCAAAGACAGGCATGGTTAGAGGGGAGTTGACTCTTGAAAGTAGGGAACTGTGCGGGGAGAGATTCACATTTATGGCTTAGTCCCTAGGCCACTCCCAGGCACTCAACCTGACATAGAGCTGGAGTCCTGGCAGAAGCTGAGAAGCACCACTTGGAGCATCAGGAGACAGAGTTCACGGTAGCCAGAACAACTACAAAGTCATGGTGGAAATCTCAGAGGAGGGGTCCAGAGAAGAAGGAGCCCCAAAATCTACATTGAAACTTTGACTAAATTCTTGGAGGACCCCTGAATTTGGCAAGAAGGACGCCAGCAAAAAGTACAACTGGAAGGTTGAAAGAACTGAGCAGAGATTTCGGGTGCTGCCCCCTGCAGGAGAGATAGGATTTGGAGTTTGAGTTCAGTCAATTGAAGTCACTGCTAGAATGAAAATAACACTCTTCAGAGAAAGAAGAATCCAAGATTATGCAACGTATCACTCTCAATGCCCGGCATAGAATAAAAAACTACCAGACATGGAAGAAACAGGAAAATATAACCCACAGCCAAGAGAAAAAGCAGTCCATAGAGAAATAACCCAACACAGTAAATGCAAAATGTGTAAGAACTTGAAGTCAAATATGATTCTAATAAACAGATGAGGAATTGCTGCAGAGAAGTGAAAAAGGAAAAAAAAAAAAAAGAACCAAATAGAAATGCTAGAACGAAAAAAGTAGATCTGATTTAGAGAATTCACTGGATGGGTTTAGCAGTCGATTGGAATGAGAAAAGAAAAAGTTATTGAACTTGAAGATAAATCAACAGAAATGATGTAATCTGAAGAATGAAGAGAAAAGATATTGGAAAAAAATAAACACAGCCCCAGTGGTCCGTGGGGCCATATCAAGTGTTGTAGTGTAGATGCTCTATGATCAAATGCAACCCTTGAAAAGTTTATCTGACCTATCCTTCCTGGTGTGCATAATTGTTACTGTATTGTCTGGTTATAGACACCAAGGGGAACCACTGCACCTATAAGCCTATGTTTGATTTTTATATTCATGTACCCAGTGATATTTTAGCTTCTGTCTGCTCATACTGTCAGTTCCCCAATATTATTTATTGATGTTACTGGTAGTAGAAGTTTTCACTGAAGCCATGCACTGTATAACCATTATTGGGAGATGGTTCTCATTGGATGTCTTGTTTTTCTGTACATTTTGTGTGCAGAGGTACTGATTACTTTTGTTCTGAAATATCTTCTGAGTGATTTTTATATAGGAAACACCTTTGGAAGATATAGTTTTTCTTTGCACTGCAAATGGGGAGGCTGATTTACTATCCAGTATAATGATTATGTCTCCCTCTAGGACAAAGGTCAGGCAGGTTTAGAATGGATTACAATAGGCTAATAATTGCCCGATAGAAATTGATTCGAGTTTCCCAGTTGTCAGGGTTTTCTTCTGTGACTCAATCCACTGATTGTGTGGGTGTCACATAGCCCTCTTTATTCCTGTGGAAATTGAGCCTTGGCGACCTGGTGCAAATGGTGACATCCTGGCTATTGCTATTAATAAGAGAGACTTTTGTCCCTCACCTAGAATACCTTGAGTCTTCTGCCAGTACCCATGAAATTGTGGCAGGTTAACTGTTTAGCTTGCAGGTAGGGTAAAACCTCATACGCTTCAATCTTCAATTTTTAATTTTTTCCTCAAAGACAAGGTCTTGCTCTGTTGCCCAGGCTGGAGTGCAGTGGTGCCATCATAGCTCACTGTAGCCTCAATCTCCCAGGCTCAACCAATCCTTTCACCTCAGTCTCCTTAGTAGCTGAGACTACAGGCATGCACCACCATGCTCAGCTAATTTTTTTTTTTATTTGTATAGAGAGGGGGTTTCACTATGTTGCCCAGGCTGGTCTCGAACTCCTGAGCTCAAGTGATCCTCCTGCCTCAGCCTCCCGAAGTGCTGGGATTACAGGCATGAGCCACCACAACTGGCCCTTCACAATTCTTGACAACCATCTCATTATTATAAAAATTACAAAGGATTGTTAAAAACAAGAAATCACACCCCTTACTCCCCAAGAACTGGGCACCCCTTCCTCTCACTGCTCCCCAGGGACAAGTTTCCCTATATTCCAGGACACCTCCACCCTATCCCATTAGCCCTTCTCCATCCTCCCTGTGGCCCTGTGTGGACCACTCAATACCTTACTATGGAGGAAGGAATTTTCTCTTTTCCTCCCTGGCTTATCTCACTGTTCCTTTAATAAGAGATAAAGTGAGTCTTTCAATACTCAGTGATCACGTTTTTAAAATGCAGACAGCCAGCACGGTTGCGTGCTACATGAGGATACATTAGTACAGATTGGATATCACAGAAGTCAAGACCTTCCTTATTCTGAGGAGTCAGCCAGGAAGGTTGCAAGAGAGGAAGGCTAGAGACATGAGGGCAAACATCTTTCTGTTTGACTGGAGCTGGGCCTGTCCAATGAAGGGAACTGTATCCAAAGACCCCTCCTGTCCTATGGGCATCTGCCAGCTTCAGCTCCTTATTCTGTGGCTTTGTTCTTTTCAGCAGCTGGAGTTCTGATCACTGGGCTTGGCTCTAAGACGTAAACAAGAAGAGCACAGTGGGGCAGGTCCAGGCCCAGATGGGTGGGAAGAGCTGGGCAGCACAGCTAGTATTTAAATCTGATGGTGGGACACAGCCAGGCTGCTGCCTATTTCCCTTCATTCCCACCATTATTCGTCCAGGCTCCATTCTTGCCAAAGGACGAAAGCAGAAACAGACCCTGCTTATTGTATTAAAAAAAGAGGAATACTATTTCTGACATTTGAGTCCAGCTCCCTTCACAAAATGAGACATGAACTCCATCATAGAGAAAGTGAAATTTCCTGACACTTGGAAATTAAGATTCGGTAAAGACTAGAGCAGCGAGTGATGGATTTTCTTGCTCTGGACATAAGGGCATGGACTGCTGGAGGGAGATCAAGGACAGCTTGGCTGTGAGGGGCTCCAGGGAGGCAAGAGGACAGACGGTGGCAATTGTCCTGGTGCTGACCTACTCAGACTTTCTCTCTGTGATCTCTGCAGGGGTCCAGGATAAGGATGCCCTTCCTGGTCCCAGGCCCAGGAGCAGCAGGAGTGACTTAGCCTGGTGTATGACCTGCATGAACCCACTCCCCTGTACTGGAAGGCTGTCTCTTGTTTTTGGCCTGTAAATGCTTCTGAGGGTCAGATGGCATAGTATAAGTGGCAGGAGGCGGTGCCATTTCCCAGCTGAGAAAATTAGGATCAGAACTCAATACCAGGGTTCACGAAAGCTTTTCCTGGATGCTTAGAAGATCATTGTGTGTCACACAGGGAAACTCAGAGACAGGGCTTTTTAGAGACCCCATAATCAGGAGCAGAAAAGATTTTGCTTTTTGTTATTGAGATTTTTTTTGGGAGGGAGTGGGGGAGATTCAGCAAATCAGGATTCTGAATCTTCCATATCCACCTGAAGGTGTTACCATCCTTGCAATTTCAAGCAAACTGACCAATGCGGATTCCACCCACTACCCCTGCCTATTATCATCCTTCATTAGGATCAAACTGCCCACAAACAATGTACAAAGGACTTTCTGCCCCTTTCCAATGTCCTTTCCAACAAGTGACATCAGGGGATTATAGCAGAATGGGGAAGAGAGGGAGATACTTTTTCCCACTGAGGGAGAGAAGTGGGAGATTCTCTCATTCTGTCCCTGAATTGACTGCTTGGATCCTATTAGTAGTCCAGGCCCCATTCAGAGTTTCCTCTCATAGGATGTCTGTCACTGCCTGATCAGTCAGAGCCCAGAACAAGGATGGGGTGGCCAGTCCACACCAAACCCCTACTCAGAGGACCTGAGCCTGATTTGGTGAAGCCTGGCCACCAGCTAGGCTTAGCAGCTAGACTTCCTCTCTTGGTACTTTAAGAGAAGCAGAACTTTCTAGCTGGAGGGTGTTTGTGTTGAAAGATTGTCAAAGCGTAGGGTGGAGGCGCCCATGCTGAACTGTGAGCATATCAGCAGGAGTGGACCCTATGAGTTTATCCAAGGTCCATATGGCTCTGCAGGGTCCAGTCCCACTGACTCCTGGTTTCACTTCCCACTGTCCATCCTTTGCCCTCTTTGTATCAGTTGCTTTTGTCTCCTGACTCTTCCTTAAACATGCAGCATTAGCCACTTGATATGGTTTGTCTGTGTCCCCACCCAAATCTCATCTTGAATTGTGGGAGGAAACCGATAAGAGGTAATTGAATCATGGGGAAGGGTCTTCCCCGTGCTTTTCTCATGATAGTGAATAACTCTTGAGATCTGATGGTTTTCATAAGGGAGAGTTTCCCTGCACAAGTTCTCTCTTTGCCCACTGCCATCCACGTAACACATGACTTGCTCCCCCTTGCCTACTGCCATGATTGTAAGGCCTCCACAGCCATGTGGAACTGTGAGTCCATTAAACCTCTTTCCTGTACAAATTACCCAGTCTTGGCTATGTTTTTATTAGCAGTGTGAAAATATACTAACACCACTTCTTCCCACTAGAGAGGAAATGTGTTCAATGCAGATATTTGTTTATTCATTACTGGATTGCCCCAGCACCCAACACCCAGTAGGCACCCAAGGAATATTGGTTGAAATGATCTGAACAAGTGTTAGCCACCATTGCCTTCTCTCCTTTTGCTTTCTTCTAGTTTGGGCTGGGACCTAGGTAGGGTGGAGTGGGAAGGATAGGTCTTCAGGCATGTTTGAAGCCATAAAGCTATTAGAGGGATTTGACAACATGAAATCACTGTCTAGTTATTGTACCCCATGAAAAACGATCTAGAGTCTGTCCTGCCTTGTTCTAGGTAACGCCTTATGCAGATCCTAAAAGCTTTCCAGTTTGAGCCCATCTCTTTCATGGGTGGGAGTGGGATGGGGCTTAGTAACAGCCGACTGCTCCCCCAAAGGGGCAAGAAGCCGGTGGGCTGCACAACAGAGCAGGGAGTGGGTGCTGAGCGGGTGCAACAGGCTCCTGGCTGCTCTTCTTGGCAACCTCTTCATTCCTTCTGCTGACATGTGAGACTGTAACCAGGCTCCAGGGTCTCTGCAGCTCAGCTGCAGCCAAATTGCCTTCTTGAGAATAAACAATAAGAAAATTACCAGGCTGTCTGATGATGGTGATTGTGGTTCCTATGTCTGGCCAGAGATTGCCTGGCAGGGCCTGGATCTTGCTGAATGTTGAAGTGAAGGTCAGGCTGACTGGAGACCACAGACAGGGGTGGCAAAGGGGAGAGGAATTCCAGTGAGAGGAGGGAGAAGAAGAGGGGAGGGAGGCAGGGAAGGAAAGCAGTGTTCAGGGGAAGAGGAGGCAAAGAGATAGAATGAGGAAAGGGTGGCGAGTGATGAAGGAGAGAAAGAGCAGGCAGGAGAGGTGGGAATAGGCAGAGACCAGGACGAGGAGAAGGAATATGTGTTATAGTAGGGATTCTCCACATTTCTGAGAATTTGGTGAAAGCTGTGGATCCCCTCCACACACACTTACACACACCAACTGCACAAATGTGATGGTGGCATACATTTCAGTGGGTTCATGGAATCTCTAAAGCCCTATCTATGGACCAGAGAACACAGGCTAAAGACCCCCAAATTAACAGGGAAAACGGTGTGGAACAGTGAAGAGTATCAGTGGTGAGATGAAGGAATCTAAATGGAAAAGGACTCCTTGAGCCCATCTCCTTACCAACTCTTCTCCCCAGTGTGTGCTGGAGAGGAGGCAACATGCACGTTCTGTGAGGGTTTGCTCCAATGTAAGGACCAGCTAGTCTCTGTTCCTATAATATCCCTCATTCAAGAGCCTATTACTGTTATACCCACTATCCTTATCTCTATGTTTAAGGAAAAGCTAAAATGTACAATGCAACACAATTTTGATGATAAACTGAGTTCCTGAACTAATGGAACATTAGTTACCAACTAATTAACCAGTGTGAAAAATTCAGCTTTGTGTCTGAATGATGTTCATCATCAATAGTTCAGACAACAGCAGCAGATGTCTGAACTATTGTAAGCATTGCCTTGTTGACATTCAGAAGTGAGATTTTCCCTGTGTTTCTTTGATTCTTTAGCCTGGCCCTTTCAACATGAACTTAGCTATACAAGAAGAAGCAACCCAGCCATGAGAGATACATGGAGACTATCTGTCACCCCAGTACACAGCCTGGTGGCAGACGTACCTGGGTTGAGATCTCACTTAGCCAGTTTCCACTTGTGTCATCTTGGATAAGCTCACTAACTTCCCTGGGACTCCATTTCTTCATCTGTACAAGGGATACAACCAATCTCACAGGATGTTTGATGCCAAATCAAACAACAGACATAGAGATCTACTGTAGATTCTGTGACATGGTAGGTTCTGCATAAAGATCTACCCTAGATTCTGCCACATGGTAGGTTCTGGGCATACCAGTCTGTATGCTTTGTTCTTTTATGAAAGGGTGTTGCCCTTGTCTATGTTTTTAACTAGCTTTTAAAAATCATAAGACAATATCTGCACATGTTAAAAACATGAAAAGTACAGAAAAATATAAAGAAGGAAAAAAAATCATCCATAATCCTATCACCCGGAAGCAACCGCTGTTGGCCCTCTGGTATATGTTTCCTTCTGTGCTATTTTTAAAACTCGGCAGAAGCTCCATTCCGGTATGTTGATCACATGTTGAAGTTCAGCCATTGTGCCTCCTGTAGCTGAGAAATAATTTAAACGTGAGTGTGAGGAGCTTCGTGAGCACATCCTCTAGAGAGTGGGGAGACTGTATTGATGGTTTCCTATTGTTTTCAGCTCTGCAAGTTGGGAAAAGCAAAAGCTTCCTGAGAGAATAACATTTTACTTTTAAAAGAAAATAAACACAAGATATCATTGTGCAGAGATGGGCAACCGAGTCCCTCAGCCTTCCTTCCTTACCTCCCCGACTGGCTGCTGTCCCTTATTTCTTATCACTGGAAAGTTCTCTGGCTGAAATCACCAACCCTGTTGCTTAGCAGTTCATCTGCTCCTGCCTGTTCCCCTCCTGTCCCCAGGAACTCGGGGCCATGTGTTCCCTTGGCCCATATGCTGACAAGCATCCTCCCACCCAACCTGCCACCAACCCAGGCACCAGCCAGGGCCACCTGCTCCATGGCTGCCCCTCCCTGACTTCACAAGGGTTGGGGGTGGAAGGGGAATGGAGAGAGGTGGAGAAAAAGACAAAAGGGCTCTAGGGCCTTCTATGGACCTCCTTCCCCAGTCCCTCCTGTGTTCCTCGCCCCTATTTTTAATTGATATCTGCTTGGAGGATGCTTCAGGAAACAAAAACAGCCAAAAGTGGAGCTAGGCAAAGAAGGACATTGCTATACGGAGAATCTAAACTACCAATCCTTCGATGAGCATGCAGGTGATGCTGGAGGCTGGGCCAGACCTCAACAGCACCTGGCTTCTCTCCTAGGTATGGCTCTTATATACAGGGGGTATATGTGCATATGAGAAATGTTGTCTTTCTTAGCCTAGCATAGGGCCACCTGAGTTACCCTCTAAATTGGGCAATTTTATAGATGGTAGAAAGCCACTTTTATGTAGTCAGGGTATAAAAATACCTCTTACAACCCAAGCAAATATGCATTTACTGGAATTGGAAAAGCTAGTCACTGATGAACTTGACTTGGTTTTCCAAAGAAGCACAGAGGACCTTCTGGGTAGGGAGGACAGACACCCCAATCTTTAGTTCCTGAAATTCAAAGCCAGAGAGACCTGTCAAGAATAGAATAGAGAGTTTCCCATCAAGGCCTGGTGTCAGTAAGGGTAATGAGGGTCCAGAAACAGACTTGAGGAAAAAAGGAACGTAGACTAATGAGGAAAAGCCCAGAGTGGTGGAGGGGAAGGCTTGTGTATAGTGTGTGGCTGATGCCAGAATCCCATTAGAGCCAGCAGCATGGCACAGCACTTGGGCCCCAAGAGCATGTAGGGCTATAACTAGGGTGGGGGTGGAAACTGAAGAGGGATTCTAGGCAGGGAGTGCCCTCGGATCATACTCCCTTGATGGCTACCATGAGAACCAGGATCAAGCAGGCACCATGACAAGGGACCCATGGGCAACTGCCAGCCTGGGCAGGCCTAGTGCTGAAGAGCATTCTTGCAAGACAAGGAGAAGTGGGGCAGCTTCAGACTACTCAGAAAGCAGTAACCTTTCCATCTGGGTGTGGATGTCAAATGGATGTTCCTTTGAGATAGTGTAAGCCCACCAAGGTTCTGAGAAGGATGAAAATCAAAAGAGCATCATAGATTTTCTACTTATTTGGCATTTGGGATTTTACCAAGTTTTAACTTAATGGAACATTGATATGGTTTGGCTGTGTCCCTACCCAAATCACATCTTGAAATTCCCACATGTTGTGGGAGGGACTTGGTGGGAGGTAATTGAATCACAGGGGCAGATCTTTCCTGTGCTATTCTCATAACAGTGAGTAAATCTCATGAGATCTGATGGTTATTATAAGGGGGTGTTTTCCTGCACAAGCTCTCTTCTCTTGTCTGCCACCATGCGAGATGTGCCTTTCACCTTGTGCCATGATTGTGAGACTTCTCCAGCCATGTGGAACTGTGAGTTCTCCATTAAACCTCTTTCCTTTGTAAATTGCCCAGTCTCAGGTATGTCTATCAGCAGTGTGAAAACAGACTAATACAGTAAATTGGTACTAGTAGAGTGGGTGCTGCTGGAAAGATACCCAAAAATGTGGAAACAACTTTGGAACTGGGTAACAGGTGGGGGTTGGAACAGTTTAGAGAGCTCAGAAGGAGACAAGGAAAATTGGGAAAGTTTGGAATTTCCTAGAGACTTGTTGAAAGGCTTTGGCCAAAATGCTGATAGTGAAATGGACAATAAAGTCCAGGCTGAAGTGGTCTCAGATGGAAATGAGGAACTTGTTGGGAACTGGAGCAGAGGTGACTCTCATTATATTTTAGCAAAGAGACTGGCAGGATTTTAGCCCCTGCCCTAGAGATTTGTGTAACTTTGAACTTGAGAGAGATGATTTAGGGTATCTGGCAGAAGAAATTTCTAAGCAGCAAAGCATTCAAGAGGTGACTTGAGCACTGTTAAAGGCTTTCAGTTTTATAAGCAGAACATAAAAGTTAGGAAAATTTGTAGCCTGACAATGCAGTAGAAAAGAAAATCCCATTTTCTGGGGAGAAAGTCAAGCCGGCTGCAGAAATTTGCATAAGTAACAAGGAGCCAAATGTTAATCCCCAAGACAATGGGGAAAATGACTCCAGAATATGTCAGGGGTCTTCACAGCAGCCCCTCCCATCATAGGCCTGGAGGCCTAGGAGAAAAAAGTGGTTTTGTGGGCTGGGCCCAGGGTCCTCATGCTGTGTACAGCCTAGGGACTTGGTGCCCTGTGTCCCAGCCACTCCAGCCATGGCTGAAAGGGGCCAATGTAGATCTCAGGCATGGCTTCAGAGGGTGCAATCCTCAAGCCTTGGCAACTTCCACATGGTGGTGAGGCAGCAAGTGCACAGAAGTCAAGAATTGAGGTTTGGGAATCTCCGCCTAGATTTCAGAAGATGTATGGAAATGCCTGGATGCCTAGGCAGAAGTTTGCTGCAGGGGTGGGGTCCTCATGCAGAAACTCTGCTAGGGCAGTGTGGAAGGGAAATGAGGGGTTGGAGACCTCACACAGAGCTCCTACTGGGACACTGCCTAGTGGAGCTGTGAGAAGAAGGCCACCATCCTCCAGGCCCCAGAATGATAGATCCACCAAGAGCTTGGACTATGCACCTGGAAAAAACGCAGACAGTCAATGCCAGCCCACAAAAGCAGCAAGAAGGGAGGATTTACCCTGCAAAGCCACAGGGGAGGAGCTACCCAAGACCATGGAAACCCACCTCTTGCATCAGCATGACTTGGATATGAGACATAGAGTCAAAGGGGATCATTTTGGAGCTTTAAGATTTGACTGCTCTGCTGGATTTCGGATTTGCTTGGGGCCTGTAGACCCTGTGTTTTGGCCAATTTCTCCCGTTTGGAATGGCTGTATTTTTCCAATGCCTGTACCCCCACTGTATCTAGGAAGTAACTAACTTGCTTTTGATTTTACAGGCTTATAGGCAGAAGGGACTTGCTTTGTCTTGGATCAGACTTTGGACTATGGACTTCTGAGTTAATGCTGAAATGAGTTAAGGCTTTGGGGGACTGTTGGGAAGGCATGATTGGTTTTAAAATGTGAGGGCATGAGATTTGGGAGGGGCCGGAGTGGAATGATATAGTTTGACTGTGTTCCCACCCATATCTCATCCTGAATTCCCATGTGTTGTGGGAAGGACCCAGTGGGAGGTAATTGAATCATGAGGGCAGGTCTTTCTTGTGCAGTTCTCATGATAGTGAGTAAGTCTCATGAGATCTGATAGTTATTATAAGGGGAACTTTTCCTGCACAAAGTCTCTTCTCATCTGTTGCCATGTGAGACATGCCTTTCACCTTCCACCACGATTGTCGGGCTTCTCCAACCACATGAAACTGTGAGTTCTCCGTTAAGCCTCTTTTCTTTGTAAACTGCCCAGTCTAGGTATGTCTTTATCAGCAGCGTGAAAATGGACTAATACAAATATCAAAAGGGATGTGTCACCTTGAGTGTCATAGGATACTCGGGACACAGGACTTGCACCCTGAGTGTTGTGGTGAACTTTATATTCATCACATATATTATACAAGAAATAATGTTAGCTCTAGGAAATACAAATCAAAACAAGAAAATAAGAATGGCCCATACCTTCCTTTTCAGGGATTTAATGGTTTTAACATTTTAGTGTATTTTTCTTCTAGTCTGTTTTCTATATCATAGGACAGCACATACTATTTTCTAACCTGCCTTTTACACTTAAAAGTGATATTGACATTTCTCTGTATAATTTACAAATTTCCCACAATATCTTTTAAAATGGCTGCACCCCATTCCATTGCGTTGTTGTACCATGATCTAGTTAAAAAAGCCCCTACCATGAGACCCTGAGATTGTGGCTGACTCTTTTTGAGCTCCGATTTTATGTATGACTCTGGGCCAGGCTCTAGAGTGCAGGCATACACTACATGAAGGATGAGAATGAGACATGGTTCCTGTCCTTAGTTTACAACTTGACGACTTCCAGTTCAATATGGCAGACGGCATGGATATGGAAAAATGTTCCTTCCATCCAAATGTATATAAATCTGCATGCAATATAACAAAAATAAATTCAAGGACACACAGAGCTCTGAGGAAAGACAGAGAATGTCCCAGCATCAGTGATAAAGCAGGAACTCAAGCCCGGGTGTTGGTGGGAGCTGAGACCATAACAGCCCAAAGAGAGTTTCGCACTCAGACACAGGCCGAATTTCTCATACTAGGATGTTCATGTCCACCCAAGGACAGAACTTAAGCCCTCAAATCTAGGTGAGTTGAGAGGCAGGAACAAATGCCCACTGGCATAGTTAGGAGCCTCTGAGGGGATTAGAAAAACTCAGCAAATCTGTTTGGGGAAGTTTCAAGAAAGTTTGCTGTCCATATAGGCCTTGGGTGGGAGAGAGTCATATAGCAGAAATTTGAAATCTAAGCCTGCACTACCTGCAGAAATTCATACTACATAGGTAATGCCTAAAAACTAATATACTGATCCAGAACTGGTAAAACCAGTGGGGTGTTAGCAGAGGCGAAAAAAAAGTCTTATAAAGAGAGATGTCGCCACCATTCATAGAGAGGAAATGAGTTTCTCAAAAGAAATTAACTTCACTGAAGAACTCCCAGTAAAAATTAGAAACTATGACAAATACAAGGTATGATGACAGACACTTAGAAGCAGTAGCAAATAGGATAATTAGCATTCCAAGATCTAGGGAAAATAAAACAATCCTAGACAGATTATAATTAAACTATTTTTAAAATGTTTACAAATTTAGAAGGATGAATACAAATGACAAGAAAGGGCAGAATAACACAGAAATGAATTTAGAAATTTAGGCAAATACTGCTTCTAGAAATAAAAATGATATTACAAAAAACTGTTGTATGTGTAAAGTAGTATATTGGACATGGTCAAAGACAAAATTAATGACCTGGAAGATATATTGATACTATCACTCAGAAATTGAAATAGAAAATATGAAAGAGAGCTTAACAAATACATAGTTAAAATACTAAGGTCAAAATATGTCTAATCAAGTACCAGGAGAAGATAACAGAGTATACATTAAAGAGGCAATATTTGAAAAGTTACTGGCTGAGAGTTTTCCGGAATTGGACATTTAAATTTTTAAATGGAAAAATATCAGCTTCCAAGAAGAAGTAAAAGTAAATGCACACCTAGGCACTTTGTAGATACACTGCAGGAAAAAACTTGTAAAAATTTCCATAGATAAAAGTCAGATTACCTCAAAGGAATGAGAATTCAACTGAAAGCAAATTTGTCATCAGCAAAAATATATAACGATAGGAAATACACCTTCAAGTTGCTGTAGGACAACTAACACCTTAAAATTTGAATTCTAACTCAACACTTATTTTAAAATGAGGAGAAAAGCATTTTAATACAAACGTATTCCAAGGGAATTTATTCCTCACATCTCTTACTAGTTGAAAGACTGACTAGAGAATACATTTTGGTGAGATGGACACTGCACCGGGTGGAAGGTGTAGAATGTCAGAAGCAATTATGAGAAACATAACGGTGAAAAGATGAACCTTTTGATAAATCTAAATATGCAGTGACTGCAACAATAACAAGAACAACAAAAGTAGATTAAAAGCAACATTAAAACGTTGAATAATAATAAGTAACATGGAAGATAAGCATGAGGGTGGGGCATGGGGAAGCAGTTTTCTTGTGTGGAAAAGGGATGGAGATATTAATTTCAAACTTTTTAGAGTCAGATGTGCTTAATTTAGTGTCAACCACTAAAATAAAAGAAATATGATGCAAAACTTTTAAAATAGAGGCTGAAAATAAAGAATCACTCTGATCATCACAGGCATGATATGAGGAAATAGGGAGAAAACAACCATGGTCATTATTGCCGAGTCTGTGAAGAAGCTGAAGTTTGATTTTACCCTACTTCCAAGCTAATAAATTAGCCTGTTACTGTTTCATGGATGCTGTCAGAAGGCATGAGATGCCTGGGTCAAAGGACTTTAATATACACAGCAACCACCATAAGCCTCACATGTGCTCCAGTTCCCCTTGCTTCCTGAGTCTCATGGGGGTGACACATGCAATAGATGTTGCATGTGTAATGGGTTTGTGTTGCTGCCAATGAAGACTGAACTTGGGAAATCCATCTCTTTCGTAGCAGACAGTGAACCTTCTCTAGGTCTCAATGGGAGACATCACCTCAGTTTGCAAGGGTTCTTGGTGCAAATGCAACCCTGAGAAATGACCCAGGTGAGCAGTCAGATCCTTGCCTTGCTGGCATGCCCAGCAAGAGACAAAGTAGCATGAGAAACCCACCAAAGAGTTTCTCTTCAAACAATTAAAAAACACAAAACAAGATGATAGAAATGAATCAAAACACATCAGCAATCGTAATAAACAGAGTAGATTAAACTTGCCTTTTTAAAGATAGAAACTCCAAGTTTGGGCATAAGCGACGCAATTTATAAGAAACATGTAAAATAGAGCTTGTTCTTTTGGCCTTAGTGCTTTGGCTATGTTGTATTTTGGCACATGTCTGGCTGCCTGTAAAATACAGATGTGTGTGTCTGTATGTGTGTATGTGTGTATGTTGATTGTGATATGGTAGCATCAGGGCGCAGCTAATTCCTCTCATTTTCCCCTCCTCCCTTATCCTCTGTCAAGTCCATTCACACCTTTGCAAGACAGACACAGAAAGTTTGAAAGTAGAAGGAATGAAGAATGGCATACTCTGCAAGTACCACCAAAACAAAACTGACGCATCAAAACAAATATTAGAAAAAATATACTTAAGGCAAAAAAACCCACCAACCTCCCCATTAATTCTGAATAAAGCACATCATTGCTCTGTGACAAACAGAACAATCTAGCTGAGAGGAAACATAAAAAACTAAATACCAACATAAGGCAGCATGAGATGAATGTTAAGTGAGAAGTTCAAACAACAAGTGCTGTGGATTCAGAGGAGGAAGACGTGGATCTGACCTGAAGCCATCCAGAAATCGATTCTGGATAAAGAACATGCTGCTTTAGGTAGATGTCACATGTGGGTGGGCCATGAAGCATGTGACAAGTAAATTGCAGCTTGTTTGAGACACTGAAATATGAATTTTGGGACTTTATAAACAGAGAAGAAACAAATGATGGGTAGACCCAGTGGTTGGGCAGCTCTTGATCTTGGTGCTGGTGGGCCAAGGTCAGTAATCTCATCCCTGTAAAGCCTATGTGTTTGCCTCTGCTCCCCACATCTATTAATATAATAAATCCCATCTCTAGCCAGCCTCCTGTGAATGAATAGCCTGGGGTGGGCCTGAGTGTTTAGTTACAGGTGGCTTGCAGCAGCCATTGTGCTCTTCTGGAAAAGTATGGACGACTAACCCTGGGAAGAAGGACTCTCAAGTTCAGAGAAATGAAGTACCTGGCCTAATGTCAGCTGGCTCGGTACAGAGTTGGGACCAGAAGCCCAATATCTTGATTCTTTCTAGACATCACACATCATAGGGGGCATGCTTTTGCCTGGCTTGTTCTTTTGACCTTAGTGGTTGGCTGCCTGTATGAGAGTAAGAATTTGTATGTTAGGGGTGGGGATTGGGCAGGGAGAGTGGTAACCATAATGTGATACTAGGGGGTACAGTTAATTTCTCTCCTTTTTCTCTCCTTCCTTGTCCTCTGTCAAATCCATTCACACCTTTGCAAGACAGATGGAAAAAGAAACTTAGGGTGGGGGCTGTGCTTTAAAACCTGGCTCCCTGGACATGGGGCCTGGGGAGTTTGGTGCCCACGTGATAGGGACTGCTAGAGAGGCCCTAGAGCATCTGTCTGGGGACAGTGTGGACACATGTCCTGAGAATACCCCCTTGGGGGCTGAGGCGGGGCATTATACCATCTTGGGAGCCCAAAGCCATGTGCTAACAAGCTGTTGGCAGAGGACTAGAGAAAGACATTTTCGAAAACAACAGCAACAAAAATTGCAAGCCACTCCATCCGGGCTGCAGACCCCTCCCTGTATCTCATTAGCGCCTGGGGTGGGAGGAGAGGGGGCTGGCAGGCGCTGCCTACACCTACGTGTCCTGAAAACCAATGCGTGCCCACAGAGGTGGGCGGGTGGGAAGTGCGGAGTGGCCCAGCTCCCAGCCTAGGAAAGATCTTTCCGATGCTCTGCTTGTCATTTGTTCCCTTGTGTGTGAATTTTTAGAACAGGTATCAGATTCTTTCTGTGTAGCACACTTTTTGTTTGTTTGTTTTTGGAGTCAATGCTCTAAGGTCTCTTCCATGTCTTTAAAACTTGGGTTTTGAATATGATTTCTATGAAGAAAAGGGAATCATCAGAGTCCTGTCTTAGTGGACTGTTGACATCATAGCTGAGACTGCCACAGTTGGTGCTGCAGACTCAAAGTCGAGTGCTCCCATAGACACCCCACTCACTGCCATAGTGAAGACCCCCATTTGCCTCCAGAGGTCAAACTTCCTTGTCCAAGTTGGAAAGTAGACAAGAAAATCCTCAGCCACTTCCCCCATTTCTTTTCTTACTTGCTCCTCATCACTTCATGTTTGTATTCCCAAGATCTCAGGCTTCTAAGAAAGCTCACCTTGGCCTTCTAAGAAAGCTCATCAAGTTGGGAGTGAGACCTGCCATGGCGGTGGTCCTGTCTGTCCTGTCACTCAGGAGGAGCAGAGGCTTCTATTCCTGGGGACACTCTGCCCTCCCAGGCTCTCCCAGACTTCCCCTACCCACTTGTTTTACAATAGCAGTAACTATTGCACATCATCCTACTCTACTTGAGTCTCAGAATCAGACACACGTCTGTCTCTATAAAATGGGAATGGCGGTGGAGGTGGGACTTTCACAGAGAGAGGGGATGGCAGCCTCTAAGAAAGAAGTAGAGGTGGCTTCTCTTAATGACTCTTATTCCCAGCAAAGACAAACAGTGATGCCATCATTTGCAGTTGGATTCTGAGGCCCTGCCTACCCGGGAGGCAGGACACACTGGGGACCAGCAATCCTAGTGTGACAAATATTGAGTTTCATAATGACCTTGTAGAGCCAGATTCCTGGAAATGGCATAAACCTACCTGTGATTGTTGTCAGACTCTAAGATGCTTTGTTACCATTGCTCACTCCAGGAGGGGAAGCCATGGTTCATGAAGTTCATTAGGTGGGGTGGTAAACAGGATTTTGGTAATTGTTGAAGGTTGGGGCTCAAGACCCTCTCAAGACCAGGCTGGCTGGTTAAAGACATTCTGACCTCCCAACATTGCAGCAACACATCAGAAGGCATTCGAGGCTGTGGGGCTTCTAGACCAAGAATTCTCAGGTCATCGTCCTCAGCACCAGAGCTGTAGGGCTCCACCTGCCTGCAGCTTGGGGAAGAAGAAAGGCTGGCTGCCCAGAGCCACGGCCTAGCTTGGCTGGGAGGAAGACAGAGGAGCTGTCTCCTCTTCCTCACTCGTCTTCCCTGTGCCTGCTCCTGGTCCAGCTGGGCGAGATGGAAACTATCTCACATGGAGAGATGTTAAGGCAATTCTGGCAAAGCAAGTGTTAATAAAGCACTGGGAACTTCCCCATCTCTGACTCTTGAGGGAACTGAGCATGCTCTGAAGGACGTGGCCAGGTTTGACTTTGGTAAGGAACCAGAGGAACCAGAGGCTTGGTTTGGTCTTGGGGCAGGCTGGGCAAAATCCCTGAGTGTGAGTGTTTCCTTCCGAGCATCCTCAGGGAGGGGAGCCCCTCCCTTCTCTACATCCTCCCTCACTGTCTCCTTCATCTCCAGGCACTTTGCCTTCTTATTTCTGTTCTCTCCTCTGAATCAGAGGAAGAAAGATGATTAAACGCTTCTGCTATGTGGATGCCCATGACTCACCAGCAGGAATGGCCTCTCCAGGCAGGCTGTGCTTTCTGTCTCCTTCCCTCATTTCACCCTCCACTTTCCCCTCCCCCGCCTTGCCCCTTGCATCAAAATGAAGTCATGTAAGACCAATTCAAATTGATTTCTCTTTTCCTTCTATTGGAATATCAGCTCCATAAAATCAGGATAAGAATTTGTGGTCTGGAGTCTGAAGACAGGGATTGGAGTCCTGGCTTTCCTGCCCACTAGGTGTGGCTTTGAGTGGTTATTTACCTTCCACAAGTCTTTGTTTATTTGGTCATAAAATAGGGGAAATGATAGAGCCAGCCTTTCAGGGTTATTGTGGGGATCAGCGGAAATAATATTAAGTGTGAGCTGGTATTGTCTGTAACACATAGTGCATGCCATGAGCCAGGCACCATGGGGATCAGACTGGAATTCGCTCCAGTGTGAAACAGGCAGATCCAGTGACAAAGAAGGAGAGAAATGAGCCAGCCTTGGTACCATCAAAGGAGCACCCAGCCTTCCCCTTGCGCCCCACTGAGCAAATGGCTAATACCACATAGCAGAGGCCAGGGGGACAGATGCCTTTGTATGGAAGAGCTAGTTCTGGTAGCCAGGGACCTGGCCACACGGGGAGGCACAATTGAATTTTTCCCTTCCATCTGACAGTTCAGGACTGGATGTTACTTTCCAAACGAAAGCGGTTCTGGAAGGTCGTTGGGAACAGTGAATTGTGATTATGCTGGCACATTTTTAATTCTGTCTCATTACAGCTGCTGTTAAGGCTGCATTATAATAATTGCTTTAGTTCTGCTTTGGTATTTGCAGGCTCCTTTAATGTAGCTGTAATCTATGTGTATATTAAAGTAAGCAGGGGCAGCCTTATTAGACTGGAGAAACGCATGTTGGGGGTGGCGGTGAAGCAGACAGGCAGACGGGAGCAGGGTCCTGGTGGGGGAACCTCAGGACAGCATGGGGGGTGGAAGTTCTGGCCTCAGGCCCAGTGCAGACTCACGCTGTGACTTTGAACAAGTTGAAGCTGCCTGTCTCAGCTCTCCCATCCATTATATGAGTTACAAAGTCTGTCTTGGAGGTGCTTAAAAGTTCTTAGGAGAAAAACTGTTGCTGGCAAAGCGCCCAGGGGGATGGCTGCATTGGACCCTCAGAGCAGCCACAGTGGAGCCCAGCAGGAGCCTCTTCGGCTGCCCACGGTGGAGCGGCCAGGCGACCCCTCGGCAAGGACAGTCGTCAAATAAATGGCACGCAGACACCCCCGATTCCCAGGGAAAATTTGGTTCTGGTCTTCCTGCCATCACTCCCTGTTCTGGTTTCTTCTTTAAAATTCGGTTTGTTTGAACTGTTGCCACTCCCTGCACGGTCCTGTACACACAGCATTTCAGCCACTTGATGGAGGTCTTACTGCTGTCCTTGAATGCTATGGCTCTCCTTTCTCTCCTTCAAGGGCAGTGGGTGTCAGTTTCAAGGACAGAATGCAAGGGCTGTCCTGGACCAGGCCACTCACCAAGTACTCACTATGAAGGGCATTCACCTCCTAGCTGTTATTTTGGGATAGGAATTCATATTGTGCTCACACCAGTTGTATCAGCTAAGTAGCAGTATCGTCTCCTTTATTTTATTTTAGTTTTTGAGACAAAGTCTTGCTCTGTCACTCAAGCTGGAGTGCAGTGGTACAATCTCAGCTCACTGCAACCTCCGCCTCCCAGGTTCAAGCAATTCTCCTGCCTCATCCTCCCAAGTAGCTGGGACTATAGCTGCACCATTAAGCCTGGCTAATTTTTTTTTTGGTCTTTTTAGTAGAGACAGGGTTTCACCATGTTAGCCAGGCTGGTCTTGAACTCCAGGCCTCAATGGATCTGCCAGCCTTGGCTTCCCAAAGTGCTAGGATTACAGGTGTGAACCACTGTGCCTGGCCTCATGTTCTTTATAGACGAGTGAACTGAGGCCAGTGAGGTCCCACATAACTAGTGAGTGGCAGAGCTAGACATGGAGCCCAGACCATCCAGAGGCTGACCCACGATTCTAGCACGACCTCAGGCTGCCTCCCCAGGCCGTCCTCTCTCCCTCCCCAAGCATCATCCATTTCCTGTGCTGCTTCAGAGCTCGCCACTGAATTCAGATTGGTCTGGGGATCAGTGGAGGATCAGTGGAAGGATCAGAAGCTTCTCTCAGGACCAGAGACACAGGCCTGGGTAGATGCATGGGAAGAGACCACGGCCAAAGTGTGGACAAGGGCAAATCAGAGCCATTGGACAAAACGTGACTTTGGCTCCTCAGCTCTCCCAAATAATGCCTTTGCCTTGTAGCAGTGGGTATTGCAAAGGGAGTGAGAATGAGGCAGAACTCTTGGCATTCCTATGCACCTGTACCCCCCACCTTGTACGTGGGCCATGCAGCACCCAGATATTCCTGTTTTGCCTCTTCCCATTTCTAAAGACTTCTGCATGAAGAAGGTTTCAGACTTTCTCAGCACCTTGCCCTATTGCTTCTGAAGGGAGAATACGCTTCATTGTATGCAACTGAAATGCAGCCTGCTACAGCTCAAAATCTACCAGGTTCATTGAATTCCAATGTTTAAGGGAACTTTAACATTCTTCCCACTGCAGAAATTCCTTTCAAGCACCTCTGATTGATGTCCCATAGCCTTGGGTCTAACATGCAGGAAGATGGGTGCCAACCCACCCCCTCCCTTCTCACCAGATAGCCTGTTTCATTTCTTGAATAGTCCTAATCATTAAAACGTTCTTTATTTTGGATCAATGTCTCCCTCCCGATACCTTCCACCAATTAATCCTAGTTTGATCTCCTGGAATTAATCCATTCCATTTTTCACGTGATAGTATTCTGAATCTACGAAGGCAGCTAAAAGTTCCTCTGGAGTCTTCTTTATCCTTCAGCATCCTTCGGTTCTTTTTCTGTTACTTCTATTCAGATATTCCTCAAAGAGAAAAAAACATATCAAAAGGTCCTAGATTGTCTCCAGCATAAATTAGGCTCATGCAAATGTTTCCTCTTCTTCCTCTACTGTATTCCAGTCCAAATGTTTGGGTAACTACCAATACTACATATTCTGCTGAGAGCTGAGAAATATTAAGAAAATAAGATGTGGTCTCTGCTCTTGGTTGTATAACAGTAGCATTAACAACTAAATACTGGCTGTGGACAAACTGCCTCCTCCTTCCTATAGTACTTTATGATTGGAATGGTAAATGCACTTATACTTATGTGCAAAGTGTCCTGTTTTGACTGTAAGGAGAACTGTGGAACTCACTGCCTGCCATGCTATCTCCACCTTGTTCTTGCCTCTGTCCCATACCATCTTTTGGGTCCGCTCTCTCTGTCTTTATCTCTATTCTTGGTTTTTCTTAATTGGCCCATCCAAGAGCGCTCTCCAGTCCTCCCATCCTTCTTTCCTACAGGATCAGGGCATTCTCCTCCCTAAATACTGCCCTTAATTAGTTAATAAAATCTCCCTCCACGACACAGGCAGCTCTCCCCCCAGAAAAACCAGTGACAGATATGAACACCATTTGGTCTAATTAGTTCTGATATTTCACACAACATATTTGTGAGGTTTTTTGGAAGGAGGAGAGGAAGGCAGGAAAATGCTTCTGTTAAAAGAACAGCAGGGAGCCTCGGATGACAGGAGGGACAGTGTTTGGGGTCTTCTTTTGTAGCTGCAAATAGAGCCTTGGTGAAATCAGTACCACCTGGCCTGGTGACACTTGCACCTGCAGTTCTCCTTGCACCTCTGCCTGCCTGCGCTGGCCTTCCTGGGGCTGAGACCATACGCTTTCCTTATTCTATTGACACAAAGTTCCTGATTGAGTGACCTTTTCTATTATGATGACAGAAATCTATGCAGAGTGAGGTAACGTGAGAGGAGCTTAACACTAGAGACCTGGGGATTTGGATCTGGGGCACAGTGTTCTATGTCTGTCCTGCCTTTCGCTTGCTCTGTGACCTTGCAATGATTATTGAACTCTAAGGCCTTTTTTCAGTCTAGGGCTACATAGGGGAGAGGAGGGAGGGGTGTAAAATCATATCTTATATTGTTAGAATAGATGTCTCTCAAGATATGGAATACTGGCTATTAGAGAGTATAGAAATTAGGAGTAGCTGTTGACATAGAAAATCAATCCTATATTCCTCTGTCACATTTGCTGTCATCTGTTTATAACCTGCAAGTTTTAAGAGGTATGTTTACTGCTTCAGAGAGCCCAATGTGCACCTTTCATATCCAGCAACATGGGTTCAATCTCATGAACCCCGTTGTAAGTCTGTAGCTGAGATTGGAAATCAACTCCAGGCTTTTCAGACATTGACATTTATCACAGTGTCTAACTCAAAGTAGATTTCCATAAAGGTTGATAGGACCAGAATCCTGAGCCTTATGATGACGCTATGGAAAGAGCCCTGGAGGGAGAGGAAGAATGCTAGGGTTTGCAGCCAGGTTCTGTCACCACATAGTTTTGTGACCTTAGGTAGTTTATTCACCCCTCTAGTCCCATTTACTCGTCTCTAAGACCAGAGAGTTAAATAACTCTCTAAGCTTTATAGTTCTAATGTCTACAATTTTATGACCAAACATAGCAAAAGGAAATGAGGGTATTTTAATAAACTTGTTGGCTTAAGGAATGGGTAAAGCCAATAGAATGAGTCTAAGCTCCAAGCTGGAGGGATCCCTGAGGGGGTCCTGCAAGCTTCTCCCATGGGCTGCCTCTGTGTGACTCTCTTGGGAATCATTGCTTGGGCTTGCCCGCCCCCTGCCCACCCTCCCCTCCGCCACCCAGGCTGCTGCATATCTCACCTCTGGTTACTTGGCCAGGTGGACACCTGTCCTGGTCCTTGTTTACCCTGCCCTTGTCCCGTCCCACTTTCTGCTATGATCTGAGCATTGTCCTATGGTGAGCTCCACCTATACTGACCGTCTGTCCCAGCCATTCCTGGGAGACAGACAGACTGCCTTCTCATGAAGCAGGAGGACAGAGTGAAATCACCCACTCTAGTGGCTGCTGCTGAAGATTGTGGGCTGTGAAGTCAGCCTGGATGTGAATCCCAGCTCTGCTGTCACCAGCCTTCGTCCTGGTGTCTCTGTGTCAGTTTCTAATGAAATAGAAATTTAAAAAACAAAAACAAAACAAAAAACAAAAAACCCAAGCCATGTAAAGTACTTAGCACCATGTCTGGCCTTTGGTAAGAACTCAATAAGTGTTAGTTGTCGTTGTGTTGATGTTATTTGTGAGTTAGGAATCCCTTCAGAAATAGACCAGACATGAGGTAGAGATTTTTTTTTTTTTAAATTAGATTAATCTTTGGCAAAGCTGGATTAGGAAAAAAAAAAAAAAAAAGCGGACCCAAGGACATGTCTTCCAAATACTTTCCCCCAATTCTAGATCTTAAGGCAAAGATCCCCCCCTTGCCCGTCCAACTCAGAGAGGGACCCCAGACAGGGAGAGAGGCCCGAGGTGTGCACCATCTTAAACAAGGTAACTCTGCTGGGAGGAGATGAACTGATCCCAGGAGATGTGAAGCCTGCTCGTCCAATCATTGACCACTCTCTTTCAGAGTAAGAGGGACTCACTGGAGGGGCGGGGTTCTCCTAACAGCTCAGCAGGGCTAGAAGTTCCTAATTCCTGGGGTGAGTTAGAGAGACAAGGAGAGGCTTCCCTCTACAGCTGCCTATTACAAACTCTCCTTCCTGGGTACAGCAACTGTTCCAATGGTGCAAAATCACCAGAATCTCTTATGAACGGACTCCTACAGAAGCTTCCAGAAGTTATTTTCCAAAAGTCCTAGATGACTCCTACAGAAGCTTCCAGAAGTTGTTTTCCAAAAGTCCTAGATGTTTTTATTTTTTTTGAGATGGAGTCTTGCTCTGTTGCCCAGGCTGAAGTGCAGTAGCATGATCTCGGCTCACTGCAACCTCTGCCTCCTGGGTTCAAGCGATTCTCCTGCCTTAGCCTCCCAAGTAGTTGGGATTACAGGCACCTGCCACCATGCTCGGCTAATTTTTGTATTTTTAGTAGAGATGGGGTTTTGCCATGTTGGTCAGGCTAGTCTTGAACTGCTGACCTTAGGTGATCCACCCACCTCGGCCTCCTAAAGTGCTGGGATTACAGGCATGAGCCATCACGCCCGGCCTAACATACCTTTGAATCATAAAAGTAACATGGTAATTGTGAAAAATTGAAACATGAAATATATAATATACATGGTGAAGGTCCGTAATCAATGTCTTCTACCTCTCTCCCCACCAAAACTTCATAAACAGTTTTGTGTTCACAGAAAACTTTAAAACAATGTGTATCAGCAAGGTTTGTGGATCAGGGGTAAGCTAATTATGTCTCATATTCTTGCTAAGTCAATGTGATGTAGAAAGACTCCGGTTCAAGTGCCCTAGGCCGGGTGGTTTGGGAAGTCATGCCCTACTTTGTCCATAGCGGGTTCCGATATCTGTGCTCCTGCATGGTGTCAGAGCTATTTGCCTTGGGCTAGATTTCTGCATCTCCAGGGTGATCTGTGTATTTCTAAAGGACAACTACTTCTAGAGAGTCCCAGGAGCAGACCTTAAGCTATGACAATGCTGTATTTTAAGCCCACTGTGACCTCTGGCAGAAGTGCTAAGACTTGAGGGTTCCACCAATACGTCTCTCTCCCCATCTATACCAGTCCTGATCATTCTGCTGCCCTGAGTTCAGACCAAGGAGTATATACTTCCTGTGAAGGGCCCCTGCCCCACTGCCTGGGAGAGTTTGGAAACAACCTACTGCCCCATCCCTTGGGCTCCTCATGCCCTTTTCCTCCTCCTTTCTCCCCATGGCAGGGGTTGGGCCCTACCCCTGAGCCCCAGACTCCTAACCCCCTTTGCCTCATTTATTTCCCAGAGCTGGGTTCAGTTTCTGGGATTTCCCCTCATCAGCCCTACTAAGCGGCCTGAATGTCCCCCTGATGCAAACACCATCTGTCTCCAGAAGTCTTAGCATCCTGGGTTTCCACTCAGCTCAGCCTCTGGCTTACTGACAACAGTCTGGACATACCTTGACCTTGGCTCTTCTGCCCCATGCCTAGACCTTGTTCTCTGCCCTATCTAGACAGAGGGCTCTGGGCTGCAGGCAGCCTCCACAGTGGGTGGCCCATTCTCCTAGCCTTGACCTTCCCTGCCTGGCCGTCCTTGGCCTGACTGCCTCTCCCAGCAGGGGCCCCTCATATATTGTGCAATTGAGGCCACATCATTGGTGACATATTCAGCTGTCACTGCTATTTCCCATGAGACCTTTAACTGTCATTCAAATACTGAGCTGTCCTGCTAGTCTGCAGTCCTATTTGGCAATTTATTTATTGTCACTAATACTCTGTCAGAAAAATATTGATGTTCTTTTAAATATGTGATTTTTAACAGGCTTTCTCTAGGGAGTTTCTTGTATTTGAGGGCACATTTTCCCCCTAACAGACACAACCCTAATTTTATCCTGAAATCAAATAAGAAATCAGATGCATGTCATAGCAACTTATTTCATAGGCGACATCCTTAGGTCACGGAGTACACCTGCACGTACATGGCAGGAGCTGGGGGCCATGAGGACACCCATGTCACTTATAGCATGTTGTCCTCTTCACTCTTTCCCAGTGTTACCCATAAAGAAATGCCTGGTTGAAAAACATTCTTGCCTTTCATTTCAGGCCTCTCTCTCCCCCTCCCCTCCCCTTCCCCCTTCTCTTCCCCTTCCCCCTTCTCTTCCCCTTCCCCCTTCTCTTCCCCTTCCCCCTTCTCTTCTCCTTCCCCCTTCCCCCTTCCCCTCCCCTCCCCTTCTCCTCCCCCTCCCCTCCCCTTTCTCCTCCTCCTCCCCTTCCCCTCACCCTCCCCTCCCCCTTCTCCTCCCCTCCCCCTTCTCCTCCCCTCCCCCTCCCCCTCTCCTCCTCTTTTTCTCCTCCCTTCTCCTCCTTCCCCCCCCTTTCCTCCTTCCCTTTCTCCCCACTCCTTCCCTTCCCCTCCCCCTCCCTCCCTTCCCTCCTCCTCCTTCCCTTCCCTCCCCCCCCCTCCCCCTCCCCTCCTTCCCTCCCCCTCCTCCCCTCCCCTCCTCCTCCTCCTCCCCCCCTCCCTTCCCTCTCCTCTCCTCCCTTCTCCCTCCTCCCTCTCCCCCTCCTCCCTTCCTCCCTTCCTTCCCCCTTCCTCCTTCCCTTCCCTCCTCCCCTTTCCCCCTTCCCCTTCCCTTCCCTCCCTCCCCTCCCCTCCTCCCTTTCCTTCCCCCCCCCCTCCCCCTTTCCTTTCTTTCCCCCTCCCTCCCCCCTCCACCCTTCCGTCCCCTCTCCTTTTTTATTTTCTTCCTGTCATCCATGCTGGAGTGTAATGGCATAGTCTCAGCCCACTGCAACCTCAACCTCCTGGGCTCAGATGATCCTCCCACCTCAGCCTCCTGAGCAGCTGGGACTACAGGCACATGCCACTATACCTAGCTAATTTTTTTTTAGTATTTTGTAGAGACAGGGTCTCCCTATGTTGGCTGGGCTGGTCTCGAACTCGTGGGCTCGAGAGATCCTTCTGCCTTGGCCTCCCAAAGTGTTGGGATTACGGGTGTGAGCCACTGCACCAGGCTCGGGACTTAATTTTCTTGGTTATATCAGACTTATTTAGTTTATTGAACACTTCTACAGCATTTTCTATGCCAGGCACTGTTCTAAACACTTCCAAATATTCATCTACCAAACTCTTAGACAGCTTTACAAGGTGGATGTTATTAATCTCTCCATTTCACAGATGGAAAACTGAGGGAGAGGTTAATGAAATTGCTCAAGGTCACACACTGAGTAAGCAGCAGAAGTGAGATTTAAACCAAGGCCATGTAGTGCCCGAATCTGTGTGCCTGCCCCCCAGGCCACCCCCGGACCCAGGGCCTGCTCTCTGTGCTGTGGACAATCTCCTCGGGCTCAGGCCCTCGGGAGAGTCATGTCTCACTCTCACTCCGTGGGACATTGCATGTGTCAGGATGCACACCACATCTATGCTGCCTGCCATGCAGGAGTTTTCCTTCTGGAATCCATTTCCTCCACCTGGAAAGATGAATTGAACGGCAGAGTCAATTATGTGTAAGTGCAGTGTCTGATTTGTCCTCAAATGAACTTATAACAAAACCAGCATCACGCCAGTCCACTTGGATGCCACGCGTTGTTTCCAGTTCTGGTCAAAGACCTTCATTGATTGTCCTTTTCATCCTGTCCTCCAGCCTCCTCAAGGCAGTTCATGCTTCTGGGAATCCACACAGGCGCTCTCATCAGTCCGTCTACTCCCCTGACATCCGGTGGCATTCCTGGCCCTCTTATTTATGCACCCGGAATTCCTTGTGTTATACTAGTCCCCACAGTTGATGTCCTTATTTTACAATTTGGCAGTGCCAAGGGACCATTTAATTTGAAAAGGGAAGAAGAGGTGGTGGAGCTGGAGGCTGAGATCAGAATACTCTGCGTACTAGCAAAGCCCCGAGCCCCATCCTGCTTCTTGTGACCAGCGTGGTAGGGCCCTACCTTGGGTGGTCAGGGAAGATGACAGAGGGATCTGGGGCACGTTTGTGCTTGCATAGCTTGGGTCTAAAGCAGCAGCAGGACATGGAGGAGTAAACTGGAAATAAGGAGAAGAGAGTTCTAGTACCTGGCCTCAGTTTCCTTACCTGTATGACAAGGGACTTGGGCTTGTCTCCCTGGGCTCTGGGATTGAAGAGGTATGCATGACAGGGGTCAGTGGTATGACGGGGAGGCCGGGAAGGTGCTCCACCCCTGGAATCCCACCACATGGAGCCAATTAGTTTGCTAAGGCCAGAGGCTGCTGAGGCCTCCCCTCTGCTCAGAGGCAAGGGGAGAGATACAGGCAGGCAATTAAAGTTCGAATTGGCATTTCAGGTGGCTGGCTCTGGTTTAATTAACAAGGCTCCTGATTAATAGATCAAATGACATTTATACATTTCCCTCCCGCCATGTTCCACTCCCTCCACTACCTGCCACTCCAACTTTCAAAGTGTTTCTTAGTGGCTTCATTCTCTAACAACAAGTGGGGCTTGATGGAGGCTCAAGGGCTGGAGAAGGAAGATCCTGATCCGTGATGGCCAGGACAGGACTGTTGTCACCTCTGGGTCCCCAGCTCAGTGCCCAGCACACTGGCATTTAATTAAAAGTCGCTCATTGAATGGGGCGTGTCAGATTAGTGCATTCCCAGAAGATGCAAAGAAGGACTGGGGTACAGGGACCCTCAGAGCTTTTTATTTAAGAAGGCAACTAACTGCAGAGGTGACGGTGTGGTTCACAAGACCCTCTGCTGTGAAACTGAGTGACCTAAGGGACAGCGCCCAGATGTGGGTTCCCCCACAACAGCAACAAAGGGCAGCCCTTCCCTTCTCTCCTGCCCGGCCACCCCCTACTAGCTCCCCTTCCCTGACCGGGCCACTGTCAGGCTCCCCGCCCACGATGGATTTTTCAGGCTTCATTTAGTGACATAACCATCCCAGTAAAACATACAAATGGTCCAACTGTGGATCCTAATGTGCAGTAAATGGTTTTTCACCTCATATCATTTCTTATGGGGAGAAATTGGCTGTGTGTTTCCCCCTGCAGCCCCCTCCCCACTGCAGGTGGACTCTGGCAGGGGGAGGGGTCGCCTCTGTTCCTTCATCTGCCAGGCTGTCAGCTCCGCTCCAAACACCACTCACTCACTGGGGTAGGGGGCGGTTCAGCTTTGATTAACTGTCCCGTGCGATATTAATTTCCGACAAGAAGCTCACTCTGTTGTCTCTGCAGGAAGAGGGAGGTGGGGCAGTGGCGGGGGCAGGGAGAGAGTGCATTTCCTGATTGGCTTTCCTTCTTTGCCTATTTGCCTGTTCCTTTTCAGAAGGCATTGCCCTCTGTGGTAGCCCTTTCTTCCTGTGTCCTGCGGCCCTTGCTAGGCGTCCTTGGCCCCTTACTTGGTCTTTCCTATGTCCTTTCACCTATGAAAGGGGATGCTTGGTGCTTCTATCTGTTTGCCGCATGGCAAGATTGGAGGAGAGCTTTAAGCTCTCTGGTTAAGGAGACAAAATGACTGGGGGACTCTCTGGACCTCAGGAAGGAGGGCTTGGTGATGCTGAACTCAATATCTTCCAATCTAAGCTCTACCACTGGGCCCTGGAAAGGTCTGTTAACCTACATCTCAGGGCGGACTCCTCTCAAAACCATCCCCATGCTCTTTCTGCCCCTCCGCACCATACTGCCCAGGCTTCCCCAGTGGCTTCATTACCTCCCCTCTGTGCTGACCTGGGGGCATCTCTTTGGACTCACCTCGGGGCCATCTGTCCTTTCCTAGATCATTCCCAGTGGACACTTCTGTACGCACAGCCAAGGAGGGAGTACTTTGGGGAGGGCAGGCAATGTGCTGAAAAGGAGTCGGGTGATAATCTGACATCCCTTCCCCAACCGTGGACTCACCCTGCTCTCTCAGCAGCAAGCTCCTACCTTCCCTGCCTGTCCTCTTGCTGCCTTCCAACCAGCTGCCTCCTGTGTGCCTTGGAAGGCACGGGAGGCAGCAGGCGTGTGATACTGCAGCAGCTTCCTTCCTCTTCCTGCGACTGCTGGCTCTGCCTCCATGGCCAAAGAGGCAGCTGGTCCTCTCTGCTGCACCACCAGCAGAGCTGGGGGAACATGTCTGCATGTGTGTGTCTTCTAGTCCACAGGTCAAATTCCACTTAGTGGCCTGGATTGCTGGTTGTCACTTCACCATGTGGCCAGCTTAGGGGCAGGGATCGCTGCATGCCCAGCACAGAGAGATGCGCATGTGTGTAGATCCAAGCGTGCATCCATGCATGCAAATACTCATTTTGGAACAATGTCTGCACATTTGGCTCCCAGGCACAGAATAAGCATATCTAGTGCTTAAGAGATACTCTGGTGCCGAGATGCTGTGTTGGCAGGATAATCGCACCTGAACAAAGGGAAAGTACTTTGAAAATGTTAAGAAGTTCTATAGAAATGTCAGGGCTGGTAGTAATGATGATTATTCTAAGACCTCTATTACTCACACTGGCATCAGACCACATCTCCATGGTGAGCCTCAGAAAGGACTAAAAAGAGGGAGAGAGATCAGCTGGTGCTTCTAGCCAGCTTGGACACTTGAGATGGGTCCCTTCTGAGCCCACCTTCCCCGGTAAATAAAAACAAGCCAGCAGGTGCTTGGGGAGTGTGGCTGGAGTGGAGGTGAGCTAGACCCTGCAAGGATTACTCCTAAGAGCTGTGAGGCTTGGCCTGCAGAGGAGATGGTGGTTGTCAACCAAGATCTGAAGGACTTGTGTGGAAAATCAATCAGTCAGTTCCAAGTTGCTCCAGAGGGCAAAACTAGGATGGATGTAGCATAAGGTTTGAGGTAGATTTCCTCCCAGTTTTTGACCTTCCCCAATCTTACAAGTTACCTTGCTTTTCCCTGTCGAGAGGGAGCAGGCAGTGGCCTGAGACCAGCTGTCAGGAATGCTGAAGGACTCTTGCTCTAGGAGGAAGGTCCTGCATGACTTTATTAAGGGTCTTCCTCACTTTCAAGAGTCTGGAGTTCCAAGTAATTATCCTCCAGAGAGGACACTGGAACCCAGAACTACAGACACAAGGAAGAGTTCCTGTGATACCTAGAACTTGAGACCCCTCAAATCTGCACTGCCTCAAGGCCTCATGACCTCTTGGACCCCAGAAAACCAAAACTCAATGGACTGTATGTCCTGCAGGAGCGGGGGACACCTACTTGCAGGTCCTCAGGAGGATGGGCTATTGGAGATCTGGGTTCCAGACACAGAGATGCTGGAATGAAGAAGACAGCGGCTCTCTGATGAGCTTTCTGGGGTTTGGAAGAGTTCAGGTGAGTCCTTCCTGTCACCTAACCCATGCTGTATCCTGATTTTTCTTGCTTCTCTGTGGCCTGGCTTCACCCTTCATCCATCTCACAGGAGACAAGACCACAAACAGGAGCCGGACAAAGGAGGTAGGGGCAACGAAACCCCTGATTTAGGAGACAAAAAGCACGACAGTGAAAACAAATCTATTTAGAAGCCTCCAGCAGATGTGAGACACCTTGATTAATCATAACTTGCTACACATTATTTCCCTATAAACAAACTACAATGTTACTCATATAAACAGCTTTATCTTGACAGCTGCAAAATGTCAGGATTTAATGTGGAATGAGCAGAGATACACCATATGTTACCACTCTGGGCCTGGAACACACTAATTCACAGCATATTGCCTCACACCGAAGAGGTGATTGCAGAAGAGGGCTAGGCTTTTGCCTGGCCACGGTTGTGCACACCACCTCCGCGTTCCAGCCACTTCTTGCCCAAGCTGTCATGTCTTAGAAGCAGTACCGACAAAGGCTCCGAGGGTTGCAAGCAGGGAGTGAAACAGCAACCCGGAAAGTGTGGAAGCAGTTGTATTGCTGTATTTCTAAAAATCGACTCCAATAAATACAGGTGTACCACACCGGGAAACCTGTGGTTACAGTGCAATTTTTTCAAAAAACAATCAATACATGCCTGGTATCCTGCTGAGGAGAACTGTGGCTACCTTTGCCAGGATGAAAGGCTTACAAAACACACCAAACAAATAGAACCCACTTCAGAAACAAACAATTAAGAAACAAGTTGAATGCATGAAGAAACAGAACTTAATGCTTGTAAAAAGGAAGTTTGTAAAAGGGATGCTTTGCCTAGGAGTGTCCCAAAGAGGAAAAAAGTAGAGAATTTTTTCCCCATAGGCCATACTTAGCATGACAGCCCATTGGATGTGTTTTGTTGTTGTTGGGTTTTTTTTTTTTTTTTTGAGACAGAGTCTCACTCACTCTGTCACCCAGGCTGGAGCGCAGTGGCGCGATCTCGGCTCACTGCTGCAACCTCCACCTCCCGGGTTCAAGCATTTCCCCTGCCTCAGCCTCCCAAGTAGCTAGGACTACAGGCACATGCCACCATACCTGGCTAATTTTTTGTATTTTAGTAGAGACAGGGATTCACCGTGTTGCCCAGGCTGGTCTTGAACTCCTGAGCTCAGGCAATCTGCCCACCGTGGCCTCCCAAAGTGCTGGGATTACAGGCGTGAGCCACTGCACCTGGCCAGGACGTGATTTTATAGACAGACCAGTTTCTGGTTTGGTCTCTTTCCTTTCAGTTTCCTAACCTTCTGTATTTCTCTTATGCCCTAATATGGCTCTAAACCAGGGTCAATCGGGCCAACTATATGTTTTTATTAATACAGCTTTCCTGGCACACAGTAAAGACATCGGTCTATGTGTGGTCTGTCTGCTTTGGGCTATAGCAGCCAAGTTGAGTAGCTGCCTTAGAGATCATATGATCCACAAGGCTGAAAATATTTACTCTCCGGCCATTTACAGGAAAAGTTAGCTGATCCCTGCACTGTGTATTTATCATTTTCTGGCTTAAACACTAGAAGCACACAAGTATCAAGCTCTGGCAGCACCTGCGTCAATCCCCTTCTGGTTCTAGAACCCTGATTTCCTTTTGGGGAAGCACCACCTACAGTGGATGATCTTGGTAAGATTGCCAACTGGGAGGCAGGCATGTGACCCCAGCCCTGTGTCAGACTGTCCGCTGGACTGTGGCTGGCCAGTGGAGTGGGGTGAAATTGACTTGTCCTGGGGGCAACAGCTCCTTGAAGACATTGTGGTCTGTTCCTGCTGTCTGCAGTCCAGGCCAGCCCTGATTCCAGTCCCTTCCCTATACTCCTCATTCTCCATCAGGTGTGGGAACCACCTGTTTTCCCTCTATGACATGTTTTTTTTTCTTGTTTAAGTAAGTGAGAGCTTGTTTCTGTTGCTTATAACCAAAGAAGACTAATCAATGTCAACAGACTCCCAATGGCCACTTGCCATCTGTGGGTCAGGTCCACACTTAGACCAGCTATGCTGACTCTCCCTGCCTTGGTCCTGTCCTTTCTCTCCACTCCTCCCCTCCCCCTGGCCCTCTGCTTCTCCTCTAAGAACGCCTCATACCAATGCTCCATACTCTGATGATGTGCCACCGTCCTGCACAGGGCTCTGCTTTTGCCCATGGTATTCTCTCTGTTTTGTTTGGAATGCCTGCCTCTCTTTCCAACCAAGGAACCTGGTATTCATCATTCAAAACACAGTTCAGAATGTCTCTGTCTCTGTGCAGCCTTCCCCAGGATTCCCAGGCAGAGTTAATGGCCCCTTCCTTGAAGCTCCCATTGAACTTTGAGCCTCTTTATCCTAAAGCATTCCAGTTGCTCTGTTAAAATGTTGAGTTTACAGGGCTGTTTTCCTCCAACTTTCTGTGAGCTCCTTGCCATGAGGGAATAGTTTTATTTGTCTGTACCCCTGGAGCATAGCAAGATTGTTGAATGTTAGAAGAATGAACCCGTTATGTTTACCATTGTTGTTGTATTTGACTGTTATAGTCTCGGTCCTAGCCCAGTAGTTTTCCAACCCAACTCAGTGTCTGATGGCCCTTTCTTCTCCCACTCTGACTTTATTCCCTGGCTTCAGATACTGGCCTCTGGGCTTGGTCCATTCAAGCCCCAGAAACAGTTTTGTACCAGCTCTTTGGAGCTCATGGCTAGCGCCCTGCTTCCTGATACCAGACAGGACAACATCCATCCCTGTAAGCCCTGAAGGGAGGCATGAACCTTCCAGATGTTTCCTGCCCTCTTGTGTTGCTTTCCTGGCCTTCTCGCTTCTGATCTACCCTTGTCCACACCTGTATCCAGTAATTCTGGCCTGCCTTATCTTGCTGCTGACCTCTTGCCAGGCACCCTCTGGCAGGAGGTTGGTTTTGCTTCAGTGGCACACACAGCCAGGGCAGAAGTGTGTGCTAAAGGCCGTTGTGATCCTCTTACTGGAAGGAGAGTCTTTAATTCTTTCTCTTTGCAGAGAGGGAAGTACTCCTTTGGGGAGCACACAGCTGACAAGCTTTAGTAAGACAGTTAAAGCTCAAATCCCAGTGTGTCTGGTGCAGCTCCTTTCTCCTGGGCTGCATGTATGGGGCCATCTTGGAATCTGGAACTCTTAGTAAATCAGGATCACCTAGAAGAGATAAGCATTGTGATGCTGTGCAGGCTCCTTGGGGAGGAAGATAAATCATTCTCTCTGGCCCATTTCCCATTGCTGCCTACTTTCATGGTGGGCCAGAGTTTTCAGAGTGCACAATCCCGTCTGGACGCCAGAGTCTTCAACATTAATACTAGTGAATTCTATCTCTCCAATGTTCTTATGCCAGAAGGGCTCCTGGAATGTGCAAAACATCCCACATCCTGATCCTGCTGCCTGGGTTGTGAAAGGTACTTGGTTTCTCTCCAGTTGGTGGAGTCATCCAAAGAAGCAGATTGTCCTACACCCAGCCCGGGTACTCCCAACACAGAAGCCTAATTATGCCCAAATAAGGCTTAATTATCAAGAGAATGGTTTGTTTCTGGATTTCTGAGCCCATTTCAGAAGGCAATTGGCAGACACTGGTTCCTGCTGCCAGGAACTCCTCCAGGAACCATGAGGTCAAAGTGCAGCCTTCCCCAGAATTCCCAGGCAGAATTAATGGCCCCTTCCTTGAAGCTCCCATATACTTTGAGCCTCTTTATCCTAAAGCACTCCAGACACATCTGGTGAGTGAGAAGTGAATTTGGTGTAGAGGATGAACAAACATCCCGAAGTGTTCAGGACAGGTCCACACTGTCAAACAGGCTGCTGGATTGTTTCTGCAAAGTTTCGGAAAGTCGTTAAATTCTTAAACTTCTAGTCCACAAACTGCATCTCCAAGACTGCCTCTTACACTCAGAATGCACAGAATCTTTGCCTGACCACCTGCCTTGTACTGGACTTGACCACTGAAGCCTGTGGTCCTGACGTCCTTGCCAGAGTAAAGTGCAGCCTGAGCTCAGCCTCCTGCCCTCTCCTCCTGGAGCCCCACTCTGCCCCGGACTTGGCCAGCTTACTTCCCTTGCTCTATGAGGCTGCCATGATGGCATCAGAAAACATAAACAATAAGTGAGATGCTGTCTCCAATCCAGCTCCTGCACCCGGCTCTGAGCTCCTGGCAGAATCCAGCCCAAAGTTTACCTTTTCTGTCACTGGCCTTTTTTCTCATTCCAATAACTTAACTCCAGAGCTCAAGAGACTCCTGGAACTTAAAATAAAATATCTAAGGGAGCAAAAAGCAGCAACCAATCATTCCAAGCAAAGTTGGCTTCCTGTTTGTGTGGGCCTGGGGCCCAAGGATACTGTAAGACATAGACTTGGGTTTGAAGAGAGTAACGGAATTATTAACACCCATACTCAGCAATGATATTACATGGGGATATTATAATCTCTCACACTTGCTGTGTGTGTATGGTGACAGAGTGAGAGCACAAAATGAGTTTCAAAGAAAACTATCCCCAGATTCTGATGACCTGATGCTGAGTACTATAACATTTGTCCCCTCTGAGTACACAAACAATGGATAACAGTACATTCAACCCCATGGGGAAATACTAGGCTTTTGGTGACTGCTGGGAGTGTTGAATTTGCTTTAAAGGATTTTATGGATTCCACAGTTACCTCCTGGTTAGCAGAGCTGATGGAGGTGAACACTAGCATGAGTAACCCAAAGCCAGTGGATAATCCCTAAATCATTACCATCTGTTTTGAAATGTACCATTTGATCATTCCTGGGAGCTGATTTGCCTTCCTAATTATGTTCTCCTTGGGCTGATGTTAAACTAACATTTCTTTCCAATAAAAATAAAACCGGCTCTTAATACTTTGTTAAATCCACTGCATATGATATCAAGACCTTAAAAAAAAAATAAAAAGGAATAAAAGACCAAAAGACAAAGAAGAAAAAGGAGGAGGAGCCTCTTCTTTGCTTCTGATTGATTTTTCTTGCTACAGCTCATGGTGGAATTAAAAGTAGAGCCAGATCTCAGGATCTAAGCCTCCTGCATGTTCTCTACTCAGAGGAAAAACTGCTTTCCCACCTCTAACTTGTGTACAGATACTTGTGCGTGTACACACGGCAGAGTGGCTGAGCCAGGCTCCATTCGGCTCCGTGCGTGGGATGCTGTTGACATTCACAGTTCTAACCTGTTTCCCCTGGAGCTCCCTAACTCCTTTTAGCCCTGGCTCTTGGTCCTAATCAGTACTTCTTCCATCTGTTATTTTTAATGCCTCATTTGTTCAAATGGCTAATACTCGTATATGGTGTGAAAGTCAAAATATACATGGAGTCAGTCTCCCTCCCCCACCCCATACCCCCACTTGTTCCTCTCTGGCAGCGGCAGCTGTTACCACGCAGCACTTTCTGCAGTGTGTCTGGGGGCTCTGGGGGGACCTGCTCTTCTTGCTGCCCCTTGGAGTCAGCTGCTTGGGTCCAGCCCTCACCGTCACTGACCTCTGATGTCATGCGTCCCCTTGGCATCTGAACAAGAGCTTCAAGCACTCCTGTCCTCTCGGGCCTTCAGTGCCCGAGGAAAGGCACATTCTGGCTTTGCTTCCAGCAGCCCCGATGCTGCTCCCACTCCAAGGCTGCCGCTTCTCCCTTCTCCTCTGCTCTGTGATCTCCAGTTCATGACCCCAAAGGCCTTGTCTTAGCCTCCGTCCCCTCCAGTCTCATGGCAGTGTAGACTACAAGTGTGCCTCAATCTTCCCTCTGGAACTCTTACTCCCAGGCTCAGCCCTGCCCACCTGATCCTCCTGCCACCTGAGTGTCCCTCTCCATCCCTGCTGCATCATGCTAACTTCCTCCACGCATGCTCCAGGCATTTCTGTTCCCCTCTCTGGTTTCACTCGTGCACTCCTCGTCTCTATCGTGGAGGCGATGCTCAGATCCAGAACTCTAAAATCAGCAAAAAGCGTTTATTTCCAACTCTTATGGACAGTGCCACCAGATCGTCCCTGGCCAGATGTTGTCTAAGAATTTAAATCCCAGCTTTTGTTCTCTCTGACATTATCCCCTCCTCTGATGTTTAGGATTTCTAAACATAGTTTCATCATTTCTGCAGTTACCTTAACCCCTCCACACATTTCCCTCATCCCCAGGACTGCTCAATTCTTCCTTCACATTTCCTGCCATAACCTCCCTTTTATTTCAATCCCTACAGCCACCGTCTCATGCCCAAACCTTTCTGGGGCAGCATGTGAATGTCAGAAACCTCTTACTGGTTTTTCCTTAGTGCTCTGCCTCTCTCATTGGGTTACTTGACAGATCATCTTCAAGACAAAGTCCCCCAGTAGGGTTTGCTCAGGTCCTTCCCCTAAACAGGGTGTTGGTTTTTATAGCCTTGATGAGCTGTTATGAAACAGACAAGGTTCTAAAACTCCATACTTATCCTGGCTTCCTTGTCTCAAGTACTAAAACAAAATACTTGTATATACATTTCTTGAAAACCACATTGCTGAAAGAAAACAATTATTTAGCCTGACATGACATCCAATTCAATCTCAAACAACTCCCGATTTACCTTTTCCACATGTCTGCTGTCTGATTCTGCTTTTACCATGCAGGGATTATAGTGTAGTTTCTGAGACAAAGAACCCTGGACTCATTCTGCCCAACTTTGCATCCAAGATCTTCCAAATACCTGCTGTGTCACCTTGCAAAAGTTTTTAAAACCCCTTCCAAGCTTTAATTTGTACACGTGTTAATTTAAAATGATAATGATGACACCTAGGAGGCAGGAAAATAGGGTCTGGAGTCAGGGAACCTAAGGCTGTTTCACATTGACTTCTTTGAATTAAATTGAAAGGAAAACCCTAACCTTCCACACCTAAGTAACAAAGGGACCAGAGGCTACTCCTTTTGCAAACCCCCCACCTTTTCTACCTAGCAGATGGGAAATTGGCTATCCACAACCAATCAGACTGATTGCAGGCAGAGTTTTCGTTTGGATAGAAGTGCAACTTTGTAACTTCACCTTAGCCTCTGATTGGTTTGCACCGGAATGTGACGTTTGTAACTTCACTTCAGCCTCTGATACGTTGCTTTCTGCAACCAATCAGACTGATCGCAGGCCACTACTTCATTTACATGAGGTGAGCATGAATTGGCCAATGGGAAACCTCTCGGAGGTATTTGGATCTGAGAAGATCCTGTATCTGGGTCCTTGAGCTGTCACTCAGGCCTGCTCCCGCACTGTGGAGTGTACTTTCATTTTCAATAAATCCCTGCTTCTGTTCTTTCATTGCTTCATTCTTTCCTTGCTTTATTGTGCAATTTGCTCAATTATTTGTTCAAAATGCCAAGAACCTGGACAACTTGCAGTCAAGACCCTCTACCAGTAATACCTATATTATAAATTATGCTGTGGATTAAATGAAATAATCACTATAAAATGTTTATCAGTTGCCTGGCATATAGTAGTTGCAAATTAGTGTTCACTCTCAGTGTCACCTTTCCAAATATGAACCTCTGGTTAAGACAGAGTGACATACCCACTATCTGTCAAATAGTGCCTTGTACATTCTTTCTTCTTTGGTTTTATTTGTGGTTGTTGGTCTATCTGAAAATCTGATCCCCATCTTTTTTTTTTTGAGACAGGGTCTTGCTCTGTTGCCCAGGCTGGAGTGCAGTGACTCCACCATAGCTCACTGCAGCCTCTTACTCTTGAGTTCAAGGGATCCTCCTGCCTCAGCCTCCCAAGTAGCTAGAATTATAGGTGCATACCACTGTGACCATATATCTATATCTATATCTATATCTATCTATATCTATATCTATATCTATGTTAGAGTCAGGGTCTCACTTTGTTTCCCAGGCTGCTCTCGAACTCCTAGGCTCATGTGATCCTCCTGCCTTGGCTTCGTAAAGTGTTGGGATTATAAGTGTGAGCCATCGTGCCTGTCCTCTATCCATTTTTAAAGTCCAAATTATATTTAGACTTCATGAAACCTTTCTCTGATTCCCACTCCAGTGGAACAGCTCTGTGTGGAATGGTAGTGGTGAAAATGTGTCCTCATACTGTTGTCCAAACCCATAGAATGTACAACAAAAGGAGTGAGCCCCAGTGTTAACTGTGAGCTTTCATTCACAGTAATGTACTGCCTTTCCTCCACCCTCTCCTGTCCAGTGTGCCCAAGGGAGGTGGGTGTGGAGGAATTGGAGTTTTTGGTAGCATACACTGCAGCACTGCTTCTAGCAAATGCTGACCCTCCTGCACTCTGGCTCTGGCCCTGGTGTCTCCACAGCAATCGTTGCAGTGAAGTTCTAGAGTTCTGCACAGGAGAAGGGATAAGAGGACAGGAAGAAGAGAGAGGGTAGAATGGAAGACTCCCACTTCAATCCTAACTTGTATGTCTGGCCTTCCACCCCACCATCTCAGGGCCAATTGAGAACACCATGCTTGTCAGCAGGGTGGAGGCTGAGCCCTCACCAGCTGTGGCCTCTTTTTTTTTAAGGGAAAAAAAAAGAGAGAGAGATAAAAATTCTGTGTCCAGAGGACAGGGTGGAGGAAAAAATAGACAAAAATAAATAAAACATCAAATATGAATATTCTCAGAGATAGTGCATTTATAAACACAGAAATGGTTACAACAAAGACAGCCATGATGAGTGGGTATATACATATGTATACATGTATATGTGCAAATCCTTGTCCAGCAACCAACCATGGCATCTAGGGAGCTAAGGCCAGTCTTTGCATTTGCCCTGAAGGCTCCCTTCTCCACAGCACTCCTTGTTTTGGGGTTTCATGAAGAACATAAAGCTCCATCTCTCCATTCTGCCAGCCAAGGCCCTCTCATCTCAGTATCCCCTGCCCAGCCCCCAAGGAGCTGTGGGAGCTTTACGTACTCCATGAAACCCCCAAAAAGGGGGTGCTGTGGAGAAGGGAGCCTTCAGGGCAAATGCAAAGACTGGCCTTAGCTCCCTAGATGCCATAGTTGGTTGCTGGGCAAGGATTTCTACATATAAATATATGCGTACATATGTATATACCCACTCATCATGGCTGTCTTTGTCGTAACCATTTCTGTGTTTGTAAATGCATTATCTCTGAGAATCTTCACATTTGATGTTTTATTTTTGTCTTTTTTTCCTCCACCCTGTCCTCTGGACATAGCATTTTTATTTCTCTTCTTTTTCCTTAAAAAAAAAAGGCAGATTTCAGAGAACAGCCTAAATGAAAAAAAGAAAGAAAGAAAAAAGCAAGAAACCAGTTGTTATAAGGGATTTAAAAATGAAGGCAAAGAATTTACACACAAACCAAGGGATGTTTTTAGAATATTGTATGGAAATAAATTTGTGCAAAAGAAAATGTATAGTGTATCAATTTTGTCTCATCAATTGTAACAAATACACCACACCAGTGCAAGATGTTAATAATAGGATGGACAAGGAGGGGTACATGGAAGCTCTCTGTACTTTTCACTCAATTTTTCTGTAAACCTAAAACTGTTCTAAAAAATAACGTCGATTAGAAACAAAGATCTGACTTGTCTCCATGTGAGCTCCTCCAAGGCAAGGATTATTTTTGCTCATTTCTTTATCTTCAGCCTGAGGCTGGTCTGGCTTGAAGATACATAAAGGACACCCTTCATCACATCATGTTGTGAATTCTTCTACTTTCTTTTAATACTACAGTCAAGAGACAATGTAGTGTTTTTGTTTTGTTTTGTTTTTGTTTGTTTTTGTTTTTTGTTTTTAAATAAAATCATGAAATTAGAAAGTCTGGGTTTAAACCCTGGCTTCTTTTTATTTGCCTAGTTATGTCAACAAGTTATTTAACTTCTTGGAGTCTCAAAGAAATTAAATTATCTGTAAAATGGGGATGATCATATTTATCCATTAGATTATTGTGAAAATTAGAGCAAGAGATGCCCTAAGCCAATAGTTGGTATCTCATTATTAAAGTTAAAGCTTTATTTCTTTTCTTTTTTTTTTTTTTTGAGATGGAGTCTCACTCTGTTGCCCAGGCTGGAGTGCAGTGGCGCAATCTCGGCTCACTGCAAGCTTCGCCTCCTGGGTTCACGCCATTATCCAGCCTCAGCCTCCTGAGTACCTGGGACTACAGGCACCCGCCACCATGCCCGGCTAATTTTTTGTAGTTTTAGTAGAGATGGGGTTTCACCATGTTATCCAGGATGGTCTCGATCTCCCGACCTCGTGATCTGCCCCCCTTGGCCTCCCAAAGTGCTGGGATTACAGGTGTGAGCCACCGCGCCTGGCCAGCTTTATTTCTTTGTTGCCCATTGACTTATTGAAGGAACAAGTTCTGATAAAATATTATAAAAACAAAGAAGAGGTGATTGCTTTCTTGACCAAAAAGTGTGGCCAGAATTGGAAAGAAGGTCAGATTATTTTGTGATAAGAATAGACATAGAGAGCATCTTCAGATATGTTATTGCCTATAACATGGAGTAAGCTCTACAAATGGTAGCTGAATCTGAAATACTGTTGCACACTTGTGTTAGTGGTTAGTGTTTAGTGTACAAAGGTTTTTGCTTAAGTCTTCATCTTGCAGACACAACGTCTGAAACACATGACCTCTAAGGTCACTGTGGTAGAGGATCAGGCCTAGAAATGTCTTGCATCACATCCATTCATCCTATTGGTAGAGCTCATTTATTCACGTCCATTCATCCTATTGGTAGAACTCATTCATGTGGGAAATACAGTTTTCCTTTGTGTGTTTAGAAAGTGGAAATGGAGTAGTAAACACAGAGCACAGTCTCCACAGGATCATCCTAACAAAAGCCTTCAGTTACGAAAATGATTTTTTCAATTCAATTCTGTGCTGCTGCAAATGAAAATGTCTAAGTGCTTTTGTTTGAAAATAAAATATTGATTATTTCAAATAGTGGCTGAATTGAAAGACCAAGAAGAGAAAGAGTGATCTCCCTGTGATTGAAAGAGAGAAGACCAGTTTCTTCTATAATAAATTATTTGAAGTAGGGCTTCAACATTTTAATAATGATAAAACCATCTCCTTCACTTCGGCCAATCCCCAAAGGAAATGGTCTTCTCTGAAACTATGGAAAAAAATGTCAAAAGTGAAAATCCATCTCTGTCCACAAGTTAAAAGTGAAGAATGATATAATTTTGCCAAAGAACCAAAGCCAGAAGTCACTGTGAGATGTGGAATTAGAATAACTGGAGGAACTTCCCTAGTTTAGACCACACTCAACACACACATTCACTTCACTCCTTGGTAGAAGTTCATTAAAACAATTGGATTGACAGATGACCAGATCAGTGTTTTCATCTCTAGCCCACATAGTCCAAAGTAAATACATAAATCGGTGAGAACATCTTGAGGAACCAAGTGGTCTGGAATCCTTTGGTTTATTAGAATTTCAATTACTCTTATTTGTTTGATTTAGCAAAGGCAGCCTAATTTAATTTGTAACATTTATGATAATACTATTTTGGTGCTAGATAATCATCTTGTAGCTCATTAGGTAATTTTTTCATAACAAATATTTATCATCAAACATGCTCAATCCCAGCCCAGCCAGCGGAGGTGCAGAGGTGACCAGCATGCCTCTTGTTCCCCACCCTCTGTTCACAGACGGAGCCCAGGCACAGGACTGGGTCCATGGAACAGGCCAGATGCAATGGTCTTCTTTCTATTTGTGCACGATTTCTTCCTTAAGTACTCATCTCCTCCCTCTTACTAGCTGTTGAAAGCAGAATCATAGCTTCCTCACTCACAAACTGTATCCAGAGAGTTACAGAGATCTTTATAAACCTTTTGGCATGGTGACTCACTTGTTGTAAACTCTGTTATTATTTGCTTCCTCTCCTGTTTCCCCATGATATCATAGTTTGGAAAAGGGGCTCCCAAGGGCAACAACTAAGCCTTCCAGAGGCCATGAAAGGAAGACCGAGGAAATGAAGCACTCACTGAGCACCTTTCATGGGCCAAAGATCTCAGCCACATCTGCTTCAGTGATTCCCTTTATCCTCTGCAGGAAGCGGAGGGAGAAAGTATTATCTTCCTTTCGCAGATGAAGAGTTTGAGGCTTAAAGAGGGTGACAGTCTTGCTCAAGGTCAGGGTCACACAGCTGGTAGCCTAGAGCTGGGATTAGATCTCATATCCACAGAGTTCCGTGTCCAGTGCTCTTTCTGCCACTCTCCGCTGCATCCCCCGGAGGCAGCAGTGACACAGGTGGAAGAATGAGGTGGCAGCAACCACACCTGGCCCTGTGAACAGTGCAGTCCCAGAGGTGAGCGGCTTCCTAACGCCAGCCTGCCTCCAGGAATCTGCTCACCTGCCGCACACTTCACCCACCCGAGGGCCTCTGCCCCTCACCATAGAGTCCCATCTGCTCTCTGGCCTGGAGAGCCCCAGGAGGATCTGTAGCTGGTCATACCTGTTAGCTTCAAGGCGGCTTCCTCTTGCTGGCTGTGATCTGGGAGTCCTGCTGGGTTTGGAGGGAGCTGTGCTCGGCAGAGCAGAGGCCGGTAGCTGCACCTGGAGCAAGGCCACGCTAGGGACCCCTTCCCCTGGCTGCACAGCCCCTGACTCGGCACCCTGCCCCTGTGAGTTGTTCCATGGCAAAGGACATTGCATTTCTGTCTCCAGGCTGGAAAGGGAGGAGGGAGTAAAAGGTCCTGAAGGGGAAAGCCTCCAGTGCAGAGGGACCCCATTTGTTCCCACTTAGACCCCCTATCCTTGGCACAGCCTTGGGCACTGTTGTTGGCTGAATAAACATTTTTCTAAGGGTCTTCTGAATTCACCCTCTTGCACACTCTCTCTCTCGCTCTGTCTGCATACACAGTTTACTCCCCCTCTGTTATTTCTGTTTGTGTAGCAGATTTTGGGGGTCAGTGGGGGTAAGGGCCAGTGAGTTAGAGGAATCCAGGAGGGGACATTGGAGAGAAAAGAGGAAACTGGGCCTTTCTAATTGTCTTTGCTTTCCCCTGAAGTCTGGCTTGGATCCTGCTGTTTTGCTACCCAAGTTTAATGGAGTTGTTAGGTGGCCACTTCGCTGTGATCCAGGGAAGTCTCCACACATTCCATAGCTGAGCGCTTAGGAGCCCAAGAGTCCAGTGGCGCACTGAGCCTTATCCTCACGGAGCACCACGGAGCAGAGCGGGGAGCAGCTGCTGAGGCAGTCGCAGGAAACTGGGCTCCAGCCCAGGCCTCACATCCTCCCTCTCTGCCTCTCTTCTCTCACCGGCAGTCTCTCATCTGTAGGTGGAGAGGTTCACCAGGTGATTTCTGAGGTCCCTCCCAACCCCAGTATTTCTTAATTTCTGAGCTTCCTCAAGAGGTGCACTGCAGCCCTTGCATTCCTTTGATTGGAGGCGACACGACTCTCCAAAGCTACAACCGTGTTCTTGGAAATCAACCTGCAGCCTCTCTAGAGAACATGTGGACACACAGGTATCCTATAAATTCCTGCGAACATTTTACATGTATTTTCTTAGAATTGGCATTGGCCCTCACATGAGGCCATGCCCTCGCTGTGAACCCAGCCCTTTAATCTCTTTCTTTGTCCTTGCAGCCCAGCCTAAGGGCTGTCTCCCCAGGTACTGCTGCCACTGTTTACATATCCAAGTCGCTGCAGAGCCCGTTGCTGTTGACCAGCTAATCCAGTACAGCTTGATTCAGTATATATCCAACACCTGTATGTGTCACTCAGTGGTTTAGGGCTCGGAGTTATCAAAGAGAGCTGTGCATGGTCCTGGCCCTTGAGGAGCCCGCAGCCTGGTGAGGATTGGACAGTGACAGAGGTGGCATGTGGGAGGGAATGAGGCAATGCACAGACAACCTAATTCTAGGAAATCAAGGACTCTCTTTTCCAAAATTTTTTGGGTCCCATTCCCACTGGCCGTGCTGGGGGCCTGAAGCATGTGTGGATGTGGCCACATAGGACCCTCTGTCCAAAGCAGAAAAGAGGAGCTCATTCACGGCCCTGGGGCTGGAGACATGGCTTCTACCTGCCTTTTCCACTTGTCACAGCGAGAGAGGCTTCTACCACAGGTATTTTGCTGGGGCGAGACCATGTACTGCACATCTGTGGGGTGTGGTGGAAGGAGCTCTAGAGGGCAGCCTGGAGGTCCATGACCCAGCCCTGCCCTTGCGCTCACTGGCTGTGTTAGCTTCATCATGTCCTGACCTCTCTAGCATGGATGTCCTCATCTGTGCACAAAGTGGTTGGAAGAGCTCATTTCTGAGGTCCCCTCTGGATTTGCTGCTGTGGCTCCCCAAACTCCGTTCAACCCCATGAGCTCCCGACTTCATGCACAAGGGGAAAACCCTCAGCTTCCAGCCTCCCCTTGAGCCTCTAGCTCCCTCTTCTAGGTGGGAGAGAAGCAAACACTATCAACCCTTACTGGTCTCCTGGAAAATGGTCCCTCCAGGCTTCTTTTTGTCGCAGCCTGGCTTCCTTCCCTCCTCTCAGTACACCTGTGCACATGCTTGCCTTCTCTCTAACCTCATCCCAAGTGCCACTGTGAATCAGGGAATTGAAACCATTTTTCATATTAAGCAAAGCATCTGCCATAAAATCCCGTCACACCTTTAAAATCCAATTAGCAGTGATTTGGGAGGATGTTCTTTTTTAGGACTGGATCATCCATTTGCTCCATTAGAATAATTGCGAGTTGACTTGAACAGGCACTGAGGTCCCCAATGTAAAGCCCTGTCAGGATCCTTTAGGAGCCACCTCTATGAGAAAGATGACGTTGATGTGGATAAGCAAAGTGTAATGGAGACCTGGTGGCACAATGAGGTTATGAAGATGTAACTTCATAGTTTTTTGTTGGGCAGTGGTCTTGTGAATGTCTCAGGTAGGGAGGTACTATTGGGGATAATGGCACCTGTTAGGACAGTGGAGGCTGGTGTGTGTGCACGTGTGCGTATGTGTGTGCATTCATGTGCGTGTGTATGAGTATGTGTGTTTGTGAGGTTAGAAAGGATGTGGTTGGTTAGGGCTCCAAATGCCTGGAAGAAGGTGAGTTTTTATATCAGCTCCAGCACCTGTAGGAAAGCCTGAGGAAAACACTAGCATCCCCAGCATCCCTTCTGTGGAGCTGAACCCCTCAGCCTCTCCAGATAGGGGATCCTTGTTTTCATCCCTGGAGACCCAGCCCTCTTGCAAGTGGCTCTCCGTAGAGGCAGTGTCTCCAGAGAGACTTAATTGGCAATGCTTCACTGAGCACAGAAACCTGGAATATGACAGTTCCTGCTCTTTAAATTGTCAAGGAAGGCAATGTGCTTTGAACTGCAGCTGCTGGGAGTGCAGGGGGACCCAGCTTAGAGTCTCCTCTGTCTCCCAGCCTCTGCTTCTGAATGTTCTGGGAGCAAGAAACAGCAACAGAGAAATGAACAGGTAGATGGGGCATGATGAGCAACATAAGCTCAACGAGCCATTTTATGGTCAGGCCATGAGGATCCTGGGGAAGCCAAACCTGGCTTTGCCATCCAGGGCTAGGACCATGTGAACAGAGTGCAGCTGACACTCTGTGGGCACAGCCGGGGCTGAGTCCTATTTTGACTGTTTCCCCATGGTTCTGCCCCATGAAGCATAAAGTTGTGTCACCTGGTGATCCAAGTCTTGATGATTCAGGGCTCTTTCTGGGGTGAGACTTCATCTGAACAGCTGTCCTAGGGTTGGGACGATAGGGAGCCAGGAGGCACATGTGTAGGGACCTCTCTGTTTTCCCACTAAGGGAAGGAAAGTCCTGGACAGGGCTGGGGAAAGGAAGGAATGTTAACACTTTTGATTCATCCAGTTTATTTCTTAACCTGACCTTTGATAGTAATTTCCTTGAGGACAGGACAGTTGTCATGTGTACATTTATTATGCATCCAGGGCATAGGAAGCAGGGAAATGCCCATTCCACTCTTCCCTTCCTCTTGCCTTAGTTTTCAAACAATCAGGATCCTTCTGTTTTCTGTTTTTGTGCACTGTCTTCTGAAAGGAGAAGGGGGAAATAAATCAGGTAGGGAAATAGGAAGAAAGTAAACTGCTGTTCTTCAATTAGATTAGGACAGAGTGCTTCCTGGGACAGCACACAAAGTAATTGTATATTTGTTGAATGAAGTATCCAGAGATCCCAGGATCAAATTTGGGAATGTATAGCCAAAAGGACATAGAAAAAAATATCATCGTTTTTGGTCTCCCACTGACTTGTCCTTGGCCTCTATGTAAAGTTGCTGGTGCGTCCTCAACTGCCAACTGCTGTAGGTTTATTTCACATGCTCATTGTGTGTGTGGAACTCCCAGCCTCACCACTCTATCTTGTGAAGCTGGGGCTTTCACAGTGTGGTTCATGCCTCCAGGACACACAGTCCTAGAGCTTTAATGCATACCAACCCACGACACTCCTCAATTCATCCTGGCTAATCAATTGGTCTCTAATTACCTCCATTAGCATTCTTATTAGCTCCACATCAGAAACTCTGAACCTGTGGACTCGTCTCTTTAGCGATCTCTGCACCTGCAGTCCTATCAAAGCAAGATCTGGGCCTTAATATTTATGAACATTAGGCTAATTTCAATTAGCTCTCTCCTGCTCCTTTTCCTCTTCATCTTCCTCCTTCCTGCTCCCCATCATTGCCTGTGCGGATTAACATTTACACTCTTCTGGCTTAACTTCTGTGGATATCCAGTCTTATCCACCCCTGAGATACAGGCATAGAAGTTTCCAAAAAAATCTTCACTTTGCAGCAGGATGATTTAGACCCAGCATGGGCTGGCCAGGCTCACATGGACAGCACACCTCTATTCAGTGTGCTCTCTGAATCTTCTTAGAACCCATAGCACCAAACACCATTTACAACAGAGTAGGTGCTCCATAAATCTGCAGCTGTACTGGCAAAGATTGGAATATGTTTCTCTTGGAAATACTCTGTTCTTCAGCATCTTCTCCTTAATCCCCATATGATCATGACCATCATCACCATCATCACCACCACTACCACCACTGCCACCACTATCTTCGTCATCTTAGAGCTCCATAGTGCTGAAACTCACGGCCATAGTGGCTGATGGAAAAATCCATGCACAGGGAGGAAATATGACTATCTCAGCTCATAGCCCTCTGCATCTGAGGCAGGGCATCCTGCCCTAACACGTCTGTGTAGCCGTGGCACCGCCATCTGGATGCCTCTTCTCCCACCTTTAATGCTGTCAGCCAAGCTAGTTGATTAGTTTCTTCCACTCAGTTGCGTCCTGCCGCTCTCTTGCTGCAAAAATGTTCAGAGGACAGATTGCATTGATGAGCACATTTCAGAACTTGGTCTGTTTACTTCCCTCTGCTTCCCATCCTGTGCTGGTGGGTGGTCTTATGCAAAAAGCAAGGTCAGCAACGCCTTCCTTGGGCTGATCCCTCCTATAGTGAGCATGGGGAGAATGAGGCATCTCTCTGTAGTTACAAATGCTGCAGGGCTCTCCCACCTTAGTTCGGATTCAAGGACCGAGAACCCAAGGTGGAATGCCCACAGTCCTCCATGGTGAACAGATAAAGCAAATAGGATCCAGGCTGGGTTTCCTTGAGCCCAAGTGGCTTGTGTACCCTGATTCCTAACCTCGAACACAACTGTACCCAAGAAGACCCTTGGAACTCTGGAAGATCCAGATGCTAATTAAGTAGGGAAGGGCTATGGGGAGCCACTGTGAGGCTCATTCAACCTAGACATTCTTTATGTTCTCACAGGCCTCTTTTGTACTGGACAGCTCCACAAAACCATCCAGCATAAGCACTGATGATCAGAGAACTCTGATCTTTATGGGGAGTAAGCAAACTCCCCATTTTCTAGATCCAGGCAAGGAACAATACTTAAGTATTGCCTACACTGAATGGGGCTAGAGGTTAGCTTATTTTACAATTAAAATGAAGTGTGGTTCTATTTATATAAAGTTCTAGAACAGACTAAGAGTCTATTGCAGAAAAAGTCAGGAAGGTGGTTGCCTTGAGGTGTCAGGGGGAGGGAGGAGGGAATTCCTGAAGAAGGGCCACTAGATAATTTTTAAGGGTGTTGGCAAAGTTCTGTATCTTCATGTGGATTTGGGTTGCAACAGGTATCTGCATTTGTCAATATTTAGCAAATGTACTCTTAAGATGTGTGCATTTTATCATATGTAAATTGTACCTCAAAATAAAGGAAATCTGTAACAAATCTTGAAATCTAGTTAATGATATCCATGCTAGAGTATTTAGGGAGAAGTGTGCTAATGCCTGTAATTTACTTTAAAATGCATCAAAAATAGGACAGAGTGATGAATGGATAGAGGGATGTACAGATGGACAGGAACATGAGAATGCACATCTAGGAAAATGTTAATGGAAGAATTTAGTTGGTGGGGAGATGTGTGTTCGTTGTAAAATCCTGTCAACTTTGCATTATGTGTGACTTTTTTCATAATAAAATGTGGGGATGAGAATAAGTTGGGGCAACTTGAAGGAAGACAGAAGTCTTTTCCTAATTATTTTCATTTTTGTGTATCACTGCTGAAACTGTTTTAAATTCATAATTATCCCAGCTTCACTGGATTCAAAAGGGTCAGATGCCACAATTTTATTTTAAAGCATCAAGTACCAACAACAGACACTGAAGACAAAACTGCTTCGTCATCTCATTAAGGGATAAATGTACCTGGAACGAAAATAAATCCCAAGGCCCCAACTGGCTCATTCAGTGCAACCTCAAAGTCAGAGAAATCAGGGAGATGCTATGAAGCCAGCATTACAACTTGCAGGAGAATTCAGGGTTTGGAACAGAATGTTCCAGGTGGCATCATGTGAGATCACCAAATCAAGATACTTCAAAAAATATCTTTTATGAAGCTGAGAAATTCGTTTTCATCCTAACTTCAATAAAACTGACTCTAGCCAGATGCGGTGGCTCACGCCTGTAATCCTAGCCTTTGGGAGGCTGAGGCCGGCAGATTGCCTGAGTTCAGGAGTTCAAGACCAGCCAGGCCAACATGGTGAAACTCCATCTCTATTAAAATACAAAAAATTAGCCAGGCATCGTGGCCCATGCCTATAATCCCAGCTACTTGGGAGGCTGAGACAGAAGAATCGCTTGGACCTGGGAGGCAGAAGTTGCAGCGAGCCAGCCTGGTCCAGCCTGGGTGACAGAATGAGACCCTGTCTCAAGAAACAGCAACAACAACAACAACAAAAACTGACTCTACTAAGAAACTGGAGTCCTTGCTACATGGTGAGAGAATGCCAATGTCTGGCCTGTTCAGATTCACTCAGGGTAACTGCTCTGCCCCTCTGGCTAGTATCTGACCCTCCTATACCCCTTTACAGATGTGACTGTAGCAGCTAGGTTGTCATGGAGAAGTTGTGCTCTTTGCTCTTGACTCAAGTCTAGAATAAAGTTTGAAATTTTTCATGCAGTTTGCATCTTAGATCCAAAATGAGTATTGCTATGTCACCTGAATAATTGTGGATCCTTACAGCTCAGTCTCTGTACAGAATTGCATGTAAAAAGATACAGAAAGACATCAGTAAAATGGCAATATAGAAGGAATTTCAGACTTGACTTGTATCTCTCGAAGAACATCTCTTTAATGTTTAACACAATCCCAAACCCATAGCAATATTGAGAGCTCTTCGTTTCTGTTCAGTTAATTCTTGTTTATTTTGTACCTCTCCAGAACCTACAAACAAATCCCCCAAACTCTCTCCTTTTTATTTTTCTCTCTCTCTTTTCTAGTTTTTTTTTTTTTTTTTTTTTTTAAATATATAGGATCTTACCCTTTCTGGCTCAGATCCTCCTGCTTCCCCTCACCTCTAACCTCTCTGATTCTATCCACCTATTTTCCTGATTGCATCAAAAAAGATGTGAGAACCTGGCTGAAAATTTTTCCTTTGGAGTTTATGTGTGTGCAGGGGTAGTGAGAGGGCAGGTGGTTGTGAGGGATAGAGGGAGTTGTGGGGGCAGCGGGAGAGAACAGAGGCAGTTCCGGATGACCAGAAGTTTGAGGCGTAAGAGAGAGGTGATGAACTGATGGAGTAATAAACATTATTTTTATAGTATGTACAAGTTGTCTTTCCCAACACTTTGCACAAGGTAAACACTCAAGGACAGTTCCTTCTTCCCAGCCCCTTCCTTTGTCTTCTCTTACTTTAAGGTGAATCTCTCCCCTAGAGCATATTAATTGCTCAGTTTCTAGAGATGTTTTTGTTCAGTGGCTTCCCTGGGACCATATCATTATAACTCCTGGTACCAAAATGATCATAAGCAGTTAGAGTCTTCTCTTCCTTTTTCTAAGAAACCCCAACAGAGATCATGGAGGTGGCCTCAAGAGAAAAGTATCTCTCTCCACCAGCTGTGAGCTGATCAGAGTGAGAGTGGAAGTTGTTGCAAAAAAGAAAGAATTTATTTGATTGTCCAATAGTGAGCAAGATAAAAAGCTACTGACTTGAGAGCCTGACATTCTTTGATCAGGGCTAAAGCTCCCTTCATGGACCCTCACTCCTAGACTCAGCCATCTTTATCTGCTGGCTGGTGGTGTAGGGAAGGGCAGGCAGCAGGCAACGGGAAGGCCTTGCCTTGCTGGTTCTGTGAGTCACTCTAAGGCGCTGGGGCTGAGCATCGGTTCTCGATGTTTCCATGAGACAGTGAAAGTCCTTGGCAGCCAGGAAAAGACGAGGAATTGAACAGGAATCATCAGAGCCTGGTGTTTATTATATTCAGCTTCTTGCCTGTATTAGTCCATTTTCATGCTGCTGATAAAGACTGGGTAATTTATTTTAAAAAAGAGGTTTAATGGACTCACAGTTCCACGTGGCTGGGAAGGCCTCACAATCATGGCAGAAGGCAAAGGCACGTCTTACATGGCGACAGGGAGAATGAGAGCCAAGCGAAAGGGGAAACGCCTTATAAAATCTCATGAGACTTATTCACTACCACAAGAACAGTATGGGGGGAACCGCCCCCATGATTCAATTATCTCCCACAGTTCCCTCCCACAACACTTAGGAATTATGGGAGCTATAATTCAAGATGAGATTTGAGGGGGGAACAGCCAAACCATATCATTGCCCATTCCCTCTTTCTACCAGCTTCGAAGCCATTTTCCTTTTCTTGCAGCAGAGATGGTTTGCAGCAAGTTGCTGCAGCGAGATGGCTTGGGTGGGGCTGGAGAGATGAAGGGACTGGTGGGGGCAAAAATCCTCCTGCTCACTGATGATTTCTAATTTGAGGGAAGCTGAGTCTGTGTAGGGCAAAGTACGTGAACTGTGATTGGTTTGATGTGTTTGCCCATGCTATGGTTTCCAGCAAGAAGCCCATTCAAGCTGAGAAGAGGACCAGTAGGATGGCAAGGTCAAAATAGACTGCAGGTATTTAAAACAGAATGAAACAAACAAAAACCACACCACCATGCCTTGGAGGGGCTACTTTCAAAACTGAGAATGACATGTTAGCCTAACTCAGAGAAATTCTGTGGGCCCAATCCAGAGGTGTCACCATTTTGGATCAGATGGGTGAGAAGAGAAAAATTCTGGCTCGGTGGGGTGGACCTGGAGTCCAGACAGAAAGGATATATCTTCCCCCTGAATAGAAGAGCTTTGAGAAAGAGGCTCACCAGGGCCGAGGGAAGTAGAACAGGTAAATTAAGAAAGTAAAACTGGGAATGGCAGTAAAAATCCAATTTATATGGTAATCTATGCCAGGCTAACAAGCTGACATGGGCACAGCTGGGACCAGACCACTGATTTATTGGGGTGCAGCATGCGCCCTGACAGCTCCATGCCTACCCTCAATAGGAGGCTCTACAGTCCAGGGTGCCAAAGCCTGGTAGGGGAATACCTCTGAGAGGCCTGGGGGAGGGCATGGAGTTTGGGGAGCAGAAGATCTTGATCTCATGAGTTGGAGGCAGCCTCAAGGGTAATGCTAAGCTGGGGAGGCAGGCATGGGGGCTGCCCTGGCCCAGTCTCTGTAAGATTCCTTACCCCACCCCCGCCCTCCGCAGGGGTGGGCACGGCCACTGGCAAGGCCCCGTCCTGTGCTGGTCTCCCTTCTGTTTGGGTCTGTGAATCAAGGAGGCCCAGGTGACCATGGCTCGACTCCCCCAGCCTCAGGAATCTGAGTGTCTTCTTGTGTGACTTCAGGAGAGCAGAGCCCGTGTGCACCTGCTGGACCCCATCACTTCTGCTCAGGATCTCACTTGGAAGTCAGTGGGAAGGGTGGCTGTGAGCTAGTTTTGTTTTTTTCTTTCTATTGGGTCCCTTTGATTTTAGTAACTTGTTTCCCAAAATGTTGTTCTCCAGAGAATCCCAGTTCCCTTTCAGGGTCTCTGGGCCTGTGTTCCACCTTTCTGAGGCATAGCCAGCTACCAAAACGGGAGGAGACTTTATGGCCCTCACTAGTGACCAGGCCGGCTCTGGCCTCTCTGCTGTGATCCTGCCCCCAGCAGCCTCCCTGGCTTTCTGGAGCAGGGCACCTTCTGTCACACCTCCAGGGAGGGGTTGCCCTGGAGACGGAGGAGGGGGTGTTAACAGCCACCCGAGACAGCCGGATTTCACTGAGTTTGGCGGAGCTGGGCCTCTCATATGTATTTAGAAGCGACAGCTCTAATGCAAGGAGGCAAGGGAACGTGAGCAGCAATTTTCTTCTGTGTCTCTTGCTTTCTGCGCCCCCACGCCTGGATGTGAGGGAGCACGCGAAGGAAGAGGGAGCAGCACAAAGAGTGTATGCCCCCCAGCCGTTGGCAAGTGGGAGGAAAGAGGGAGGCTGAGGGGCTCTCCTAAGGGAGAGAGGTGTCCGAGGAAAGACCCCAGAGACCCACACTAGAGCTTTGTTGAAAACCCTTCCACCTGTCCCTCCACCACCAGGGACAGGTGACGGAACACCACAAGGCAAAGGGAGAGAGGAAGACCCCAGAGGCCATGACTGGGGGCAAGCAGGAAGCGAAGGCTCAAGTGTTAGACCTGCCTCAACTGTTGACCTTGGACAATGTCTTGATTCTCCCAGATGTCAGGGCCTAAGTATCTATGGCTGAGCAGGGGGATGGGTTTTCTGAGCTCTGGGTGACTGCTGATTTTCTCTGATGGGTTCAATAACCTTCTATATTCTCTGTGTAACTTATCCACTCTCCAAGATGCAGCTCAAATCTCGGCTTCTCTGAAGAGACTTTGCTGTCTGCTCCATCTGTGGAGTTCCTATGGCAATGATACTTTTCCTGTTCATTTAGCAATTCATCATGAACTGTCTTGTAGCATTTCTTTCTGCCACCATCAAAGTGTAGCCAAGTCATCTGTTTAACTTTCACCATGTTTGTGGTCTATTTAGTTATGCCATAAGCTCTGAAGGGCAAACTCCAGGCCTTCTATGGTCTAGTATGTTCTATACCCAGAACAGTGAAGATTCTATATTTAATGGGAATGCAAAGCAAATGCTGATTCTATGTCACAGCCTCTTTGGAAAAGCCTTGTCTGGGTCGGAGACGGGGTGCAAACAACCTTTCTTCTTGCTGAGTTGATGGGAAGTTGAGTTGAGGGCAAGATTATCTTTCCTGGCTGTCTCTCATGTCACATTCTCTGCTAGGAGACTGCCCCGAGCTGGTGCAGGGGCAGGACTGGCCTCAATGCACCTCTTGCATCCCATCCCATATTTCTGCACTTCCCACTGGCGAGGGCTGGGGGGGCTCTCTCCCACTGGCTTTGCCCCAGGTGACCGCTTGCTCTCAGGTGTCCATGATTGGAGAGTTACCTTTATTCAGTACCTCCCTCCCACCCCACCTGCCCATGCAGGCTCTTAGCTTGATTCCAGAAGAAAAGAGTTAGACTTTCCATAAAATTGTGTGGAAAGAGATTCTAGTTGATGCAATAATTCTATTTTTAAAAAATAGGCTGGGCACGGTGGCTCAGGCCTGTAATCCCAGCGTTTTGGGAGGCCGAGGCAGGTGGATCACCTGAGGCCAGGAGTTTGAGAGCAGCCTGGCTAACATGGTGAAACCCCATCTCTACTAAAAATACAAAAAAGTAGCTGGGCCTGGTGGCACATGCCTGTAATTCCAGCTACTCTGGAAGCTGAGACAGGAGAATCCCTTGAACCCGGGCGGCAGAAGTTGCAGTGAGATTGCGCCAGTTTGGGCAATAAGAGCGAAACTATGTCTCAAAATAAATAAATAATAATAAATAGAAGAAGAAACTTTCAGACGATTCCAAGTTTTCTAGGAGTGCCATGTGAATTAGTGAGCTCCCTAGCACAGAGGTGGGGAAGCCAATGGTGGAGGGGAGGAACGCCAAGCCTGGACCCATGGTAGGATGGCTTCTGCCTGTCCCTCGCCAATGCCAGCTCAGTCCCTGGGAAGCAGCAGAGCACTCACGCTCCAGAATCATGCCTTGGGAGAGAGCTGAGAAGATGGAGTGCTTCAAAACAGAGCAGTCTCCCTCCTCCTCTCCAGCCTGCCCTCTTGTCTTACCTCTCTCTCTCTTTCCTTATAGTACTGTTATTTTTTCCTTGGAGACAATAGACTCTCCCTGAGTTCCATGTTCCTGCCCCCTCTCCACCAAAAAAAAACAAAACAAAACAAAAAAAACACCTCACAAAAATACCACTGCTTCTGGGGTTTTGTCATGTAGCTGGACAGGCTTTGGATCTGCAAGCGATTGTTTATTGAATTCAACCTGTGTCTGCTGCAAACATCAGCTGGATCATTGCATCACAAAGTGCTCAAAGGCTGTCTCTGCAAAAAGGAAAGATAGTCGATGGTGTTGGCCTCTGGGGAAGGGAAGTGAGGGCTGAGGACATGAGTAGAATGGAGACCCTTTTGTGCCTCTTGAATTGGGCACCATGTACGTGTATTGCCTTTCAATAAGAACAACAGCAACAGTTAATAATCAAGTATATCACCCCAAGAATGTGGTACAGATCGGGGCAGGGGGAAGATACAATTCCATCACAGCAAGAAGGCTGGACGTAAGCATCTCCTTTCAGGCTGCTCCCCAGCTCCCGCATGGCCCAGCGTAAACTCCATCCCAGTGGGCTCACCAGACAGACAAGAGGCAGATGCATTTTCTGCCTTCATTGTATATTCACAGGTTTTTGTCTTCCCTTTGTTGAGAGAGCCTCTGAGTGCAAGCAGGCAACATCCTATTTGTGAAAACATAAAAAACAACAGCAATAATATAACAGCTCCCAAATTATCTGAGAACAAAGAGAAAGAGGGGAAAACAAGTCACTATCTTGCTCTGTCTCTCACTCTCACCCCCTCTCCCCTGTTTTGCTCAGAGCCCCATTCAGCGTGTGTCTGGTGGTGGTGTTGTCTTTGGGTGGGATTGGGGTTGTAAGGGGGAAGTCCAGGGAGACCAGGAACCAAATCTTTTTTGATAAACACTGCATGGCTCTGAAGCTCCCTTGGCACAGGATAAATATTCTTTGATGAGGATATCAACACTAAACTTCTGTTCAGGGTTATGTTTGGTTGGAAGGATCCCACAAAGCACGTACTAATGTGAGAGCATTTTGAGAACACCCCCCCCACCCCGCAAAAAAAATCACAAGAATCAGCAGACCTTAGGAGGATCCTGGGGAACAATGGTCATGTCACCTCCATCCCAAGAAGTCTTTGCACCAGTTTTGTCCTTGAGGGAGATGGTCAGGGAGCTGGAGCACACAGTGTCTCTGCCTCATTGACTGGGCTGCTTTGATTAAGAACAAGCTTCTTAGGTCTACAGGTAGGACTAAGAGCTTACTCTTTTTCCTTGAAATGACTGGGCCTTAGACTTACAATACATACCAAGTTGGTGTGAGTAAAAGAAAGCAAGCTTGCATGTTCCCACCTCTCTTCCCTACACCAAGGAGGAAGAAAGGAAAGGATTTTTTGCCCAGAGGAATATAAAGGTTGGCAGCTACTCACCTCCAAGATCAGGCTGCATTAGGGTGGCCAAACATTCTGGTTTGCCTTGGATTGCCAGGACACGAAAATTGCAGTACTAAAACTAAGAAAGGCATGGGTGAACCGGATGAGTGGGTCACCCCAGACCTCACCTTGGTGGTGGAGAGGAAGGGATGAGCCTTGTTTGACAGCCTACAGTGCTTACAGAAGATTTGACCTCCACGGTTCAGGGGAGAAACAGCGCTTCTACCAGGGGTCTTGACTGGTGCATGAAAGGCAGCCTAGATTAGCTGTGGGTCATGCTGCCTCTCCAGGCTATGTGGGGAAGGGAGCCACTGGGACTTCTGTATTTATAGGGCTGTGTGGTTCATTTTATGTGCCCACTTGACTAGGTCATGGGGTACCCAGACATTTGGCCAAGCTTTATTCTAGGTGTGTCTATGAGGGTGTCTGTGGATGGGATTCACATTTGAACCTGTAGACTGAGTAAAGTGCATTGGCCACCCTCCCTGATGTGGCTGGACCTTATTCAATCAATTGAAGACCTGAATAGAACAAAAAGGCTGAGTACAGGGGAATGCTGATGCTCAGCTGGCTGCCTTGAGCTGGGCCCTTGGTCTTTTCCTGCCTTGGAACTCAAACAGAAACATCTGCCTCTCTTGACCCCCAAGCCTGCTGGCTTTTGGACTGGAGCGAGAGATAGACACTCCTGGGTGTCCAGCTTGCTGGCTGCAGATCTTAGAACTCCTCATCTCCATGGTCATGTGAGCCAATTCCTTGTAATAAACCTATTGGTTCTGTTTCTCTGGAGAACACTGACTAATACAGGGGCCGGGTGGGTGTTGCCCCATTGGTAGCAGCCAAAGGTTATTGTCATATTGGTAGAAACCCAGCATTCAGGTGCTGCTGCTCAGCACAAGACTCTCACTGAGCCTTTTAAAATATGTTAATAAAAATGTAAAGAAAAGTCAATTAGGCTCTTCCATTTCAAATACAGCACTTGCATTTAAATTCTAATGGTTAGATTATAAATGGCTGTTCTTTCTATCAGTAGTGTTTTGAAGGGGAATCTAGGTTCCCAAAGCAATTTGATGTTCTGGAGAGATCTTCCACAACACAGGCAGAGGGATCAGAGACTCTAATATGCTTTTTCTTAACATTTTGTATCAAGTTGTGAACAACCATATGCCTGGAAATTCTTTGAAGGCTTAAGTTTTGCTTTAAGAAGTCCAGCAAGTTTTGCAATCAATTCCATAGTATATGTGATTATTTCTGTATAATTTTTTTTATTTAGTGGTAAATTTACTTAATTTTTCTCTGAAACATTTTAAAGTAAAATTCTAAAGTAAAATGTTAAGAAAGATAGTCCGTATTTATCCTGTCACCTTAACTATCCCTAAAACACAGCCTCCTTCACCTCTTGCAGGACATACAGTGAGGCATGATAGAGATGTCTTGGCCTAGGCTGGGGTCATGTGGGATAACCAGTAAATGTTGAATGAATCAGGGTAGAGTATGAGGTTTTTAAAAATATTTTCAGCTTGGAGATAAGTTACCCACCACTGGGGCATGTTTCCGTCATGTTCTTAGCTGCAACAAAGCTAATTTAACTCTGGCTAATTTAAACAGAAGAGGAGGCTGTTGAACAGATACTGGGTAGCTTGCAGAATTGCTACAACAGATGCTTCACTTGCCCTCGTGACACTGCTGGCCCCAATCCTGGACACTGTACTGTCCCTGTTTCTACAACCTGAACAAATCCTCTTGGTTGCTGCTTATTTGTACCACTAGCTTCTGATGTGTGGTCTGGGAAGGATGCATCTGATTAGCCAAGCTTTGATCACATGTTCATGCCTACGCCAGTTATCCCCATTACCTTCCCACTCCCATTCATTCCACATCCTTGTCTAGCCTTCTCAGGCCCCAGGGGCTGATCTCCAGGGACTGCTCCACCCAGGCTCCCTTGTCCTTGGGTTTCCATTTGGTTGGAGCAATGGCAGATACCAGTAGGAGATTGAGGGGTGAGAGGAGAGAGGAGCCAGGGTATTTTTGTCTCTGCTTACTCCCTTCTAACTCAGGGCAGCTTTTCTGGCAGTACCTGCTTCTTTCCAAGATTTCAGCTCCTGTTGAGTTGTCCTCTTCCAGGGCTCCAAACTCACACGCCTTGAATACCACTGTTTTCTCACCTTGCCCCTTCCAGGTATGGGCATGGAAATCACTTCCTACTATTGTAAGTCTCTGAATGCCTTGACATCCTTTATTGGTTCCCTTAATCCTGTCTGCATCTCTATGAATAGCCCTTTGTTACCTTCTCTTCAGAATCCCATCTGAATGAATCTGCCCTCTGTTTCCTGTGGGGATACTGACTGAATTGATGTCTTAGCTGCAAAGAAAGCCAGGAAAATAAGAATCTGGCATTTCAGCTCCTAGGTAGGAGGCAGGCTCTGTTTCTCAACAAGGCTCATGGAGTGGGAAATTTTGTAAACATAGGAAAAGGACAAAGATGTACCCTATCACCACTTCTGTTCAACATTGTGCTAGAGATCCTCACTATTTCAATAAGGCAAGAAAAAGAAATAAAATGTGTAAGTATTGGAAATGAACCAGTAAAGCCATCTTGATTCACAGATGTCATGATTGTATACATAGTCAATCCCAAGGAATCTACAGACTATTAAAATTAAAAACTGAATTTAGCAATTATCAGTATATACAAGGTTGATAGACAAAAATGCTCGTTGTATTTCTAGGTATAGCAACAGACAATTGGACAGTGAGATTTTTAAAATGCTATTTATTGATAGGAAATATAAAATGTTGCTGCTGCTATAGAAAACAGTATACAGGTTCCTCAAAATATCAAAGTTATAATTACCATATTGACCCAGCAATCCCATTTCTTGGTATATATTCACAAAAATTGAAAACAGGATCTCAAAAAGATATGTACACATCCATGTTCATTGCAGCATTATTTACAATAGCCAAGAGGTGGAAGCAACCCAAATTTCCACTGATGGATGAATGGATAAAGAAAATGTGGCATAGACATACAATGGACTATTATCTGGCATTAAAAATGAAGGAAATTGGCCTGGCATGGTGGCTTACACCTCTAATCCCAGTACTTTGGGAGGCTGAGGGGGGGCAGATTGCTTGAGGTCACGAGTTTGAGACCAGCATGGCCAACATGGTGAAACCCCATCTCTACTAAAAATACAAAAAATTAGCCAGGCATGGTGGTGCATGCCTGTAGTCCTAGCTACTCAGGAGGCTGAGGCAGGAGAATCGCTTGAACCCAGGAGACGGAGGTTGCAGTGAGCTAAGATCACACCACTGCACTCTAGCCTGGGTGACAGAGCATGACTCCATTTAAAAAAAAAAAAGAAGAAGAAGAAAATCCTGCTGTCATATATTACAACATGGATGAATCTTGAGAATATTATGCTAAGTGAAATGAGTCAGTCACAGAAAGACGAATACTTCATAAGCCTACTTATGCAAGGTATCTAAAATAGAACCATAGAAACAGAAAGTAGAATGGTTACCAGGAATGAGAAGAGAAGAGATGGAGAATTATTGTTCAGTGGGTATAGAGTTTCAGTTATGCAAGATTAAAAAGTTCTAGAGATCTATTGCACAGCAATATGCATATAGTTATCCAAATGCACTATACACTTAAACATGTATGATATGAGTTCAAGGAGAGACAAATAGACCCATCAATAAGACAGAATAAAGAATTCAGAAAAAGACCCATAGATTTATGGTCACAAGATTTACAACAAAGAATCTACCACAATTCAGTGCAGACAACATGATCTTTTTAATAAGCAGTACTGGAGCCATTGATACCCAAAGAGCAAAACAAATGAGCTGCGTCTTCTACCTCACGACATATGCAAAAATTAATTTAGGTGGATTATAGACATATGTGAGAGATAAAACAATAAAGTATCTGGGAGAAAACAGAATATCTTCATAATCTTGGGAGTATTGCAAAAAGTATTTAAACAGAACAGAAAAAACACTGACCATAAATGGAGGGAGTGATGGATACATTGGACTATGTGAAAATAATAGCTTTCCTTCATCAAAAGGCATCATATAGAAAGTAAACAGTCAATCTGAGGACTAGAAGAAGCTATGAATCACACATTTGGTAAGGAATCCAATTTTTTTAAAAAGGGTGAAAGAGTTAAACTTTTTGAAAGAGAATACCCAGGTGGCCAACAATCATTTGAAAAGGTCCTTTATATCATTATTTATCAGAGAAATGTAAATTAAAACCATGATGAGATACCATTATCTATCCACTAGAATGGTTAACGTGAAAAGGACTGATAAAATCAAGTGTGGCAGAGATGGGGAGCAACCGGAATTCCAAGCAGCACATTGCTGATGGAAGTGTTAATTTGTTCAATCACTTTGGAAAACTATTTATCAGTGTCTGCTTAAAAACCTAAACATATGTCTACTCTATGATCCAGCAATTCCCCTATTAGATATTTGCCTGAAGGAAATGAAACCTGTGTGCACTAAAAATGCTATACAGAAGTGTTCGCAGATGCAACAGAACATAACACAAATTAAGAAGAGCCCAGTGATACCAGTCCACGACACGGGTCAATGTCACAGACATTACATTGAATGAAAGGCATAAAAAACTAGAGCACACAGTATTTAGTCCTATTTATACAAAGTCTGTATAAAACTAATTTATGGTGATAGAAATCAGACTAGTAGTTAGCATGTGGGGTGGTGTGGGAGAGTCAGTATTTACTAGGAAGAAGCATAAGGGAATTTTTTTGGGGAGGTGATGGAGGTTTTCTATTTATTTTTTTTTGAGAGGAGTTCTCACTCTGTCTCCAGGCTCTGTTCACTGCAACCTCCGCCTCCCAGGCTCAAGTGATTCTTTCATTTCAGCCTCCCATGTAGCTGGGACTATGGGCACACACCATGAAACCCAGTTAATTTTTTGTATTTTTGGTGGAGACAGAGATTCACCACGTTGCCCAGGCTGGTCTTGAACTCCTGAGCTCAAGTGATCTGCCCACCTCGGCCTGCCAGAGTGCTGGGGTTACAGGCCTGGCCAGTTTTCTATATTTTGATCTAAGTGGTATCAATGTGTAAAAATTCTTAGAGCTATCTTTCTCTCTCTCTCTCTCTCTCTCTCTCCTTCTTCCTCCCTCCCTCCCTCCCTCCCTCCCTTCTTCCTCCCTCCCTCCCTCTTCCTTCCTTCCTTCCTCCCTTCCTCCCTCCCTCCCTCCCTCCCTCCCTCCCTTCTTCCTTCCTTCCTTCCTTCCTTCCTTCCTTCCTTCCTTCCTTCCTTCCTTCCTTTTTCTTTTTTTGAAATAGGGTCTCATTTTGTCACCTAGGCTGGAGTGCAGTGGGACAATCATAACTCACTGTAAGCTTGAACTCCTGGGGTCGAGTGATCCTCCTACCTTAGCCTCCCAAATACCTAGGACTGCAGGCATATGCCACTACAACTGGCTAATTTAATTTTTTTTTTTTTTTTATATAAGGTTTCATTATATTGCTCAGGCTTGTCTCGAACTCCTAGTCTCAAGCGATCCTCCCCCCGGGGCTCCCAAAGCGCTAGGATTACAGGTGTGTATCACTCCACCCTGGCCTGTATTCTTGACATTTATGCACTTTAATGTACAAAAATTGTACTTCAGTTTTATAAAATGGGAAGAAAACTCAGAGATCAGGTTAAAAAAAAGATTAATGTCCACCCAGTTCATATAAACGGTAATCTTTGTTTTGGTAGAAGGCATGAAGAAAGTGGTGGGGTTGTTTGCTGAATTGTGGCGCAGTGCAAGCTCACTGAGGCCTCCTCTGAGTGACCTCTGTTCTATGCCATCAGATGCAGTGCAGATTCCTGGCTGTTGGGGAGGACTTCCAGGCATGACCAAGCCTCTGCAGCTGCTTCTCTCATACACATTTGCTCAAGTCAAGTACAGACATTTCTGTAGGTAGTCAGAGGCCCCTAGATAAGCCCCACCTTCCACCTTGAGGCATCCTTGGGTACAGATCCCAGCTGGACAAGGTCAGCAGGCTTGGTCCTGGGTGTGACTCCAGACTAGAGCTATTCAAAGGATGGTCCAGGGCCTGGAGCCTGTCTACACACTGGTGCTGATCTATGATAATTTGGTACAAAAATGGAGAGTAATTTTGAGAAACTTTTGTGGCAGTTTTAATGAGTAATCTTATGTTTATTAAATTTATCACAATAAAACGGGGCTTGAATGTTGTATATCTTTTTTCCATTTCATTTCTAATTTGTTTTCATTGCATTTTACAAAAACATTGAACTGTGATGAATTGGAAATGTCTAAGAAGAGAAACTGGTCCTTCTTCACAGGTAGTTCCTGGAGCATTGTCTTTGGCCCAGCAAAGGGTGTGTCCTAAAAGAACCTGCAGGAGAGCTCGGGTGGGGCCTGTCATAAGTCAGGGGCTGCTGCTGCCTGCACGTGGCAATTTTTAGAGACATGGAGCCAAACAGCCTAATTGTAGTTTCCATGGTTACCAGCCACCACTGAGGAGAACGTGAGCAGATCTTAAAGGGAAAAGCCGTACACAGGCAGAAGTCAGGAAGCAGGGAGGGAGGGCAGGAAGAGGCAGGTCCCAGAGAGGGTCTGGGCTAGAGGGTGGCCTCCACTCACCTAGCTGCAGTCCTAGTCATTGTCTCTATCCTGGGGCAGAGGTCCTCAGGCTGCAGTAATGGTGCATCACCATGGTAGCCTCCCATGAAGGGCAACTAGCAGGCTGAGAAGGGGCCTTCAGCACAGTTTGTAGGATGATTACCATTCAGAGGTCCCACTCTCTGGCCCCATTCCCGTGCGAGCTCCAAGAATTTTCACTTCTTTCTCCTTCCATGAAACCCCTGACTATGGGCCTCCACCCAAAGCAAAGCCAGAGAAAAGGGGAAAATGGTAGGAAAGTGTCTGTATGAGCCCTACCACCATTGATCCTCAGGCTTGGGGCTTGGATGCACCCAGCAAGCCTGTGTGTCTCTTTCATCTGTTGAGGCCAATGCTGTGGACCACCCAGCTGCCTCACATGATCACTCAATGGCTCTCTCCTTCATGCTTTACTCAACAAATACTTCCGCTTGGGGCTAGATAATACAGCAGAGCCCAACCAGGCAACATCCCCACAGTCGTGGAGCTTATTATATTCCAGTGGGAGAGACTGGCATTAAAAGCGTAGATGGAAGCTATAACGTCAGGTAATAAACGTTATGTTCCATTGGCCTCAGAGTGGTGTGTTGGGCCAGGTGGGGCCTTGTCGAGGGTGACCACAGTCACACATGGTCTTTGGCATGTGAAGGGCAGAAATATGGCCATGGGAAGGAGCCTGGGCTTGGCAATGCAGCTCAAAGGATCTGCAGAGAGCACCACACAAGTGGAGCCCAGCAAATGCTTGTCAATTAATGATGCAGAAATCAAAGCTGCGTAAATCCCTCTTGGCTTATATCTGCATGTCCCAGAACCCTCAGAGAGGCCCTCCATATCCACTTGGTTTCAGGCACGACTTGGGTTTCCACAGCCATCTCAAAAGGGGTGTGATGGGTGATTCCACCAGGGGCCCCACCCTGGGGTTCAGTCACTAGACGACGCTGTTGCAGCTCTTTAGCTCTGAAGAAGGAAACCAGAGGCCAGGAGAAAGAATGATGCTGTTTTATGAAAATATTTGGATTATGTGAAATAAGCAGTCCCACCTCAGAATTATAGGCTCATAAATCACTCTGAGGAGAAAAGGGGCCGGGGGACTGGGGAGACTTGGGACATGAGTTTACGAGCTCTCCAGAAGCCCTTGATGGAATTACAGCCTCATAACTCACTGGGGCCTGCTCTTCCCTCCAGCCTGGCCTCAGCTGTCATGCAGGGCCCCCAGGGAAGGCCAATCTGGGTGCCAGCAATGAGAGGCTGACCTGGCAGAGGCCTCAGGGGAGCATGAAGGGAGGCCTAGGCGATGTTTTTGAGCTGGATGCGGGCAGCCAGGCCTCAGTGTTAGGGATTCTGTGAGGCTTGTCAGAGAGACAAGGAGCTGAGGCTGAAGAGGTGAGCTGAGCTGCTGGACACAAACATCAGACAGAAGGCTTGTGTGAGCATCACATTCCACTGGGTGCTGTGGAACCGCACAGCAAGGACACACTGGACCCCTCTTGGGTGGGGCGGGGTAGCACGAAGACGCCCGGCTACTGCTTCCTTGTCAGGGCCGTGTCTCTAGTTTGCCGTTTTACAAAATGGTGACCACCAGCCTCTCCTCAGGGAGCTGACAGATACTCTCGAGGCCTCAGAAGAGCTCACAGCATGAGGGCAAATGGTTCACTGAAGAAGCTGGGGTCTTCCTGCAGGTGGGAAGATATGCCCATGGCCAGAGGAGAGGTTTGCTACCAATATGCCCACCTCCCAGCTGGCCCTAGCTGTGGCCTCTGGCATGTCCAGGATGAAGAAAAGCCCACGGGAAGTGGGTTTCTAATGGCAAGTCAATGAGGCACTGTTTAAAAGAGCTGTCTTTTGTAAGGAGCACTGACTGTGAGTCGGGCATGGTGCACTTCATCATGCTGAATCCCCACAACTTGCTCACAAATTATTTCCACTTCACAGATAGGGGAGTGAGGCAAAGCGATCAAAATCAACTTTTCTCCAGTCACACACACATGCTACTGTGTGTACCGTACTGGAGATTTAAATCCAGATCCCTCTGTATCTACAGTGCATCCCACAAGCATGGCTGCCTGGTGCCCCCTCCTGCGCACGGCAGTCCCTAAATCTGCTGGCTGAATCCCCTCAATTTCTATTCTTCTTTCCCTGCTGTAGCTTGCAGTTGCAACCCAATGCCTACCCCTAGTCACTTTGTCTACAATGTCCTTTGCTATTGTCAGAGGTGTTTGAACCGGAGCAACTCCATCTTGAATAGGGGCTGGGTAAAATGAGGCTGAGACCTACCAGGCTGCATTCCCAGACAGTTAAGGCATTCTAAGTCACAGGATGAGATAGGAGGTCAGCACAAAATACAGGTCATAAAGACCTTGCCGACAAAACAGATTGCAGTAAAGAAGCCAGCTAAAACCCACCAAAACCAAGGTGGCCAGGAGGGTGACCTCTGGTTGTCCTCACTGCTACACACTCCCTTCAGCACCATGACAGTTTACAAATGCCATGGCAACGTCAGGAAGTTACCCTATATGGTCTAAAAGGGGGAGGCACCAATAATCCACCGCTTGTTTAGCATATCATCAAGAAATAACCATAAAAATAGGCAAACAGCAGCCCTCAGGGCTGCTCTGTCTGTGGAGTAGCCATTCTTTATTCTTTTACTTTCCTAATAAACTTGCTTTCACTATAGGGATTTGCCCTGAATGCTTTCTTGCACAAGATCCAAGAACCCTATCTTGGGGTGTGGATTGGGACCCCTTTCCAGTAACACTATGATGATAATCCATCCATCAGTAAGAGAGAGAGAGAGAGAAATAGAGACAGAGAGAGACTTGTTTAGTGTTTGTCGTAGTTCAGCACAATCATTAAGTGCGTAGGTTTTGGAATCAGAGAAACCTGGTCTTACATCCCCGCTCTTTGATCTCTATCACTTTCCATTTGTGGAACTGGAGTCCAATTATTGTTTTAAGCCTCAGCGTATTTATCTGTAAGATGGGTATAATAATGGTAACTATAGACTAGAACTGGATCCTGAGAATTGAATGCCAGTAATGTATGTGAGTGACACAGACATCATTTCTCTGAGGAAATCCCTTTATGTCCTGGGAGGTGATGACTCTTGGGCATGGGTTATTGGAAATCAGGGTTTACAATCCCACTCAACACTTGTATTGTCTTTTTTATCTCTTCCAAGTATCTTATCAACATCCCATTTTCTAAGGGACCTAATTTTTTTTTAATTGATAGACTACAGCAGACTAAGATCACTTAGGAAAACTTGCCTTCAGTATCTGCTTGATTTTATTACATGATCTTCTTTACATACCTGGTCTTGTGGTCCAGTGCTATAAAGAAAACAATGGTCAATGACATTTGGTTGGACAGACCTATCCATTTACATATTTGGAACCTAGGTGATGAGGGGGCTGCAGAGATAAATGAGTAAGCTGCACTTTTGCAAGGGAGGGTGGGTCTCTAAAAGCTCTCCTAAGGTTCAAATACTGATGGCCCGAGGCTGTTGATCTTATCTAGTTCAGGAGATGTTTTTCCATAAAGTAAATCATGATTCACTGCATGAATTCCTATGCACTGAATATTGTAGAAAGAACTGATGACCCTGAAAAACTGGAAATGTTAACCCTCTTCCTAGACGGGCTAGGCGTCATCCTGCCAAGAGACAGAGAAGGAGATTCTAAGTCATGAAAAAGCTCATTAAGTGCAGATATTTCCCCATGTTATGCATGGAGACTTTGAATCACAGTCAGACAAGCCCTAACATTTGCAGAGCTCCAGAGGGTGAGGGTATGAATGGAGGCCTAGACATCAAATGCTTATATTTAAATAAACTTTGTTCCATCCTTGTACCTTGGCAAATACACCTTCAGAGCAATAAAATTAGCGGGGCAGGGGGAGTGAAATCTATGCCTTATACATGACTGAAAGTTGGTAAAAATATAAATAACTGGATTTCATAATTATTACAACCCTGCAGGAGTTTTGTTAATGGGCTGACATGTTTGAATGAGTAATTAAGACATACACAGTTCATGTTAAACTTGAGCATTCATCTAATTACAGTGTATCCAGCATTGAGTTCAGAATCAAAGAAATAGAAGACCTGGTCTATTTCTGAGTTAAGGAGACAGGACATAGAAAGGTGAAATTATTAGGGGATAAAATTATTACATACATATCAGCATTGATTCTATTAAAATAAAGTGCTGAGTGGTGCATTACTGGCAATAAAAGGCTAAGGCCACCCAAGATAAGGTGCTAATTGGATGGCACAGCCGAGAAGAAATGCAGACAGTGCTGGGAAAGGTTAGATAGTATCACATCCCACCCCAGAAGTCATGTGTGAATTTGATGAGTCACAGAACCAATGGGCTTGTCCTGCCCTCACCAACATCCATGACACAGGGTTACCTCGACATCCTTTACTTATCTCCCATATGTCATAACTTTCAAGGTGGAACAAAAACTTGGCTTTGTTGTGAATAATGGAAAGGAGGAGAAAAGGTAATCACTGTAGCCGGTGATGAAAGTAGTGGAAAAATGAGGAGGTAGAAGAAAAGAACTGGGGACCCGTACCAAAAAAAAAAAAAAAAAAGAAAAGAAAAGTTTTTGAAATGACTTTAATCTTACTGATCTAGAATGAAGGGTTTTAAAGGATCACATATTGTGTTGTAGACTTCCTTGCACTCGGCCGCATACCCTCTTGACCCGCCTTTCCACCCCAGCTGTTGCCACAGCAACCAGGTGGCATGCACAGGGAGCCTGATGGTGTCTGCTTCAGGGACACTGCGCTCCCCTGGCCTCTTCCCCCGGGGCTCCTCTGCTCCTACTATGGAGGGCAGGGGGTGCCTGAGGGAAACCACTCAGCTTTTCCAACTCACTTGCAAACTTAGAAGTGTGAGGAATAAACAGCCCAGGGGCAAACTTTCTGCAGTGGGGAGTGGGAGCCAGTGGATGGTTTCTGAGGTGCCTTCTACATTACCAGAGGGTCCAAGAGGGGTCAGAGTCCTGGCCCCCCACAGCGAGGGCCAGCTTGAAAATATCCCCTTGAACTGGCTTGTCCTCACTTCCCTACCTTCCGCTCCTGTTCCTCAGGACCACTTCCCAAAACAAGCCCCCTGCTCACAACCCCTTGTCTCACTTCTGCTTTTAGGGGGAACTCAGGCTCTTATAATTTTTAGTTATCTATTTTTGTACTTTTTTGGAAAGCTATGTTCTATTTACATGTGTATTTCAAGACGGGCAGTTGAGAAATTCTTGTACCTACTTTATTCGTTCATTTAAAAAAACATTTATAGGGCTACTACTATGTGCTTGGTGTTGTCCCATGAGCAAGGGTTAGAGAGATCATATGTGGAGTTTTCAGAAGCCTGCTACACAATAGTAAAAGCTACCGTCTATCACAAACTTACAGGATGGCAGGACCTGCTCTAAATGCTTTGTAATCCTTGCCTCACTTCATCCTCACGAGAGCTGTATGAGGATACCCTCAGCAGCCCTGCATTATTATTCTCATCTTTATAGGTGAGGAAGCCATGATTTAGAGACAGTTCGGAACTCCAGGTAAAAGCTGGCCAGAGAAGGGCAGAGTTTGAACCCGGCCGTGGTCTTCACCATCACACTATGTAGAGAGTATGTTCCAGATACAAAAGGGGGATGGAGAACGGGTCCTAGGGGTGGAAGTCCTAGCTGTCTGCCCAGGGGGGCTGCTCTCACAGCTCTGAGTCAGTGGCATCTCCAGCCTGCGTTGCCCACAGAAATTCACAAAACAGCAGGCAAACCAAAGCAGAAGGAAGGATTGGCAGGGTATTGTGGAGTTGGGGCAGTTCAGCACAGTCAGTGCCCTTTTAGTTAAGGAACAGGATGTTTCCTATGGTGAGGGATGTGATCCTAATGAATCGGGGGGAGCACACATCCCTACTGACCTGCCAGCCACCTCTCCCAGGGCCTCTGTTTCTTTCTCCCCCAAGCCCTGCCTCTGCATTGCTAGAGTTTGGAGAGGCTTAAAAAGGTAATGAGCAGGGACTTGGAAGGTGAGTGATATAGTGGCTGGTCTGGTCTGGACTTGGATGTGGAGCAGGGATAAGAAGGACCCCTCTTCTGTATGTGTGTGCATGAGGAGCATGACTTCTTCCTCTCCTACATCTTAGAGGGATCATCAGGCCTTCAGTAGAATCAGCCAGCATCCTTCTAGGCATCACAAGAAGCTGTCGTTTATGGCTTCCAAAGGGAGCTGCCATCTTGATCAAGGACCAGTGCCGAGAATATGGTCTGTATCCCCTGAGGATGAGTTCTCTGCTTTCCTGGTAAACTGATCATTGATCAAAACCAAGGCATATAGAAAACTATAGGTTATATTTTTAAGCAAACTTGGTTGCATTCATTCCTAGATAATAAATAGTTTCTCCTAGGACATTGTGGGATGTTAATGCCATGACTTTCACTTGGGCCTGAAAACTCTTCACCACAGCAGCTGGTGTGGGAACCAGGCAGCACATGCCTGGCACAGAGTTGGCAAAAGGCAGGTCCTTACTCTCACCCTCTAAATCCTCCCTATTTCTCTCCTCTGATACTTCCCCTCCTTACACTTCCTTCTGTCCTAACTCTGTAGATTTGCACTGCCTTTTTTCCACCTCTGCTCCTTTTTAGTCTTCGCTTTCTTCCCTAATCTGTCCCAAAGCTAGTTCAGGAAAATTAGTACCTTCCACAAAATGATTCACATTGAGCGTAAATAGTCAATAGTGTCTCTTTTAAAGAAGGCTTTAGGTCAAAAGAATACTTCTTTGTAGGTGAAATATGAGATTTCATACATTCATTATGAACTGAGGGGCCACCTGTTAGGTTAAATCCCTTGTACCTTATATCAGTCAGGATGGTCTTGGCTATGCAGCAGTAACAAACAGCCTCATACCTTAGTGACTTAAAGGAGCAAAGTTTTATTTTTTACTCATACTACACAACCATGGTGTCATCCGGTGGCTCTGCTCTGTGCTGTCATTGATCTCACTCTGTGATTCAGGCTGCTGCTTTCTGGAGCATTACAAGTGTCCACACCACTAGCACTCATATTCCATTGGCCCAAACCAAGTTGCTGGGTCAGCTGAACTTTATTGGGGTGGGAAACTGTACTGCTCCTTCAGGAAGGGGAAATAGATATTGTTGAACTGTGATATAACCTACCAGATATTCCTATGCCTGGGTCTAACCTCTTCTGCCTGGGCCCTACCTCCTCTGCCTGGGTCCAACATCATTCATGAGCCTTGGCTTTAGTAAATACCCTCAGCAGCCCTGCAGGCTCTGGCTCAGTGTCCAGGGTAGGAGTTCTACTAAGAGAAAAGCGAGGCAGGTTTAGAGAAAGTGATGGTGCAGAAGTGACCTGCATCTGCCTCCATTTACTCTGCTCAGCTAGGAGCAGCTCTGCTAACCCAGGGAGAGGTTTTCACTACAAAACCATCTCTCTTTACCTGTAAAAGATAGCCATTAGCTGCAACTCAAGGAATTAGTTTTCTAAAGATAAACCATTCATGGGAGAGAGCAAGTGGCCTGATATTGAAGGTAATGGAGTCACAGTTGGGAGACAACCCAGTGGCCAACTTTGTAGCTGATTGCTTTCACTGAGTCTTGCTTTCTGTGCCTCTCTCCCACCATTCATGATTTATTGAGCACTCTCTCTGAGTGGGTCACTGTGCTAAGCTGGGGTAATAAATTCAACTGAGATGTAGTCTCTGCCTTTAAGGATCTCACAGTCAGCCGGGCGCGGTGGCTCACGCCTATAATCCCGGCACTTTGAGAGGGTAACGGAGACTAATCACTTGAGGTCAGGAGTTCAAGACCAGCCTGGTCAACATGGCGAAACCCCGTCTCTACTAAAAATACAAAAAAAATAGCTGGGCCTGGTGGCACACACCTGAAATCCCAGCTACTTGGGAGGCTGATGTACGAGAATTGCTTGAACCCAGGAGGTGGAGGTTGGAGTGAGCCAAGATCATGCCACTGCACTCCAACTGGGCAATAAAGCAGGACTCTGTCTCAGGAAAAAAAAAATAATCAAAGATCTCATAGTCTAATGACCACAAAAAGTATACAATTTCATAAGGTGTTAGATATTTACTTATTTTGCAATGGGTAAATGAGGCATTATTCTAAATTTGTTATTAAGGCTCCAGGATGGGCCCACTATTATTTGTACAGTATCTTTTTTGTTTTATTTTGTTTTTGAGATGGAGTCTTGCTCTGTTGCCCAGGCTGGAGTGCAGTGGGGCGATCTTGGCTCACTGCAACCTCTGCCTCCTGGGTTCAAGTGATTCTCCTGCCTCAGCCTCCTGCCGGAGTAGCTGGGATTACAGGCATCTGCCACCATGCCTGGCTAATTTTTGTATTTTCAGTAGAGATGGGGTTTCACCACGTTGGCCAGGCTGGTCTCAAACTCTTCACCTCAAGTGATCTGCCCACCTTAGCCTCCGAAAGTGCTGGGATTACAGGCATGAGCCACTGTGCTCGGCCTATAGAGTATCATTTTTATGACTAATAATAATAATACATGCATGCATGAGCCTTCATAGTACATGGGGTCTTTTTCACTTCGGTTGTCTAAATTGGCCTGCCCCAATCTTCTGGGATTTGTAGTACAATTAGAACAATCTTCATTTTGTGGCTAGGTAAACAAAATACAAGAGAAGTGGCCTGCTCAAGGTCATGGTGGTTGGTTCTGACAAAGTTTGAGCTCATATAGGTAAAGGAATCTGAGGCCCTGGTGGAAACTTCATTGTTCAATCTCAATGTGAACCTTCAGAGTGACATCACTGTCCCCACCCAGCCTGAGTCTTTATTTAGGAGAAGGGAAGAACATCTCCTTCCTATTCCTGAACTATGCTTTTCTTGTAAGCCTGATCTACTGAGGAAAAAAAAAAAACACCCACCGCTCTGGTTGATTTCAATCCATTCGGTTTGTTCCAGGTCTTGAGGCCAGGGAGTTCGGTTTTCCCTCACAGCTGCCCCGTCCATTCCCACAGTCACCCCACGCTGTACATCGTCCTGTGGCCGTGCTGATGGTGCCTCCAGAGGCCGTGGCTTCTCCATCTCAGGCTGAGGAATGCTCTCTCCTCAGGAGCTCCCTCGTATCTCAGAAGAAATTGCCTTAGGAAGGTGGGACAGTGCTGAGGGCAAGGCCAGGAAGGACCCCTGTGGACACTCCCCAGTCCACTTCCTGACCCTTCTCTCTGTGCCCTCCAGGGGTCCCATCCTGGGTGAACTGTCCCCATGCACATCTCAGGGTATGAAGGCTGGAGGGGCCTGTGGGCGGGTGGGTGGGTGGGGGCAGTATGGAGGCGGGAGGGTGGGATTTGCCTGAAGTTTCATCAGCAGTTGGTGCCCCCAGCATCTGCCTCACCCCTCCCCCTTTCCCCCACCCTGCACTCCTCCTTCCTTTCTTGCCTCCCTCCTGAGTCTTCCCCTTTCCACATTTCTGCCTCCTGTTCTTTATTCTGCTTCTCTCCTGATTCCCTTCTCTCATAGCTTTCCCTTTGAATAAGAAGGATGCTGGAATATTCATGGAATCATCCAGCCCAGCCTCCTCTACCAGCTGACCTGAGGCTTAAAACATGGACAGATCTGCCCAAGGTGGCCAGTTGAGCCAATAGCAGAACCTGCAGAGGTCCTGGTGCCCAGGCCAGGGCTCTCTGTGTCATGCCAGCTGCACTGGCTCCCCACTCCCCACCTCTGAGCGGCGTGGGCATTAGATGGGCATGCAAGGCAGGCAGCGGCGTGGGCTCCTTCTCTCTGGCCCTCCTCATTGCCACTCTTTTCATTCTCTTTTTCTCCCCAACCCATTCTACCCCAGGAACACAGTTGGATTCAAGATCTTCACTCTCCATCAACATACCAGGGGAGGTGGGGGCTAAGAGAATCATTGGTCATGAAGGTGTCGCTTGCCAGGAAGACCTGAAGCAGAGATGGCAATACTTGTGTCATCCCCAGAGCCAACTCTAATGGGCAAGTAGCAAGTTCCTGGAGGGCTGCGTTGAGAGAGATTCTGGGACTGACTGGGCTGCGTAGGAAAGCCTTGTCTCCTGACAGCACTGACTAGTAACATGTTTACTCTCCCTGGCTTGAAGTGTTGCCACCTCGGGATGGCTGCCTTGCCACTGAGAACAGAGTCTGAAGTAGAAGGATGCATCTCTGGTGGTTGAGTTTAGATGTCACACAACTGCAGAGAGAAGGTGCCAGCCATGTGTCTGCATGCTGGAAGCTCTTGCCATCTTATAGCCAGCCTTCTCCCCCAGCCCCTCCTAGCCAGTCACATAAAGAAGAACCCAAAATCCCAAACTGCATTTTTATTATTTTTTAATAAACTTTATTCTATATTACAAATAAGTTTTTTTTGTTCTGAACTGCAAAATAGGAATGCCTTATATTTACATACACAGGTATACAATTAATTATAACAAAGGTACAGAAGCTTGCCTTTACCAAGTTACAACTGGGCTCCAATTTAAATAGCATAGGTTTCCTTTTTAAAAACTTTTTTTAATCCTTTTTTTAATATCTTACTAGGATACTCTTCTTTAAAAATCAAAACCATAAGACCCTCTTCTTAGAGGTCTCATCCACACATATTTGAGGCTCATTTTAACACTGTTGTCTAAAGATATGTTTTGCTTTGTTCTAACAAAGGGTCAGTGTTCGAGATGGGAGCTTTAGTTTGAAACAGAAGTGGGATGGGGCTGGAAGGGGGTGACTGGAACAGAGATAACCTGCCCTACCTCCTTCAACAGCTTCTCTATGTGACTCAAAGACCTCTGCCGGTTCCTTAAACCACCCTTCCATCCTGTTTCTCCCCTTCTCCTCTAGCATTTCAAGCTCAACTCTGGGTCATCTGGCTGGGCCAAAACCCCTGCATCACCCTCACATGTCGGCTAGCTAAGCCATTGTCTGTTGTGGTACCCTGGAGTTGCTGGTTGCTATGGTAACTCGGCAGGACCCTGCTGGAAGAGATGGACTGGCCCCTGCATGCTAAAGTGGGGAGGAGGGCAGTGGCATCCAATCCTCCCTTCCCACCTCGGGGCCTGGAGGCCTTGTTCCTGCTCAAAGCAGCCAACACACGACTAAGCAAAGACCGCATGTCTCAAGGACACCAGGCCAAGGTAGGGAGTGGTGAGGGGAGGGCTGTCCATTCTAAAACACAAAATCATTGGTTTCCGAATGGAAACAAGATTCTTTGAGGTAAGCTAGCTTTTCATTTTTAAGAACAGAAGGTTTAACAAGTCAACAAACTGACGAGAACATCAGGGAGGGAGAGGAAAGGACAGACAGATGAGCACAGATGAGGACAGACAGATGAATCCCATCTTCATCCTGTGCCTGGATTGCGGCTGACCTCTGTGCATGAAAGTGTTCGTTAGTCCTGTTTGGTGAAGTGGTCTTGGTTTCTTAAGTGTCCTTTGGGTTGCTCTTTAACTGTGTCCTCTGTTTTAAATTCTACTCTTGTAAGGGAGCCCTTCCAAAATGTGCTTGAGTCAAAAGATCAAAGATACTAACAAAGGAAGTTCTAATTCCACATAAAGAAATTGGTGAAAGATGAGCTGCATAGACGAAGTCTACTTGCTTTTGCAATCCTGGCGGAGGGAAAACTTGGGTCTTCCCATGACCCGTCCCTAATAGAGCCTCCCTAAAGTTTGAGGAAAGCTGATAAGAGATGTGTAGGATTCAGCAGTACCAGGGGCAGCCCAGAGAGCCAAGCATAGACATCAAAGGGGGTGGGAATGGAATAAGGTGAGGCTCCCCCAACCCAGGATTTTCAGCCTAACTGAACCACCTCACTACCTCTGCCAATACAAACAGAAAGTTCTTTTTGTATATGAAGGATTTTGTTTCATTTTGTTTAACTTTGCTTTGCTTTCTGGTAGTCACCAGTCTCCTCAAGGCATTTAATTGGGATCCTAATGAGTATGTATTTCTTTTACAACCAAAAAATTCTATATACTTTTAAACCTTGGATACTCCCTCTAGTAAAAAAAAAATTTGTGGGAGAGCAAAAATTTGTAGTAACAAAAACTCTCTCTTGCATGTCTGAAACTTTTACTGCAGTGGATTACTTTCCAAATGAGAGGAGTGGTCATTTAGGTTTCCTGTCAAGAGCATGCCACCCTCAGCACCATGAGGAGAGGTTTGCAGAGTGTCCCAGCCTCACTCGGGAGCTGTGTCAGTGTTACCTGGGGCTGTGTCTCAGCTCCCCACTCTAGAAAATAAGGCTCTTGTTTCCTACACAGAGAATGCCTGTAGGGTGAGGTGGCAGGAGGCGGTAGAAGGACTCCATCTGTCAAAAGCACGGGGAAGCACCAGGAATAGCAGCAGCCATGTGAGATGCCACCCCTAGCATTGTCCTCATCCAGGGAATGTCCTGACCCATTTTTTTTTTTAATGGGGGAGGCTCCTCCTGTCCTCTGAGGCTCTCCTCATCCCCTTGGAAGTCATAGGTTTTGCTCCCACCAACCGAGTAATTTGGACTTAACATCCATAGCAGGGCTCCCTTCTTACTCTCGAACTACTAAGATATACAAACAAAAACCAAACAACGCCAAAATCCCAAATAAATGGCCCACAGTTTTGTTTTGTTTTTTAAAGGAAGAGGCTGAGGGGTCAAGGCCTCCCAGTCACCTGTCCTGAGAGCTGGCAGGAAGAGGGGAAGAGGCCCTTGATGTAGACGAGGACCAGGAGGGATGGCCGGGGGGATTTGGGGCATGGGGAGAAGCCAGGGCACTGAGATGCCTGGGGTGGGTCTTCTCTGGGGGCCAGGTGAGCTCCTGGAGGTGATTCAGTCATGGAAAGACCCCTTGAAGGCCTTGAAGAGCTGGGTGGGGCTGCTTACTGGGCTCACTCTTCCTGGAAGGAGCAGGGGAAGTTCCCGGAGAGGGGCTTCTCTGGGCCTTGTGCCTGCACAGCACCTTCCTACCTGTGTCTGTCTTTCCCTCACTGCTTGGCTGTCTGTGAGGTGGGAGGTTTGTCCTTGACTGATAACAATACTGGCCCTTCGCTCGGTTAAGTATTTGACTTCACGTTACTGTGTCTCCTTGGTCCTGGGAAAGAAGACAGATGGAAATTGAGCTTTTCTTTTTAGGTCACACAGGGTGGTGCTGAGACGTGGGCCCATCACAGCATCGTTCACGGCTCTGGAAACAGTGGTGAGGATTCTTCTTGCAGTGGAGGTCATTTGGGAAGTCATTGCTTGTGGATCCTCAGATGGCGACCCACAGGGCCTTGGCCAGATGAGGGAGCCCCTACAGCCAGGAAGGCAGCTTTGGGCGGGGTGGGACGGGGCTGGGGCAGTCACAGAGGGCTGTGCTGAGAGGTCTGAGCAGCTCCTGTACTCAAGTGGATAAATCGCCCTGGGACAGAGGCTATGTGTGCAGGAGAGACAGGGTGGAATGAGGAGGGACAAGGAGGATGCTCGCGGCAGGAGGAGCACAGGCAGAAGCCAGACATGCAACGGGAGACACGGTACCAGGGACCTGGTTGTGTGGGGGAGGTGGAGATGCTGGGCCAGTACATCAACTTTCACTGCTGGTGGGCGCAGGTAGCTGGGCCTGAGGGGACCAGGTCAGAGACCTTTCCTGTGAGTAACTCCTGCTTCTTCCTGGGAACAGTCCTGGACAGTCTGCCTCAAACTTTGGGATTTATTTAAAATGACTTCTCTTTCACCCGTAGCTCCTCACAAGCACCCAAGCTCACTTACCAGGCTGCAGGTGCACAAGGGGGAGGCTCTAGGGGCTGGCTTTGCGTGCAGGGATCATGCTGCCATTGGAATGTACCTTGGCCTGTAGGACACTTGGGTTATCCTCTGTCCCCAAATTTAAAACCACATTGAAAGAGGGAGGCAAGAAAATATTTTCCTGAGGAAGTAACTGGCACGATGGCCGTCTTAGCGGCACTATTTGCGGCTACCAAGAAATGTCAGGGTCTGTCCTTATGGGGAAGGACAAAGAAAGAATGGGTAAAAGCTGCATCTGGGGGGACTTGTGCCCAGGAGAAATGACCAGTCTACTGCTCTGTTTCTTGTCTTCCTCTACTTATTCCTTAAAATTTAGGACCCCACAAAGCCCCCTTCTTCCCTGCTACCTTAAGCCCTTCTCTCTCCAACATGCAAAAATCCCCACCTAAACTTTGTCAGTGATTTTGATGGCTCAGTCTGGTACCATTTTCCCTGGGAGGGTACGGGATGAGTTGGAGGGGAAGGTAAGGAAGAAGGCCTTTTCTCTCCTTCTGTCTGCCCAGGACTCAACATAATGGTGACCCTACAAATTAACTTTGCCTTGAGGGAGGCCGTGAAGGGGCCTCCATCCCACAGGACCAAGTCGTCCCAATTCCTTTCTCTGGGAGCCCGCAAGCCACACAGGCAGCCCCTGGATGTTTGCTCTGCCAGTGGGGTAAGGAAGATCCCTGGGGGAGTTAGGAAAAAAGATTTGGGTGGGGGATTGGGGGGCAAGGACAGCTTTTTGACAATGTTGCTTGTCTTTGCTTTTAAACACCATATCACACGTGCACCAAGAATCCAAATGGAAGAAATGGAAAACAAACAGCAAAAGAAAAGATAATTTTTATAAGCAAGGTGGGCTGTGGCTCTGGATACCTGGCTTGGATTTCTCAGTCCCCAAGCAGGCCATGGGGACTGCAGCAAACAGTGACAGAAACAACCCACCCACCAATTAAAGTCAAACTGGACCCAAACCCCTCCCCCAGGAGAAATGGGGACAGCCAGAAAATTTGTCTGTCCTTGTCTCCTCTTTCTTCCTAACCTTTCTATTTCTCTGAGGTGTTGTTTGAAGTTTTTCTTATAACAAAAACATGGAAAAAAATAAAGTCCTGTACCGCCAAAGTAACAATAACAATAATCATCTGGTAAAAAATAAAAGTTTCAGCAGAACTGTGATAAGTAAGTCTTTTTTTTTTTTTTCTGCTTGTTCGATTTTTTTCTCTTAACTAACTGTGCAAAAAAAAAAAAAATCAAAACGCACTCACTCATACACGCGTTCACACACGCAGCTTCCATCCAGCAAATCTGTGTTAAATACGTTCATGTCTCTTTCCTCCCCAACCCTTTATATGTGCAAAAATATTGTAGTGACCGAGGTACTTCCTCAGACCATCTCCCACATGCACCCTTTCTGGCCTTCCAGGTCCTGTGACTGACTTCTTGGGAGGGAATAAAATGATCAAGGATAGAAAAGCCAAGCTTCTCCACTTGGTACTGCACTTGCCAAAACCTTTGGTTATTTTTTTTTCTTCCTCTTCCAATGCATTGTTTCCCATTTTCGTCTTCCCGTTAGGTTGCTCATGTCTTTTCCACCATCTGTCCTCTGCGATGTCACATGATGCCCCGTTCCGAGGTCCAGGCCTTGGCAGGTGACCACCCTGATTTCCGATGGACAAGCGCCCTCTCCTTCCACCCACCAGCTCTCAGCATAGAAAGCAAGTAAGTGTTGAAATGTCCTGAAGCTGCAGGATGAATGGATGAGCAAGGGGAAAGAGAAGGGGAACACTTCAAGAATCCTTCTACAAAGGACAAGGAATCCTTTTGAGCTTTCCGCCTACACCTGGGGCAGACACACACACACACACACATGCGCTCACACACATGTGCACATATTCATATCCAAAGGGGCAAGTGTTCTTAAAAGTACCGGATGCTCCATGGACTTGCTGGAAATGGTGTGGTTTCTTCCCCAAGGGGGGCTCATTCTGAGTGAGTGACAAGGAACGATGTCTGATGCTTGGGGAGTGAAGGCGAGACTCTGAATCCTTCTCCTCAACCTCACCTAAGATGATGTTTCTCCTTGTATCCCATAGTGGTGAACAACTCCAGAGCAGAGGTGCCAACAGAGACTCCTGCTTAGGGTGGGAGACCGGACCAGACAGCACCTAAGGTCTCCTTAGGATGAAAGGTTCCTAGAACCCTCCATTAGACCATCTCTCCCCGTAGCCTCTGCTTACCTAGTATCCATTTCTAGGCACATATTTGCCTGCCTGGCTAAAATGGTGCATCTGTAGATGTAAGAACAGATGGGGAGATGGATGCCAAGGCCGAGGTCATTTGTATGTTCCTCTTCTCAATTCCAGCCACGCCCATCAGCTCGACTCTTTGTCCCTCCCAGACCTGACAAGCTGGATGCTGAGGTTGGCTGGCATTTTGGGCTGTCTCCGTGAGGCTGTGCTTAAGTCTGTTTCTTTCAAGGATGACTGCTGAAGAGATGAGGAAGGAGAATGATGAAAGAGACAGCTGAGATGTTGAGGAAATCATTCCCAAAGAGGTCTGGACAGCCCAGTGATGAAGTCATCTGCATAGCAATGGCACCAGATTCTGCAGAGGGAACAGGGACTAGGCTGTTGGCCCCAGCCGTCTATGGAGTTCTCAGGAAGGATGGTGGGGATGGAGCCATGGAGATGGCTGGAGGTAGAATCTCCTAGATGCACTCTGCATTTCACGTTGACCCTTGATGAAAGGTGACAAAGGAGGGTGGAGATAGATGCTTTCTCTTGACAGCACTCAGGGCTCTGGTAATGGACTAGACCTATGACTATGATTGTGACTCATTTGAATTTGGGGGTAAATGGAAAACAAATTCTGCTTCCAGGGTAGATGCAACTCTCTTTCCTTTTCTCCCCCTCTGTGTTACATTTCTGCTGCTAGGATTCAGATGAAAAGGTTAGGAGCATCTCCATGGTGCAATGTAATTGCTATTCTTTCTCCTGCCTGGCTTTCTACTGGCAGGGGAGCAGGCAGGGCAGGCAGGTCCCTCTGGAGACCTGGAAGAGGACAGGAAGCCTCTGGACACCAGACCAGTGGGGGAGAGGGAGCCTCAAGGAGCACCTCCCAGCTGCTCACACATGCCCTGCTCCAGCCACATGCAGGAGGTTTGGCCTTTCTTCTCACAGCTGCAAAGTGATCAGACCACTGGCTGAACCACTGGAGATGGAACTGTGGGAAGGGAGAGCCAGGTGATGTCTTCCCAGTAAAGATAATACTGAACTCCTTCCTTGCCTCTTCCCTAGGCCAAGGCTCAGACCGAAGCGGGGGCTGCCAAAGTGGAAGGCAAAGTAGCAGCACAGAGACGTCCCCTGTCCCTGGCTCTTCATCCGTATTTGCACCCTGCTGCTGACATGCACGGGGTCAGGAGCACCTGGGAGACAGAGGCCCCTCTGACATCTTCTGGTCAGCTCCCTTGCCATGGGCCTGGCCATTCTTGGACTAATTGAGGGTCAGTGGCTTGGTCCAATCGTGTTGGCAGAGCAACTGGAAGAAAAGAGATCCAGGAAGGAGGGAGAAACGGAAAGAGGCAGAAAGAGAGAGAAACAGCGCTGCTCAGGGGATGCTGCTGATGCCAGTCGGAACTTGCACTTGGTAAAGATGATAATCTAGACTGAGGCACGGCTTGGTGTGTCCCCCTCCAGGGCGGCCCTGGAAGGATGGTTCTCAGCTGTCTAAGCTCATGAGGGTTATGACTTGTTCTAGTTTGTAGGCCAGTTTCTGCTTCCCACACTGGTCATCGCGGTCCAGAGGTCCAAGGATCTGCGGAAGGGCCAAGAACGGGGAGGTTACTCATTTGTGTGTACAGGTCTGTGTTCTCAGGAGGCACAAAGATGGTGTGGATGTGGTCAGAAGCCCAGGAAGCCACAGGCATGTGCAGAGGCACACAGGACACTGCTGGGTAGGAGGAGACCTGGGGAGTGTGGGCGGGAAGGTGTGGCAGGCATAGCATGTGAGCATCGGCGTGGCGGTGAGCACAGGATGCCAGCACACACAGTCATGTCTGAATGACTGTGTGCATTCTACTGGCTACAAAAGATGGTAGACAGAGGGCAGAAGCTCTGCTGAAGACGCCTGTGCCGAGATGCTGCAGTTACCTGCAGGTTAGACAGCAGCTAGTTCCATATCCGATGGAAATGTGCAGTGCTCAGCATGGAGCCGGAATGTGATTTCACGGATGTTAAGACATCCCACCCTTCCTCCCGCAGAAATAAAAATCCTCTCCATCAGCTCCTTGAGGCCCCAAATTCTACATTTAGAAAGTCATTTGTTTTCACTTTGCCCGTTAAAAAACAAATATCCCTGGAAGAGTAAGACTACAAGCTTTCCTGGTCATTAACACCTAATGGATAATGTCTACCAAAGCCTTTTCTGAGGACAGGCAGTTAGCAGAGGACAATGACAGCCAGCAATTGTGGCCCATGATGAAAAATGTGCTCGAATTTTACTCCAACTCAGGAGAGGAGGGATGGAGTAAAGGCTCTGCCAGTTTCTAGCTGGGTGATCTGAGGCCAAACAGGTTACCTGTCTGAACACTCAACGTTCTCAACTGTTAATGTAGGAATGACTAATCCACCTCCAGGGGAGAGGATGTCAGATAACATCTGTGAGCACCCTCAACACAAGGCCTGCCCCCCGAGAGGCACTGGACAATTGGGTGGAACCTACTGATGTTGCAGTTTGAGGGGCAGGGATAAGAAGGGAGGGCAAGGAGATGAGAAGAACCTACTGATGTTGCAGTTTGAGGGGCAGGGATAAGAAGGGAGGGCAAGGAGATGAGAAGGAGGCTGAAGGCTCAAGGGAGGTACCCAGGGCTTTGGATTTCATGACCCAGTTAATGTTTCTTTAATTGTGGAGGCAGGATAGAGCTGGGCAAGAACTGTCATTTGTACACACCATCATTTCATAGATGGGTTCTTTAAACACCAAGGTAGACAGGTGTACTTATAGACTAACAGAATCCTTTCTGAGATGAGATGGTTGGAATATTACACTGGTGCACACTATAGCATCCTTATTACCTTGCATTGCCACAGACAGGGGAAAACTGCCCCAGACCAGTACTCACCTGCAGACTGGCATCACGGTCCCTCCCCTAAGGGACCCAGCACTGGCTTTCCCATGCTGTAGGGACCACAGAATTAGGCTGTTCATGGCCTGCAGGACTCCAGGCCTTGGGGCCTGCTGGGTCTGCTGCTTCAACTAGGGGTTCCTGGACTCTCCTTAAGTGATGAGGATGGGAGGAAATGGAGAACTTGGGGCACAAGCTTCAGCTTCTCTTACTACCCTCCACTCAGAGAAGGTGGCTATGCTGCTGCTCAGATGCAGGGAATTTGGATTCCAAGGATGGCCAGATCCATGGCAAGAGAGGTGACTAGAAGCCCAGGAAGACACAGGCCTCCTCCTACCCAGCAGTGTCCTGTGTGCCCCTGCACATGCCTGTGTCTTCCTGAGCTTCCTGGGCTGCTCCCTTCCTGGGCTTCCTGGGCTGACCAGAAGATGTCTGAGGGGCCTCTCTCTCCCAGCTGCTCCTGACCCCACGCATAGCCAAGAAAACTCCCATAGCACCGTGGCACTGGCCAGAAAGAAGGCCTCATCTATAGTGGCAATGACCCCAGGTGGGATTTTCCAGTGAGGGAACAAAACAAAAACTAGTCTAGTCTAGTTAGTCTAGTCTAGTCTAATCTAGTCTAGTCTCGTCTCGTCTCTAGTCTCGTCTCGTCTAGTCTAGTCTAGTCTGTTCCATTCCATTCTGTTTTGACTCGCTTCTGTTTCATTTCTAGTCTATTCTGTTTCTATTCTATTCTACAACATACCATATCATACCATACCATGCCATACCACATAGCCTGCCTGTAGGAGTGAGGAGGTGCCTGTTTAAAGAGAGTTAGATCAGAAAGAGATGTGGAAAACATAGAAGAAATACTGGAGAGAAAATAAAGATTAAAAAAGACAATATAAAAGAAACAGGTACTTATTTATATATCTAAGAAGCACAGGGAGGAATGCAGAATTTATGGGATGGAGGGTTTCTAGCATCCCAGCCTTTGGAACACAGTCCCAGGTCCTCAGTGATGGTTCCCCCAGCAGAGGTGGAGGTGTCTGTGGCAATGGTCTCTTACATGGAGGCATGCAGGGTTGTCTTCATTCTCTGCCCGCTTCCATCCCAATAGGCCTGGAGCAGGGCAAAGCTTACCTCCTCGCTGTATTTGCCCACGTAGGAGAAGATCTCTGAGAGTGCACTCATGGTATTGAACTCATTCATGTGCATCCGGGACTGCTCAGCCAGGTATGCATTCATGTCTTGGTCGCTGATGGCTGGCATCTTGCCTATGTCCGAGTAATACCTGCGGAGGGATGTAAGTAGGGAGAAGCTGGAGTCCTGCATACAGAGGAGAGATGGATGCTCCCAGCACCGTGTCTGGGGCCATGAGCTCAGCTTGCACTCCAGGTAGTGGATACTTGTGCTGTGACCGCTTGGGGACCACTGCGGTCTCTCTCTCATCTGGGTTGCTGGATCCGAACCAGAAAGAGCCCTCTGCGGCTCTGGATGCAGGAGGCATAGAGGGAAGGGATTTGGGGAGTGGCCAAGACAGGAGAGGAACGGAGAGCCAGAAGGGCCCAGCTCAGGCATCCTCTTTGCTCTCAGCTACCACACAGAGGGGTCTAGACTGTCTTGAGTTTCTCTAACGCCCCTCCCACAGATGCAAGGGATATCCTCCAGCAGGGCCTGAAAGCTCTTCCAAGCGGTTCCACTTCTCTGATGTCCTCCGCTCTCTGGGGCTAAATGGGAGGAGGCAGGGCTGAGGCTGCTCAGGGAGAGACTGGCAGAAGGCAATCAGTCACTGTCACTTGCAGCTGTGCACTGCTGTCAACTGGTTAATTAGATGCCAGCATTTACATTTTTAATTTTTGCAATTTGACATTTTATGCACCAAACCTCAACTCCCCCGCCAGAGGGGGGTTGCGCAGTTTCTTAATGAGGAACTGAAAGGCCTCAGTGCCCCCAAAGACAGCCGCTTCTCACCTTCTCCTACGCACTTTTGGGCTTGTGGACTGCATAAAAGAGAAGAGGTAACTGCAATGACAGGCGGGCATCATAAACCTCAAGGCCTTGTGGTGGCCCCGCTCAGCCTAGCCTAATCCAGCCCATGCCAAATCCCTGTGGCTGCCATGCTGGAGAAAGTAAACCTGAAACCTAGGATCAGAGGGGATGGGGGAGGACAGTCTGCAGGGCAGGGACTAGGCTGCATCAAGCAAGGCACCTAGGCACCAAATTTAAGGAAAGGCACTCACTCTTGGGGTTGTGCAAGCATTGGTGACAGTGACAGACCCTGGGAGTTCTCAGAACTCGAATCTTGGTCAGAGGCTCCGGGACAGTCTCCCCCTGCCCCCCAGCCCTGTGTCTTTCCCAGCCCTATCCTTCACTTCTCCAACCAGGACCCCGTCAGTCTTGTGCCGTTTCCCTGACCTCCAACTGTTGCCATCAGTGCCCAGGAGGTGGGTGAAGACTGGCAGAGATGTTTTCCTGTGCCATCCCAATCATCAGCTCAAGGGTCTGCAATGGAATGACAGTTCAATTTGCATCAGAGCATCCCTGGGCTAGTGAGGGTTGGGATGGCTTCCCTGCTCTGAGCTACCGTGGTACTGGGATTGCAGATCTGTTGTTCTGTCTGGAAAATGGGGAGGCAGAGGGAGGGAGATGACAGCTGTGCTCCCTGGCAAGGGAAGGGGCTGGTCAGAGGGGACTCCCCTGGCCACAAACCAGATACTTTGCCAACTGCTTTGTTGAACTGGTAGCATTTTGGCTGGGCAGGAGCCTGAGACAGGCAACAAGGCCAAGGGTGTAATAACATGGCCTTTCTCAGAGCAGCCTGGGTGCTCAGACAGGCTGCCCTGCCCCTGTCTCATTTGTATTTCCATCCTTCACATCTTCTTCCATTCCCCACCCCTCCTCCACCTTCAGAACCCTTGGGGCCCAATACCCCTTCCTGTTTCATTTTTCTTTTTTTGCTCCATCCCCAGAAGAGCCTGTTCTCTTCAAGGCCTATGACCCACCCCAAAACACATCCTCAGGTACCTCAGGACACAGGGCTCTGAGCAATTTAACAACATTCCAGGTATAAAATTGCAGGGAGACTCGATACATTGTAACCATTTCTGGAATGCAATAAATGCCAATGTTCCATTTTATAGTAGGAGACCAGAGATTTCATTAGTGGCTACGAACCTTGCCATTCCCAAGGAGATTTGTGTCATTGTCCCCTTAGGGATCCCATGTCTACCAAGCAAGATACGTTTGTCAAGTAAAGGGCTATCTTCACAGGCTGTGTTTGTAAAAAGCGTGAACAAATAACCTCACTCACTTTTGGTACCATGGCCAGCAGCCAGCCATGAAACTCTGGTAACTCATCTGAGTTCCAAGCTTCCACCAGACAGGTATACTCTGTCACCTGTACACCATCAGAGCCTCTGACCAGGTGAAAAACCCAGGTTCCCATGGAAAGGACATAACTGTCATCAAAAGCAAAGACTCCTATTATTTCTCTCACCAGCTGTGGAACCTTTCACAGTAGGCAGGTTGCTGGGTCAGACTTTTTGCAAACAGTGCCAGGGACCTTCTTGCTGACTTTATAGTCCCTGAGGTGTAAGGAATCCTAGGTTAGGGACCAGTGTGTCTGCAGTGAAGGAACCATCGCTAGGGGAAACAACAGAAGCCCAGCACTCTGCCTTCACAGTGTCTTGCCTCATGGCCCCGCACTAAAAGTCCTGTCCATTTCTCCAAAGAGAATATCTAGAAGTATATACGTGTGTGTGAAAAAGACAGAGCTGCTGGGGTGGAGGGCAGGGAATTGAGAGTAGGGTAGGACAGGGCTGGGGCCCTGACCATCTCATCTAGAGGTACTGGGTGACATGCCTCTCCTGAACACATCGTCCTCTCTCTGAGGTCAGGTCCTTGCTGGGCAGCTCCTGTGTCTTTCCTGTTCCCTTTGCACTGGGGAGGCTGGATCAAACCAGGGCATGTCTGTGGCCACATACTATTGACAGGTGGGCTAACGGCATGACTTCATCTTCAGCAAGTTCTAAATCAGCTGAGCTGAGTGGCCACTGACAGCCCAGTGTCTGTGGGTGTGGGGCTTAAGTCTTGCTGAGAGTCTACCCTGTTTTTGATTCCAAGCCTGCCTGCTGCTAAGTGGTCCCATCTTTTCTGCAGGGCTTTGCCGATGCTGTCTTGACCCCTCCTGCTTCCCCACTCCCACTCCCTAGCCAGCACCTTGTGCCTGACGCTGACTCATGTGGCACTACCTCTGCCGGGTGAACCTTGCTTCCTTCTCGGTCCTGCTATGCTGGCCCCTGTGCTGGGCTCCTCCACTGGGAAGCCTTATTGATCGGGAAGAACACAATTAAGCCCTGTTAAGGAACTTTAAACAAGCATTCTCATCTGCTGGCTGTGTATTGAAGAAGGGAAAGGGGAGCCTGGGCCCCTGTGCTTGAACTTGCTCCTGTGGGCGTTCTGCCTACAGGTGAGCCCATCTCCAGGAAGTCCTTCAGGACCCCTCTGAGCTGCCCCAAGTCTGACCTGCTAAGAAGGAGCTGGTCCCACCACTGGCCTTCCCTGGTTCTCTTTGCTGAGTTGCTCACAGCAGGGAGGAGGCCAGCACCCCTGAGGTCCTGACATCAGGCCTCTGGGAGTGGCCATAAAGATCAACACCCCAAAGAGCCACATCCTCCACTGTTGGCCAGTCTGCAGGGTCCTAGTCTGTGGATTTCTATGGGGTAGTGGGATGCCGGCAGAAATCCTGGGCCCAGAGACTGACAGTGCGTATCTCACATCTGCCTTTAGGATAGCTCTGTAGTGATTGGGAATATGGTCTCCAATGCCCTAAACTCTTTGGAAAGAACACAGCGTTGGCATCCCTCCACACACCTCAAGGATGAAGATGCAGGAGTGAAAGATATTTCCAGCCTGATGCTCTGATATCCCCAATATGTACCTTTCAAGGCCCTGCACAGAAGTCTTTTCCTCTGTGAATCACGGGAGGGTCTCTCTGGGCCCAGCAGAATGAGGCCCCACACCCTGAGTTCCCCACTATGATGCTTGTGGGGCCTGCTGAGCATCTGTGTGGCCTCCCTGACCACAGGAGCTGCAAAGAAAGGGTCAAGTTCAATGCATTTCAAGTACCCAACTCACTCATGATGGATACCATTAATGTTTGACCCATGAATTAATTAATGAATATGTTAATGAAATTTCTATATCTCACCTCTAGTATTGCTCCCAGGGTGAGCTGTCACCATTTTATGTATTTGATTGGATGGTTTCCATAGGAGGCATATTTAAATATTTAAAATTCTTAACCTTTTTCATGCCGTGACACACATGATAGATGACATTCAAATGTGTGGCACACTCTAGTCCAAATCCCAGTGGCCTGCTGTGACTCCATTCTACTTACTTCTTAAAAGCTGACTGATGGCAAGTAAGTGGGGCCAATGTTGCTGCAAGAATGACCTTTCAACTATTCCAAGTTAAAATCGGAGGAAATCACTACTAAAGTGTGCAAATGTATTGCTACTAGTAATGACACAAAAACTACGACTGATCACAACACGCCACTTCATGGTGACGACACTGTTGAGTTTTGTCTGTAAGATGAAGGTAGCAGTTAACTGCTAATCAGAAACCAAGAGACTCCTCTCCCTTTTTCCAGATTTGGCCATAAGCAAAAGCTCAAATTCTTGGATGAGGGGAATGAATACTGGGAATCCACAGTGGGGCTACAAACCACCGTTATTACGAGGTACTTGGAGGCAGGGGAGGGGAGGCAGGGAGGGGAGGATGGGTGGGGAGATGGTGGGAGGGAGGACAGGTAGGAGGATGGGTGGAAGGAGATATGGGAGAAGAGATGGAGAAATAGATGGCAGGACAGGAGTGAGGGCAGGTGGGAGGACGGATGGGAGGACAGACAGGAGGATGGGTTAGAGGATGGGTAAGAGAATGAGTGAGAGGAGAGAAGGGAGGGCAGGGGGAGGATGGATGGGAGGACAGGCAGGAAGATGGGTTAGAGGATGGGTAAGAGAATGAGTGAGAGAAGGGAGGGCAGGTGGGAGGATGGATGAGAGGATGAGTATGAGGATGGTGGGAGGATGGGCGCAAAGGTGGGTGAGAGGACAGGTGGGAAGACTGGTGGGAAACTAGATGGAAGGATGAATGGGGGATAGGTGGGAGGACAGATGAAAAGATAAGTGGGAGGGTAAAGAATTTCTAGAAGACTCAACATACTGGCAGAATCATCTATGCCATTCAACCAAGAGTTATTGAGGCTTCCTGAATTTATATGCTTCCCTTTTTTACCTGCGCTGAAGAGAGGACCAGGCAGGGTAAGCCCTATTTTTTAGTTGTGATGGTGCAGAAAACCTTCCCCAAATTCGTGCAGGGCACACTCCACAGCAGTGAGCCTCTAAGTTCCAGTCCTGGAAGGACTGTCTCCATTTGACCAACAGCAGGGGAGCAAATTCAGAAGTGACCAAGCTGTGGCCAGGTCACTCTACCATCATCCTCAACTGTGGGCTGCCAATGTCCTTGGAATGGGGAGGTGGGAGATCAGGTGTGCTGTGGTCCCAGGTGAGGTCTGCCCTGCCGAACTTTACTTTCCCCTCCAGGGAGCCAGACAAGCTCGGAGGATACCTCCTCTCGGAGTGGGAGTGGACTTGTCCCTCCATCACCAAGTGAAGAAGCACTCTGGGCTTGACCTCAGCCCTGTCCGTGTGCTGTTTTCTCGATCCGTCTGTCTTTGTACCCCGGTCCCGGAAAGGAGAAAAGATTTGGGGCCTCAAGTAAGTGAAAGATGACTTCCTTGAGAGTGTCAGTGGTTGCTAAGAAACGAGCGGGATAGGAAATGGAAACCATCAAATCACTCCTAAAAATAACCCAATGGACTGAGTTTACTTGTGACCTGCAGCAGCTGCATGGCACAAATCTCATTGAGCACCAAGCAGAAAGGAGACCACTTGCTCAGCCCATGCATGAGCCTCAGCTCTGACTACGCAGCCTGTTCCTGGGAAGTGTCCTTTATGCAGACACTTCATAAATGTTCCCAGCCCTTCACAGCCCTGGTTCCCCCCTACCCGCCTGGGGCACTATCACAATGATGCTGTGGCACAGGGATGAGCAACAGCCCAGCTGCTGCCTCTTCCCCCTCTCCCTGCTGAAGAATTGGCTGTCCACACGGGAGGGGCTGGAGGGCCTGCTCCTGGCAGCTCTATTGTTGGAAGAGTGAGCCACTGTCTGCATAGCAGGAGGTGGGAACCTGTCTAGGTGACTCAGACATAATCAGACACTAGGACAAAAGAGTTAGCTTCCTTTTGGACAGCTGAGGGGGCATGTCCACCACCTGCACCCGTAGGAAAGGAGGAGAGGGTATCAAAGAGCAGAGGGGAGAGGGAAAAACAAAATCAAACCCTTTTAGTGACACTAATGCACTGAGGTGGCCAGGACTCTACTCCCTCTTAGTTATTTCCTTTTTATAAGGGAAGGCAATTTTCAAGTATAAAGACAGAGACTGTCTCTATCATATGCAAAATGATAAAGTTCATTTTGTCACCAAGTCAAGAACCCCTTCTGGACTCTTTCACTCTTCAAAAAGGCACCAAATCTGAGCTTCCCTCTAGGTTTCCTGTATTTAAGCTACTTGGAATAAAGAGAAAGTCTAAACGCAGGACTGCCATGTAGAGTTGTGCAGGTTATTCACTGCACAAAGGTACTTGGACGAGAGGATGAGCTGGGGCTGACAAAGCCCATCATTCATCAAACTACACACTCGGTGTGGGGCTACCTCATTCTGTAGGAAGGGGCATCTTTCTTAAACCATACAGAGGCACCATATGGGTTGGCAGAGGCCCTGTCTGAAAGTAACGCAAATAAGTAGGAAGGTTATTTGGGAGTCAGCTAAGAGTCCTGGGATCTAGTTTCATCTTGGTTCCTTAAATCATCTTGGGCAGATTACTTACCCATTCTGCATGTATATTTCTTCACCTTCATGGCATAAAAGGAGCTTATAGTTCCTGTCCTCTCCCTAGTACAGGGCTGCTGTGATGAATAAATAAAGCTTCAGCTGGTTGCTTAGTTCAGGTGCTTGGCATATGGAGCTGATGTGGCTGAGACAAACCATTAACCTCCTTTACCATGAGTCAGTGCTGCCCTAGGAAGAGCCCAGCCCTGCAGCTCATAGGGGGACCTGCAGTCACGAGAGGTCCGCAGGACACTGGGATTTGATCACAATGCTGCAAGAACCAGGGCATTAAGAGCTCATGCAAGAGTCAAGGGGCTGGGAGAGTGAGAAACTGTTCAGACAGTGACAAAGACATCCCCACCGAATGCTGGGAACTGCTAGCCAGACGGGAGCAGATGGGTAGAGGCCTCCAGCCTTTTCTGCAGCAATGATGTAGTTTGGCCCCTTGAAGTGTTATAATGACAGTTTTTATTTATTTTTGGGGGGGTGGGAGGTGAAGATTAGAGCTGGGAGCCACATCTCCTTTCTGGGCCTAGAAGACATTTCAGCTGCTAGGTTCCAGGGCCTGTTATCTAGGGAAGCTGAGCTACCATGGCAACCTCTGGCCAAGTTTTCCTATTCTGGTTTCAGGGAACAGCAGCACTGGGACATGGGGTTGTGGGTGTTGCAGTGGCAGGATCAGGCTTTGTGAATGACTCATCTGGAAGTGCAGCTGGTTTTTGATGGGGAGGGGACCTTTTGTCGAGGAAGCTACTGGCTCCAGCAAGGGGCCCTGACTTGACTCCGTGGCCCAGCACTCACCTCTCCACCCAGTTCTTGTAGCTGGGGATGTCCTTGGCATACAGCAGCTTGTTGGAGGGCGAGTCCTTGCCCAGTCGGTGCTCTGACGTGGAGCAAGAGTCCATGAAGGTCTGAGCCACCACAGAGAGGCAGGCGTCCGTGATGCTGTTCTTATGGATGTCAAACACAAACTGCGGGTTCTTGATCATGTTGACCCAAAACCTCAGGGGCAGGCTGCATGGAAGGAAGAGGCAGACAGTCAGGGGAGATGGGGCAGTGGGGCTGCGGTGTGGGTAGGAGGGGTCTCTGGAGAAGGAGAGAAGCCTGGGGAACTAATAGAACTTAAGAGCCTTCTCTATGCTGGGGATGGGATGTGCCAGGGAAGGGAGGTGAGGCAGGTCTGCAGGGCCCCTATTTACCTTCCAGGAAACTGAGGACTGGCAAGGCTGAATAATTCATCCAGAGATATAACGTTGGTAGCTACTTGAGAGGACTTGATACCCAGCCTTGATGGCAGGGCTCATCATCTTCCCTTTGGCCTAAAAGGCAGCCATGATGTATGCTATAAAGTAGAATTTCTAACTCTCTGTCTGTCTGCTCCTAAGCCTGGTACAAGAGCATCTAGTTGGCAAACTTTAAGGAATTGCTTGGAATCTAGGCTTTGTATCTGACTCTCTGCCATCTACTGTATGACTTGGCAGAAGTCACACCCTTCCTCCCTGCCTGGGCCTCTCAGCCTACTCCTACTGGGGCTGAGAAGTACAGTGTAGCTGACTGATTTTTCATTTCTAAGCTGGCGCGCTTGAAAACCCACATTCACCCACCTCATGGGCCCCATTGCATTCCCTCCTTCCCCTCCCTGCTTATTCCAGTTGGCACCTCCTGCCCACCAGGAACTGTGCTTGCAACTGGGGATACAGTGATGAATGAGACGCATCCTCTGCCCTCAAGAAGCCTGCATTCTGGTGGGTTCACAGAAAGGCAGATATGAAACCAACTACAAACCGGCAGGACTGTTGGTGCTAAGATCAGGGATGTGTAGGGTCCAACATGGGACCAAGGGAAGCATCAAGCCTACCCTGAGGGCAGTGTCCAGAATGCCTTCACAAAGGGGGCACTTGATGGTGGGAGTTTTAAAACTTGTGTAAGTCTTTCCTTTCCTTTTTCTTTCTCTTTCTCTCTTTTTCTTTCTTTCGATGGAGTTTTGCTCTGTCACCCAAGCTGGAGTACAGTGGGGCGATCTCAGCTCATTGCAACCTCTGCCTCCCGGGTTTAAGCGATTCTTCTGCCTCAGCCTCCTGAGTAGCTGGGACTACAAGCACCCATCACTACACTTGGCTAATTTTTATATTTTTAGTATAGATGGGGTTTCATCATGTTGGCCAGGCTGATCTTGAACTCCTGATCTCAGTTGATCTGCCCACCTCGGCGTCCCAAAGTGTTGGGATTACAAGGCGTAAGCCACCGTGCCTGGCCTGTGTGTTTCTTAGCAGGCCGAGGCCTGGAGGAAGGGGGTGGAGGATGGGCTGCAGACAGGAAATCTGCATTAACAAAGACAAAGAGGGAAAAGTGTGCCCTGCAGTCTGCTATTGTAAGCCTGTTGCTTATAATGTCCCAATCTTGGGGCACTGGGAGAAACTGCCTTCTGCACCTTTTGGCTGTAGCCATCCCTGAGGGCTCTAATCCTACGGCATCCAACCAGCCTGCTGGGATGCAGGTGGGAAAGAGGGCTAAGCATCATGCAATGGATTGCTTACTTCTTTCCTCTGCCTCCTGCCATTTCCCCTGATGTTTTATTGTTTTGGTTGTTGTTCTCACTGATGGTAATAGTTAGAATGTTCACTATGTGTTTGGCTTGCTTGTTAGAACTTAAACTCTTTGAATTACATTATTTCAACAGAACCAGTATAATATTTCTATACTTGTTCTATCTCCCAGCAGCCAGTATGTACAAATAGCAAATGCTATGAATACAGGAAAACCTAATGTTCAAGACTGCCAATCAGTCAGTCGACAAGGATCTATTAAGTTCCTACAAAGTGTGCAGGGCGGGACTCAGGCAGGCAGCATTGAGGTCTGACAATGTTTGGCGGTGTTTGCTTCATCCCTGGAAATCCCTAATAGGAAATAATGGGATGGCGCCCAGGAAAGCTCAGAGAGCCACGACACCCAGGTGAAAGTAGGGGTCACTCCAGCTGCCCAGCCTTCCTGACAGCTGGGCTCAGAGCCCTGAATGGAGGACTCACGACTTCCCAGCTAACGAAGTCTCTGTTTACATCTTCCTGTTGTTCCAGAAATTGCACCCAGGTAAGGGACTCTGGGAGTCCACATTTGCTCTGCCAGTTTTTTCTCCCCTGTGCTTTCCGGTCCTCAGGCCGGTTTTGCTGACAGGCACAGCAAACAGGGAAGCCACAGCACCCACCCAAGGCTCCCGCCTAATGAAATATTAGCATATTATTAACATTAGTGGTGGCACTAATCTCTGGTTGATTGCAGCTACTCAGGCTAAATGAGCAGGAGGTTTATTTAAAAGAGAAGAGGTAGGGAACTGTGGAAGAAGAGGGTGGGGAGAGGGTGGGTTACACCTTGGGCCAGGAATAAAAAAATAATCATTTTTCCATCAGAGACAATTAACTCCAAGTCAATATGCAGATCTTAAAATTCCCAGACTAACTGTGTCTTGCTCAGCATAGCAACAGATCAAGTCAGGGTTGGGGGAAAGTGTCCTCAGGGTTGGGGGAAACTGTCTACTTTCTGGCATTTCCTTTGCTCAGACCTGAGTACTTGGAAGAGCTGGCATCCAAGAAGATTTGGCTCCACTCCAAGGACATTATGGCACCCCTGGAGGTGGCCTTGCCCCAGCAGGAGGGATGGGGTGAAAACAAATGGTTTAGATACCATTGTAGGTGATATTCTTGCAATGTGCTACTAAAAGCAGGTAGAAATGTTTAGAAAGACCCAACTTTCTCCAGCTAGGACCAAGAGAAGTTCTGGGCAGAGCAGTTTTTGTTAATCTCCTGAAGGCTGCTAACATTCAATGGAGGCAGTAAGTAGGAAGACTCACTAACAGAAGCAGATTGGTAGGCTGGGGACATGCCCCACCGAACAGCTCCCAGTAGTCACACCAAGAAGTCTAGAAGTCTAGAAGAGTTAAACGCATCTTACCTAAAGGCAGGTCCTGGGAGATATCAGACCCAACACAGCTTTCAAAGGAGGAAATCGCATCACAAAGTTTTGCTACACTGAGAGAGCAATCTAGATTTTTGAGTCTTATTTCAGAAAGGTTGGAAGAACCCCGGCACGAAGGTCTTCTCTCACTAGGAGTTAATATGGGAGCAAACCCCACGCTTCAGTTCTGTGGTCTCAACCTTGGTTCCTGCCTGGTTTTTTATATTCAGCAGGGATAGTCTCTTCTCCTGGTGAAGAGGATGAGGAGCCAGAGCATACTACATTGAATACAGTTTTGGTACCAAAGCCTGACTTCTGCCTTCATCTGTGCATTGCTTTGGGGCCCAGGGCTAGGTGCCAGGGTGCTTGGCTGAGCCCTAATGCCTTGCCCATCCTAGCAGTTGTTGGTGCTGGGCAACAGGCCCACACTGCCTCAGAAGAATGATCTGGGGAAGAAGAACCTGGGACAGGCACCATAGAAAAGCTACAGGGAGGCAGTTCTGGAACCGATGGGACAAAGGATAAGCCAGCTTTGCCTCAGGTAGAGCTCTCAGCCAGAGACCACCTTGGCTCTGCATCTCATCAATAATTACTGAGACCCAGCTTTACACAAGGTTCTGTACTAAGTGCTGAATACTGATGTGTGATTTTGAAATTTCAACCTGAAATACAAATTACTCATAAGTGAAAGGAAGGATGATCCATGTTAAAAGGAGAGAGGGGATCACAGGGGAGAACACCTAGAGTGTCAATTAGTACTTGGAGAATCCTGTTGTCTCAAAGGAAGACATAGTGGTTAAGGGCAGATCTCTTCACCATACAGAGCTTGGAAAAGGAGTTTATGGGAAGAGAAGAGAGCAATTGCTTGAATAGAATACGAATGCCCTTTGTTCACCTGGTTGGTTCCTAGGTGTGTTTCAAAACTGCTTGCAAGTCACTGTTAGACGTTGCCCTTCTAAGATCTGATTGCACATGAGACATCCTCCATCTTCCATAGCATTTGTCCCACACCAGCAGACTTCCTTGCCTCTCACCCTCATCTATCAGTTCATTGAGGGCAGGGGCCATGTCTGATTAGCCCATGATCCTCAGTGTCTAGCGTAATCACAGGCACCCAGGAGGTACTTGGATGGGAGAGTGTCCTGGCCGTGACATTTGGCATATTATTTCTTGCTTCTTCAGCTGGTTCAATAAATGTTTGTTAACTGACTAAGTGATAGGAAAGAAAGATGCACGGACAGATTTGATTAGAGGGAAGTAAGAGAGGGAGTGAACACAAAAATCTAGGAAGAGTGGATGGGGAGGACCAGAGAATGTGCCTGCTGAGAGTCCCTGCTGATGAAAACAGACTCTGGCCAGCCCTTCCCCTGGAGGCCCAGAGTCCCACCACCATTGACTTAAGGCTGGGTGGGCTCAGGGCTCCCGATATGCCCCCTGCCCTCCCTTCACTCACCAATTGCTCTTCCAGGTATGGCGGACGTGCGGGTCATGAATGCCATGCTTATCAGCCTGCTCATCCAGGAAGTCAAACATGTACTTGATGGCCAGGGGCAGGGCAGAGCCACGGTGTGCTGTGCTGAAGATGGTCTCAAAGAGGTCATCCACAAACTTCTGCAGTGTGCCCTGGAGAGGCAGGATATGTCCAGACACAGCTCAACTCACGTAGTTCTGAGGATGGCTTTTAAAACCTGCCTCACAGACCTAGGCAGGGGAGGATGGTATACAGCCCAACCCACTTGGGTGAAATTGGGTAAGTCCATGCATTAAATCATTTTTTTTCCCATTTCATCTGTCTCTAACAGCTTTAAATTTCCCCTGCACATGGAAAAGAGATATAACACTGATGACTGGACCTACGTAAGGCTTCCTCTGCCAACAACACAGTTTGGTTGAACACCCTCTGGCGGTGTTATTTTAGCATTTTTCACAAATGCTAATGAACACTCACTTGGTCAGAGCAGACAAACACAATCTGCTGGCTTTGTTTGGGCATTACTCACACTGGCTAATGAACAGTGACTCACTTGGCTCTGCAGAGGGCAGAGCCGAGCCCAGTCTCAGGAGTGAAAGACTAGCACTGCAGGCAAGCAACGTCCCCAGAACCAGGATTAGAAATGGTGCCTGGGGTCAGACACGGTGGCTCACACCTGTAATCCCAAATTCTGGGAGGCCAAGGCGGATGGATCATTTGAGGCCAGGAGTTTAAGACCAGCCTGGCCAACATGGTGAAACCACACCTCTACTAAAAAAAAAAAAAAAAAAAATTAGGCGTGGTGGTGCACGCTTGTAGTTTTAGCTACTTGGGAAGCTGAGGCAGGAGGATTGTTTGAGCTTGGGAGGAGGAGGTTGCAGTGAGCAGAGATTGCACCACTGCACTTCAGCCTGGGTGACAGAACAAGACAGTCTCAAAAAAAAAAAAAAGAAATGGTGCCTGGGAAGTCGCTGATGGAGCCCCGACTTCCCGCACTTGAGATTGTAGATGATATCCCAGAGAAGAAATCATTCTTTTATAAGGCATGGCAGAAGAATGTGAAAAGAGGCAGTTAGAGTCTCAGTATTTCAGAAGGGCATGGAGAAGGGATAGAAACAAATCTTCAGATTGCATGCCAACACTGATGTATCGGTAGGGTTTGCCTGGAGTGCTGGATTGAGAAGGATTCTGAGGTTCAGTACGGGGACTGGTCAGCAGTGCCTCCTGGGGTGGGTAATAGAGTGGACACCAGCATGAATGCTGGGTACTGGCTACTCTGGCATTTCTGTGGGCTGATGAAGCCCCACTCCATAGCCTCTGGGCTCCCTGCACCCAGTTCTCCAGTCTGATACCTTAGTGGCCAGGAGTCGGGTCAGGTAGATTTCAGACACCATCTTGCTCCCTCGGTCCCCCTCCTTCTGGTCTCCGTGCTCGTGGTTCTTCACTAGGTGCCACATCTTGACTCCACTCTCCAGGTCAGGAGTGATCATAGGTGTCCGTGAGCGGAGGCTGTCGGGGCTGCCCGTGTACCGGATCATGTTTTCTGCCAAGGCAAGGATCACCCCCCAACATATGTGAGGCCACACGGCCTTAGCCCATCACCTTACCGTGCATCCCTTGCTCCGGCAGAAGCCAACGACTGTCTGATAGTTCCTGCCACTGGCCGGTGCTGTCACCTTGCCTTGGTTTTGTGCATTCCCTGAAACTGGGATGCCTTTCTCACCACCTCCAGGAAACTATCTGTGGCTAATTCTACCCACTCAGATCTCCCCCTCCTTCCTGTACTCTGCATCGTGTCAACCCTTAATTATTCAATTTGTAAAAATATAAGCCTGTACTTTTTTAATGCTTTTCCTTGTAAGAGTTCTCAAGTCATGTCTCAGGATGTGTTCTGTGCAGCCAATTAAGTACATACTTAAGAGCAGGTAGCCTGCCTCCCTTAATAACTGCTGACTGGATGAGTAACCGCCAGGTAACCTGCTCACCTTCGTCTGTCCTCCCCTCTGGCCTGTGCCAATTATTCCTGTTTATTTGCTGAAACTCCTGCCAGTGTTTGTGAAGTGTTGTGAAATGAGTACTGAGCAGGAAAAAGAAATGGTGGTCCTACTGTGTGCAGGCACTATTCTCTGTATTCATCCACTTATTATCTAGAATGATCCTGTTCAGTCGGTAGATTTTTCAGTCTCTTCTTCTGGTAAATAAATAAATAACCAAGGCTCATAGTGGTCAGATGACTAGCCCCAAAGCACACAGATAGGGCAGAACAGGGCTCCTTCTGGCTTCTACCCCACCTCCAGCACCCTCTCCCCACCACTGCAGAGCCTCGCACCTGGTCTGTACCTGCCCTCCACTGCAAAATAACAGTGGCTCTTACAAATCATTTAGCCTCTGTGCACCTGAGTTATAACGTACTAATCTGCATAATAGGGGGAAATAATAATTATTTAATTCACTAGATTGTTATGAACATGATGTGAGATAATAGCTATCACACAGCCCGGAAGACATTCATGAAAGTTGGCTTTACTTCTTTTGCTCGTGGATGAAGTTCTTGCTTATGCATCAGAGTGACCGACTGAAACCAGGGGCCTCTTCCCTCACCTGGCTCTCTTCCCTGATGGTCAGCCTGCCTGATGCCCCATCTCCCCTCTCCAAGAGTCTCCTGCCTTCTGGCTATGCTGCTGGCATGACAACAGCTGCTCAGGACACCTGGGCCTCCCCAGGACACTCGGTGGGATCTTACCATATTTACTCGCTGAGGTCCTGGAGACAGTGGAGTTGTTCACTGCGTTATAAGCTGTCACCTGCTTGGACACTAATGCCACCACGGAACCATCTGGCACCTACAGGGAAAAAGCTTCTCAGGGCCTAGGCACAGCAGCTCTGCCACTCCAGGAAATAATAAGGACAAATCATGATGAACTTGGCACTAAGGGGCAATTGGTGCCTTGCTGGAGAACTAGGGGACTTTGGAGGCTGTCAGCTTTCCTTGGAGCAAAACAAGACACAGATCTGGATACACTAGTGTTCTATTTTGTGGCTTCTCTTGGAGTAACTTCTGGCAAGAGCTCCTCCCTAGCATTCTCAATCCCAGTGCTTCCCTGGAAGATGACCCAACCTTAAATGCCCAGAGGAACTTCTCAGGAGGGCCTTCCTTGGGGACTCTGCCCATGCCCTGCAGAAAGTGTGCATGTCAGCATGTTATCTCCAAAGAGGTCAGGGTTCCCTGGTTTCTTGGCTGGGAGATGTCAATTTCCTCTGGATCACTAAGGGAACATGGAGTGCTGGTGAGGGGCTTGGTGTCTAGCCCTGTTATTTGAGGGCAATGATTTCCAGGACAAAGGACTTGTAGTTGGCTAGCTCCTCCCCTTTCCACATTCCCCTCACCTGGTAGTGGGCCAGTGTGTTCAGTCGCTTCCAATCATTCTCAATCTTGGTGGTGATGTCTTCATCTTGCAAGATCATCCTTGCCCCACTTCCTTGTCGCCACTCTGCCAAGAGAGCGGTGGCATCTCAGAGAGGCCCTCTGACCCCTCCTGTGGGGAAGCTGAGGACCCCTGTGTAGGTACCTATGCCGTGCTAGCTCAAGGGTGTATCCATTGCAAGTGCTAGCACATGCTCCTGTGAAAATGGAGTGCCAAAGCTCTCAATGCAGTGAGGCCCTGAGTTTCAGTTCTGGTTCTGATCCCAACAAACTATGTGACCAAAATGGGGCTAACATCACTTATCCACCCCTGCCCATCTGCTTGCTATGAATGGCTACATCTGTAAAAAGTAGGTGCTCAAAAAGTATTGGCCAAACAAAAGAGGCACATGATAAAACACTGAGCTTTGACAAAGCATAAGGCAAATGCAAAGTGGCATAGTTGTGGTAGGGTGACTTGTTTGCTTGATTGGAAGCTCTTAGAGCTGATGAAATCAAGGCTGTACGCTCAGTCACTGAACAGCCCCAGACCTGTTCCAGGGGTATATCCTACAGGGTGAAACTGGCAGTGTGTCACCCTTGTCAGGGAGATTGGGTCAAAGAGTGTGGAAAAAAATCAGCAAAACCCATTCTCATGCCCATGAACATCCCCTTCCCTGCAAAGTTTATGTAAATGATATCAACGCTGTAATCTATCCAACACCTAATTGTTTGATGTTACAAGGATATATTTACATCCCCATATTATTCTCATGGGCCCAAACACCTATAATACACGGACTTACTGATGGATCACACATGGAAATGGGAGGCTGTTTTTCATCAACCAAATCCCCACCACCATACTTGCTACAAATCACGTGTAGGTGGAGAAGTGCGCATTCCTATCTCAAAGTGTACACACATGAAAATCCATGTGCATGTCAGACACACATAAACTCATGCAGCACACACATGTATGAGCTCATGCACGCACACATACCATTCTCATGGACATACACCAGAAAGGAAAAACAGCCTCTTAAATTCAAATGCAACATGTGTTCCAGCCGAGAAGCCAGACATTTGGTTTCCAGGCAGCCCAGATCCTGCTCAATGCCTCTCAGATGCTGATACTTCTGAAATGTGCAAAGAATGCTGGGCTCGCTCAGAGTGTCGTTAGTTGCTAGATTAAGTGGCCTGGCAGTCACTGCTTGACCCACCAGGGATTTCTTCCTATGTCTCACAGAGCCACAGGTTCAGATTCTCTTCCTCATTTCCCTCCTGCCAAGGCTGGTCCATGACCAGCCACATTTGTGGCAGAGAGCACCAATTCCTCCCTGCATTGTGCATTTGTTGTGGTCTGTGCTGCCAACCCCATTTCACAGATGGCATGCCCTTTGGAATAGCAGGGATGCTCCTAAACTCTAAGCCCCTTGCCTCCAGTCCCTGGGCCTTCCCTGTTGCCTGATTTAGAGCTTAGCATCATGTCAGGTGGTCAAAGGAATGAAAGCATAGGGACTACATGCTTGCTCACTGGAGCAAGAAGTCTCTGGGGACCATCCATCCCTTAGTCCTGTGGATGTCACAGCTGGGATTGCTCATGGCGATTATGGTCTGGGGGGGTTAGACTAATGGGCAAAGGGGAAAATGCCTCACTGAGGTATCTGGTCACTAGCGTTTTTGCTTGTTATTGTGTTGTTTTTTTTCTTGAGTTTTTTTGTTTTGTTTTTTATTTTATGGAGGTATGCATGCATGCACTTTTGAGTGGTTGGGGCAAAGGAAGAGGAATCTCTCCAAGCTGGCCAGACAGCTGATGTGCTGTGCAGTTGGATGCTGGTGGACACCAGTCTGGGTTGGGGCGTATACGGCAGTGAGCCTCCCCCGCTTGCATGGTGAGCGGCACCTGGTTAAGTCAGAGGCTACATGGGGGTGGAGGAACAGCTTTGGGGCACAACACAAAAGGAAGCCAGCATTCTGCCTCCCTCATATTTGGGGTAGGGAGAGGGATGCAATGAACTCAGCTCTGGACACTAAGTCCTCTGGCTGGGCCCAAGGGAGTCTCCTCCACTGAAGTGACCATGGGGCTTGATAGGACTAGAAGAAGAAGGTGCCAGTGGAGAGACAGTCTCTAGCTTAGCAGCTGCAAGGGCACTCCTTGCTGATAAAGAATTACAGCACATCTCAGGAGCATCTGAATAAACCACATGGCCTGGTCAACTAGGCAATGAGAGTTGGTGACTGATTCTGGGCCCCAGGGCAGGTCTTCTTCCTTGATGCACAATTCCCCTTAGAGCTGTGCAGTGCACAGCCTAGGTGGCCATACTCAACAACCCTGGCTGAGTCATGCCCAGAAATGAGAATGAGAATGAAAGTCCACCTACCTCCATGCCCCTATCCAAAAAGACTGGGTAGGGCATAGTCATGTCTCCTTGGGAATTATCTCAAAAAGTCAGGAATGTTTCCCCAAAAGCCAATATGGAGAGAGGGGGCTGGAATCAAGGAGTACACTTAGCTTGCTTTTAGATCTCTCAAGCCTATTGTTTTGTTATCTCCCAGACAGAAAAAAATTGCTATGTGCTTTTTTTCTGAAATATCAGGAAGGTGAAAGAATAAGAAAGGAGAAAGAAGAAGAGAAGGAAGAAGAAGAGGAAAAAGAAGAGGAAGAAGAGGAAGAGGAGGAAGAGGAAGAGGAGGAGGAAGATGAGGAGGAGGAGAGGGGAAGAAGAGGAAGAGGAAGAAGAAAGTAGTAGTTGAAATTGTTGTTTTGTAGCATCTACAACTTAGTCCTGATGAAAGAGAGCCCAGAGTGACGGGCAGCTGGTGTGGGCAGCTCCATCCCTGAGGCTTTCAGGAAAGAAGCAAGGATCACAAGTAGCCCACCCAGCTGAACCCAGAATGGAGGAGAGAGGGTGGAGTATAACTGGCGGGCGGCTCCACATTCCCTGGCAAAGAATAATTCAAATAGGCTGACAAGGAAAGCCACTCCTTAATGTCACTCTTCTCTGCCCAAATTCCTTACTTTTACCCTGTTGGCCAGAACCCACTTTCACTTCCATACTTACCCGCCCTCCTTCCTTTCCTGAAACCCCTTCTTCAGGCCAGTTATGGTCTCTATTTTCCCTAGACTCATCACAGAATGTCTCAAGAAGATCAGATAGTGGGCATGGGCTCAGCTTTCTGGAGTGCTCTTGCACGACTTCCTGACCTTCTCTCCACAGAAGTCTGAGCCATAGAACTCTATTGAGTAAAGCAGGGGCCAGGAAAAGCCAAGGTCAAAGGCCATCGCAGGTGGCTTCCCTCTAGCCCAGGAGCAGTGCCCTCTCCTGAGCTGCATGGCTGGGTTCATAAAATCTCATCCCCACCCCAGAAGTAAAGATCCCAAGGTCAGGTTGAGTCAGCTGAGGATGAGACAACCCTGCCACCTTAGATAGGAAGGCCAGCACCCTGGTCCCCTCACGGTGTGCATGGCTGGCTGAATCAGCCTCAGGAGGCCCTCTGTGAGGGCAGTATCTAATTTTGTGCTTTGTTGCATATTCAATGTGTCCTTAGTTTTAATAACAGTAATGAAAATAAATAGAACCCAGGTCCCCCAGTGCTTGATCCAGCCTCTTTTCACCAGATGGGCTCCTTCTGTCTTGCCTATAAAAATGTTACTAAAAATATCTCTCTTTTGAGTCTCTACCTTGCTCCGTAGGAGGTGACCACATTAGGACAGCGAAGAGGCAATGTCATAGCTCAGCCAATGGCCAGCATTCTCCTGTGAAGGCTGAGCCTCTTGGGAATTTTTTGCCTGCCCGTGGTGCACAGTGAGAAGCTGGAAAATACCTCCCAGGCATCAAATGCTATGAGATGCTGAGCTCAGAGAGAGCCATAGCAAATCCTGGGGCAGGGTGACTCCTCACAAAGAAACACCTTCTCCTACAAAAGAGGACACCTACAGTCCCATCTCACAAGATGCATCTCCTGCAGTCTCTGTGGTGAGAATCCAGGTCCAGGAGGTGTTGCAGCTCCACACTCACTCATTCAGCAAAGAACACTTACCTACTGTGTGCCCCCAGTGTGCTGGGCATGGCCAGCTGGGCATGAGAGGTAGTTAAACAAGGAAATGGAATAAAACATAAGCCCTAGTCCTTGAAGACTCCTTGTGTGGAGAGGCTGTGCAAGAGCCCACTGGTCAGGGCAGGGGTGAGACAGGGAAGAGGAGCTGGTGGGAAAGGGCTGCCCAGGTTAAATTGTGAAGGACGAGTAGGTGTTTGCTGGCTGGCCAGGGGAACAAGTGTTCTGGTCCAAAGGTGGCACTCAAGTCGCAGTTCTAGGGAACGATGAGTCTGAGCAGGAGAAGGTTGAAAGGAGAGGCTGGAGAGGTGTAGGGAGGTCAGGAGCTAAGTTAAAAAAGATCCAGCATGCCATGCCAAGGTGTCTGGGGCTAAGCTGAGGCCATGGAGACACAGCGGGGAGGGGATAAGGAGAGGAGAGCATTATTAGAGGGACAAAGAGGCATGAGCCCTGTCGGGATGGCTGCCTTTGTCCAAAGCAGAAGTGGCAGCGAGGACCTAAGTGAAGGTAGTGGGGCAGGGGTGTGGGCTTCAGGGATGCTCAGGAGATGGCTGTGGAGATGGGTTTCAGGGATGCTCATGGGTGTGGGTTTCAGGGACGGTCAGAAGATGGCCAGGTCGTGCTTGCAGAGTCTCTAGGAAGGGGAGAGGTAGGGGGACCCTGGCTTGCCTCCAAGTGTGTGGAGGTCCATGTGATTGGCAGTGGGAAGCTGAGGCATAGAGAGGAAAGAGATCCTCCACAGGCCAACCTGGAAGGAGATGCTGGCATGGAGGACCCCATTGGCCTGGCTCTTGAAGAGTCCCCTACCCACCGGTAGGTGCCATGCTGAGAGGCAAACTCTCCCCAGGGAGCACAGCACCTGGTAGTTCTGGCCCTCACAGTGTAGACATGCAGGTGGGCCCAAGGGCACCCATACATGCACACACACACACACATGCACACACACACTCCCCCCACACACATGCACACACACACACCCACACACACACATGCACACACACATGTGCACACACATGCACACACACACATGCACACACACGTGCACACACACGTGCACATGCACCTCCTTTTACACCAGGCTGGGGACCCTTCAGGCTTTGTAATAACCCCACTTCCAGTCTTCCTATCATCATCTTTCCTCAGACCCATCCCAGGAAGCTTCAGGAAGGGCTGCTGAAGAAAGGAAAGGGTGGAAGGAGCCACTAACCAGGCTAGGCAGAGCCAGCAAAATCGACCTGCACAGTCCATGCAGGAGCACCTTCATGACCGCATGCCTGGACTTTCACCCTTGCCACCTTTCCTTACCTTGGGGGAACTGTGAACAGGTTCTCACTAGGAGCACACACCAGCACTGCACAGGGCCCACTCCACCCTCCAAACCCCGGGTGAAGAAGGAGGCCTGTCAGCAGGTGAAACCCAAGGAAACACCTGGCAGGGAGCCCTGAGACCTTCAACACCTGGCCACGCTGAAGTGCTGGGAGCAGGCACCAGAGAAGAGCTGGGAGAGCCAAGAGAAGATCAGAGTGTATCTGCTAAAAAGGTCAGAAAATTCACCTGGGAGCAGGAGGGGTGACATCTAAAAATGTTCTTTTTTTTTTTTTTTTTTTAAATTATTGTGACAGCAAGTTCCCAAATATAACATGATTGAACTATGACACCTGGTGCTTAAAAGAAGAAGTTCCTGAATAGAAGTGCATTATTTGCACTGAAGGTACTAGATCTCTGTAAACTGTTAAGTGCTGTGCACTGGTCAGTTGTTGCTATTTGGGAATGCCTGGAGAGCGAAAGGCAAAGGTAGGCTGAGCCCCGCTTCCTGATTTAAGAGAGACAAACTAGAACTTAGTAGATATTCCTGAATGTGGAACACAGGGCTCTGGCATGGCTCCAGGCGGTGTGGTGGGTCAAAGAAGAGTTTAGAAGGCAGGTGGTGTCAGTGGGCAGGAGGAAAGGTGACCTTAGCATTCATATGCATGGCACCAAGAGAAAATTGCTAGCTCTGACCTCTCTCGCAGCAGCTCTGCCCGGCAGCCGGATGCCCTGCTCCAGGCATCAAGCACAAAGGACAGACACACTCACAATCCAATTTGTTACATTTCCACCTTCCAGGGAGAGAGGGAGGTGAAATAAAAAAGAAAGAAAAATCCCATTATCTTTATCTGTCCTTCCCATCAGGTGCAGAGGAAAATGCAAACTGGGGAGACAGCTGCTGTGAACTCTTTATATTTCACTCAGAAGATAGTGTATCTTTTTATTGCCTACAGGAATTGCTTATTTGAAAAAATATATCCTTTCAGCTCACTCGACTTGAGCTGCAAGACAGAGAGAGGGTGGTGGAGTTCTGGGGGCTATTGATAGAGCATTTGCATTAAACTACAGGAATCTCTGGAGGTCACGGACAGTGGCAGAGGGGAGAGGAAATGGGCCGCAGAGGAAACTGCGTGTGAAGGGAATGGGAGTTCTCTCCACCTCCCTGCTGTGTAACCTGGGCCCAGGCACTGTGCTTCTCTGAGCTGCAGATTCTCCATCTGTGCAGGGGAAGAGAATGGCATCAATGATTTCCCTTGAGGAGTGAAGGGAGGAGGAAACAGAGCTCTTTAGTTCAGATAGAAAAATGTCCTGTCTCTGCTAGTCTGCTAAGAAGTGGGGAACTTCTCCTAGGCACCATGGCACCCCCATGCCTGGCACAGAGCTGGCCACAGGGTAGGATCTTCTTGTGTTTGTTGAAGAGTTTAGTGATGCAAACAGGTACCTACCCTGCCCAGATACCTGTGGGTGGAAAGGGACATTTTAAACCTGGTTGTGGGGACAGCCTCACGTGTAGCAGGGGTAGTGCTACCTGGGCACTGTGCCTTAGAGCTCTGCCTCAGTCCCAACTCCTCCCGCTGTGGTTGCTGTCCTTCCCCAGCTTCCAACAGATTGCAGTGAAGGTGGGCCCTGTGGTTCCTGGGATAGTTAATTCTATGTGTCAACTTGGCTGGGCCACAGTGCCCAGATATTTGGTCACACATTATTCGATATGTTTCTGTGAGGGTGTCTTTCTATGAGATTAACAATTATATCAGGGTGGATTTCGAATAAAGCAGATTTCTCTCCATAATTTAGGTGGGCCCCATCCAATCAGTTGAAGTCCTGACTAGAACAAAAGACTGACCTCCCTTGAGAAAGTGGGAATTCTGCCAACAGACGGCCTTCAGACTTGAACTGCAATGTTGACTCCTCCCTGGGTCTCCAGCCTGCCAGCCAACCCTGCAGATTTTCGACTTGCCAGCCTCCATAATCGTGTGACCGCTTCTTTAAAATGAATCTCTCTCTCTTTCTCTCTGTTTCTAGACATACACACACACACATACACACACACACACACACACACACACACACACACACACACCCCTTGTTGTTTCTAGTTCTTTGGAGAACCCTTACTAACATGGTTTCCCATCTTGGCTCCTTAAAGCCTGGACAAGTCTGGCGAGGAGTGCAGGGAGAGAAGTGGGAGAGCTCTGATGAGCTCCGAGGAGCAATGCATAGACATGTCAGGAGTGAGCAGTCAGGCAAAGCCAGAGGCCACAGTGATGATGACAGGCAGGAGCCACAAGCCAAGCAAGAGTGGGAGGGTTGGGCTGGATTTACTTGGGACAATGACAGGGTGGTGCCAAATGTCTTTGCTTCCTGCTGAGCTGGCCTGAGATGGGTGCTCCTGCCGTGCCAGGGCCTGCGCATCAGGAGAGGGAAGGCAGCCTTTGCTGGATGCCCTCAGCAGTGGGAGAAGAAAGCACAGCGGGTGCGGGGAGAAAGTCGGGGGGCATGCTGTGCTGTCTTGGCCCTGTCCAGCACATGGGGCTGAGTGAGTGCCAGTGTGCTATGCGTCCCTTTGGCATAAGTAGTCACACCTTACATTTGTAAATTGCTCTTAGGCTTTCAAAGCACTTTCACCTACATGATGGGAACAACTTGCCTTGCCTCTCTTTCCCCGTGGGGGCTGTGATTGAATAGTGTGGAAAAAGCATTTGGGTCTCTGAGGAGGCCCCATTTTTCTTGCGATGCAATCTAGCTTTGGTAAGAAGAAGCCTAGAGCTTTGCAGGCAGCTCCAAACTCTAGATTTAAAAGGAAAAAAAGGAACTTCTCAGAAGAGCACCCATCGTGGTCGAGCAGGGAGATGTTGCTGAGCAGCTCAGCATGATGCCCCTTCCCAGTGAGAGGGGGCCCTGAGGTTCAAACTGCCCCAGGCCTCTCTTTGTTTCTCTCTGTTATCTGTCCCTGGTGTGGGGATCTTATTCCTCCAAGTGTGGCCCAGCAGCAAATGCGATGGCAGAGGGATCCCCTCTGTTTGTTTGGGTGCCTGGAGCTTGAACAGTCATGGTGAGCACTGGAGACCTGTTTCCCCTGGGAAGTGGGTAGCCTTTCCCTGGCTTGCGCAGCCTCTAGCTGGGGAGACCAGCCACCCTTGGGCGGGTCCTTGTTGCAGAGCTGCCCTTGGGCTTCCTTTCATCATGGTGGGTGGCAGGAGCGACTGCGCCTGCTTTGTCTGCTGCTGTTTCTACTCCAGATAGTCTAGCACTCTGGCTTCAGGAGGCTTTGCATCCCATAAAAGACTTGCTTTGCTGGGCTTGCACTCCCAGGCTTTTTAAGGGACTCTCAGGACGAAGCTCACAGGGATGCCTTCTATGAGCCCCTCCATGGGAAATCACCTATTCTTAAGCACAGAAGCACACATCTCTTCATGCAGCTGCATGCAGGCGCTCCTTCTGTGTTCTGGCACATCTTTGCAATCTCAGCTTCCAGCATGAAGGAGCCTGCTCCTTCTTGGCCACACTCACAGCTCTCCCTCTTGGCCATACTCTGGCTGGACTCTCCTCCCACCTGAATTGCATTAAGGACCCTGGAAAGCTGAAGGTGCCCCTGCTATATGGCCCACAGATAAAACAAAGGAACAGTGAGTGCTAGCTGGTTCCACTACCGAACTCAATTCTCCCTGGAAAAACCCATTAAGGAGTATCCCACTCAATTGTTTGGATGTGGGGAACACAAAAATCCTCCTTCCAGGAACTGTTCTCTCTCCCACTGGTCCATAACAGTTTCCTCACCCCATGAGTCTGTGGGATCTTCACGGCAGCAAAAGCAAATCAAATGCATACAGACACACAGGTCTGGTCTGGCTCTAAGGGCACACATGTGAGCACATACCCACACCCCTCCCCACCACCATCACACATTGGCTTCCTCTGTGTCCCAGAAACAGCATACTCAGAGACACCTCCACAGTGGAGGGAGACACATGCTCACCCAATCTCCTTCCCTCAATGTCCAAGCTCAGAGCACAGGGCCAAACACCTTCAGCCAAGAGCCAACAGAGAGGATATGGGGTTAAATGAAGAAGTGAGAATTTAGAGGAGTTACTACAACTTCCTGATCCTAAGAATCTTTAGGCATCAGAATTCAGAGGGAGTTGGGGTGAGGCAGTGGGAGGCGATGATGAAAATTCCCTCTGGATTCTAGAAAATAGCATAGATGCCCGTCTGTCTTGGATGGCTTAGCCAAAGCCAGCTTAGAGGCCAGATGGATGGATTAGAGGCGTCTGAGGGGTCCTCCCACCACTATGTTGCCAGGAATCTCCAGATACGAGCACATACACACATCAATGCTTCTCCCTTCATGCCCAGCATCAACAAACAGGCACACTCAGTATCCTTGTATTATCCTCATAATCAGTGACAGCAGCCAGTACTTACTGAATGTGTATGATGGACCACACATGGCATTAAAGAGGCTTTTACATGCATGATCTCACTGAATTCTTACTACAAGGCAGACACTATGATTATCTCCATTTATAGCTAGGAAACTAAGGCATACACAGGTTACTTGACTAGGGTCACACAGCTAGGACTTGATGGCACCAGGACTCAAATCTAGATGTGTTTGATGCTGGCCCACAAGGCTGGAACCACTTCTCTTCCCCGCTGGCCTCTTCAGATCCTGGGGCTCCCCATAACGATTTCCCCAGGATGGCATCCTATGAAATGCTTATGCAAACCATAACTGGCTCTAAGTACAGGTGGCCCTAACCAGCATGCCCTTGTTTATAGAGGCTGGGAGATATATTCATGGAACATTCAGTTAAAATGTCATCCTTCTCCCCAGCAGGCTGTCATATCTCATTTTCCCTATACTTTCTCTCCATTCTCTATCACTGACCCAGATCCCTCAAGCTGTAGGTAGTCAGCAAAAATTATAGGCATGGAACTGAGCAGAAGGGAAGAGCCTCGGGCGACAACAGAGGCGGTGGCAGGACCTTGGGCCGCAGGAGCTCAGACTAGCGGACTCTGCCCTTAAATCCCCTTCTTTCCAGATATGACTCCTTCATTTCCCACTCCTCTGCTATTCAAAGGACCCCAGAGGCATATCCTGCCAGGCAGATCACCAACAGACTACCAAGTGGCCCGTGGACCCCTCTCTGCAAACTGTTCACTGACCAGCTCTGGTCAATTCCAAGCAGTCCAGGAAGGTAACCCCATGGGCTCCTGGCGGGGGTCCGGCCATGCCTGACTCCCTCCAGCCAGTGATTATCCCCCTCGGATCTCTACCCCAGCCCTGCTTCTGCTGACAGGAGAAGGAAGGTGAGGTGTGTTCAGGACCAGCCACAAGGACAGCCCCTGGGTGGGCAACCTACTCACCCAGATCCATATCTGCAGCTTTGGGCCGATGGGAGCAAGGCACATTCTTGAAGATGGCATCCAGAATCTTCTCCTTAACCTGAGTGATGGTGTCACAGTTTAGGATCTTTACTGGGACCTCTGGGCTGTTGGCACTGTCTGGGCTGACACAGCTCAGGACCTGAAGGAAAGGTGGGGAGAGGAGGCATATGAAATGGGGTAGCAGGGAAAGCTCCTAGATCCCCAGCAGCACCCTGGGATCCCGTCCTGAATGGCTAGTCCTCTCCAGTATGGGCTGGGGAGGAGTAGGGTGGCTCCAGGCCATCTGTGCTCCCACCAAGCCCACTGCCCTTTCCTGTCCGGGCAAGCAGGACAATGCCTTGGCTTCAATGTCCTTGAGGGAGTGCGAGCTGCACACTTCACTCCCTGTCAGAACAAACTTCATTAAAATCCTGATTTTTCAAAGGGACAATGCCCAAGCATGTGGAAGCAGTGAGGGGAAATTTGTAACAGAACAGACACCAATGCATGCATGCACATGTGCTATCTCTCTCACGTGCATGCAGGAAGCAGTGTCGCAGCGGCACACCCAGACCCTCGCCCACCTCTGAAACCCCCTGCCCATCCATGTGTGTCTGTCTCCTTCTTGTCACTCCTCGGGGACACACACACAGAACTAATAGGAATCTGGCTTCTTTCTCCAAAGATTTCACAAGCTTCGATTTTTGTGAAGGTTTCATTTGCCTGATTAGAGGTTGGCAAATCTATAAGACACAATGTATTCTTTAAAAATAAAAAGATGCCCTTTAAAGATTGCAGGTTCGGGACACCTGAGATTCTTTCCCGGCCCTGAACTTGAACTCCTGTGTTGGGGGAAGAGGCGACTGCATAGTTCAGGGCCTCCATTTCTCCTTTTGGAACTAGTAGGAAAAGTTAAAACTCTGCTTCACCAAATTATTTTTATTTTTTTCCTTTAAAAAGTTCTGGGCTTTTCCTTTAAAAAGAACAAGGCTTTTCTTCTCCTGCCGTTCTCACAGTGGGATCTTTCTACATCGACGGCACCGTGTGGGCTCCTGGGTGGACTGGAGGGGAACGGGGTGGGTGCTGTGGGTACTGGAGTAAGTGAGGGCACAAGATCCAAGGCAGAGAGGCTGGGCATCCCAGGGGTACTGATGCCAAGTGGCCCTCCCCTTCTGGGCTCCCGAACTCTCCCTCGGGCCCCGCTGCCAGAGAGCCCTCTGTGTGTCTCTCTCCTTCTCAGAACTTTCACTCCCTCTGTGCCCCCATAAGCATTTCCCAATTGTCCCATCTGGTTTGCAGAGCCAGACAGCAGTCTCTCTCCCACTCCACCCCCTTCTTGCTCCATGTGGTGGCAATCAGAACCCTGGGCTCTGGGCACCTGCCTTTCATTAGCAACTTGACTGCTATGAGCTCAAACGGGAACATGCTTATTCTATTAAGAAGGGGAAGAAAAAAAAACCTGAAATCTATAAAACCAAACTCTCCCCCTCAAAATGCCCTAACCTGAAAACAATGGTGGAGAGACCTCTGCATCGAGCGCTCCATGTGTGCCTCCTTCCAGCTCTCCCCTCCTTCTAAGATCCTTCTGGCCCCTTCCCTCTGCTCAGCAGCCAAGCAAAGCCTGACCCTTGGGCTGTTCTGGCAGACCCTGCTGTCCTGTCCTCTGGGCCCTGGTGGGGCAGCTCAGCCTTCCCAAGACAGCAACACAGCTTGCCCTGGGCTTCCTCCTCTGAGGGACCCATGAGGCAGAGGCTGCCACCTAAATGTAATCTCCTGGCATTTCTAGTTGTCGCAGGAATTCAGCGTGGCCTCATGAGAACAACTCCATGGTGCACTTCAGGGCAGGAGTTGACATTCTAAAGTGGAAGCAGTGGCCCCACAGAAGGACAGAGCCCCGGCCACTGGCCAAGCCAGAACTCCACCCACAGGTTCCCTTCCCCCATGCTCCTTGGCTAGTTTGTGAACAAGCTGCCTCATGATTTCTCTGCCAGGGAAGTGCCTCTCAAACACTGACGTGAATACAAGCACTTGGGGGCTTTGTTGAGATACAAAATCTGATCTAGGAGGTCTGGGATGGGGCCTGAGATTCTGCATTTTTCCAGGTTCCCAGGCAACTAGCTAGTGCTCCCAGGTTCCCCGGTGGGCATGTAGCACTCTAGCAGGCTTCCAGGTGCATATCTAGAACTCCAGCAGGCTCCCGGGCGGGCACCTAGCGCTCTGGCAGGCTCCTGGGCAGGCACCTAGTGCTCTGGCAGGTTCCCGGGCGGGCACCTAGCACTCTGGAAGGCTCCCAGGTGGGCATTTAGTGCTCTGGCAGGCTACCAGGTGGGGCGACTCGCATTGCCTGGCTCCAGGCTCCACGTGGGTACCTAGTGCTCTAGTGGGCTCCTAGGTAGGCATCTTGCACTCTGCACCCAGATGTTGCTGATGTTGGTACTGGGGTGCTCCCACTAGCATGGTCCTTGGCCACACCAGTCCAAGCTCCAGCATCAATCCAATAAATCACTAAACCCCTAGAGACACACCTGACTGCAAAGTGGTACACTCGCTTTCCCCCCAAGCCTCATAGAGCCTCTTTGTGGTTATCTCTCCTGCCCAAGACAAGGCTACTTTTAGCAGGCCCATAGCACTCTGGGCTCCTCCAGCCACCGCCAACTTCCAGGACTCGTCTGCACGCCCTGTGTGCTGTTATCCTGCACGATTTCTTGCCATCTGTCCACACCCTGAGGGGGCTGCTCCCCTGCACATGTGCAAATACCTTCCCCAGGCCTGAAGGCGGCTATTAAAGCTCACTGTGGCTGTTTCTTCTCCAGGCAAAACAACCGCAGTTTCTTTCCTCTTTCCTCACTGCTCCTGTCCTCAAGTGTTCCCACCTAAATGGATACTGGTCCCTGAACCACCCCAATTTCCTCACGTTCTCTGTAAGTTGTGGCACCTGAAATCAGCTCAGTGCACTACGGTACTGTGGCCTCTGGAACAAAGGATGTTGCAATTTGGGGACACAACATTATTACAACTCATCGTGTTGGATTCAATATTGGGAGGGTGCTGAGGAGACAGGAAAGAAAGGGAGTGGAACGGGTGAGACAGGGTGGAAGACATTTACGCAGTAGTTCTATCTCATTAAGAAATCCATTCAGGTCTCTATTTTTGGAAGGGTTTTCCCCCCCTTTTCCATTTTAATCGGAGCCTCTCTCTCTCTCCTTCCAAGCAGACGGTAACTGCCAGAAAGCAGGGGCCTCATTCACAGGCTGCTCCTTTGAATCTTCATAACGGAGCCAATCCCCACAAATCTGTTCAGACGTCTACTGGGATTCCCGGGGCTTTTGGAAAATGAGAGTGGGATAGGTGGATCATGGTCGCAGCCTTCCCAGCCAGCAGGGATGGCTTTGTTCAGAGGTGGGAACTGCCTCCCCAGCTAGCCACAGGGTCTGGAATTTTCCCTCAGCTCAGAGCAGTTGGAGGGGTTGTCTGAGAATCACACTCCCTCCCAGTCCTACCATGCCCCAGCCTGCTGTGGCTCCCTCTCCCCACCACTGCGCTTGAACTTCCTTCTGTTCCCCGTCCTCCTCGTTCCCTTCTGTCTCTCTTGCCTCCATTCTTGGGTGCCACATGCATATCACCCCCAACACTCAGCTTTTATCTTTTCATACTCCCTCCTTCCAAGTCCTCTCTTTCTCAGAGAAAAAGGGCTGGTTGGAGATCATAGTGATCTCCAAAAAATCCTGAGAGTGAGCTCCCTGGGTTTGAAAGGATAGTGAGCAGTGAGTGGATGCACGGTGACAGTGGGGAGAGGCAAGCGGGGCCTGTGTGACCAAGCACTAGTGCATGAGTATGACGCGGGCTTCACTGCCTGTTCATCTTGTCCCATTTGATCCTCTGCACAGCTTCACTCTGAGCAACTGTGATTATCCCCACTTTAGTCGGTTCTGTTGGTGTTCTCATTTTTTCTGATAAAGAGACCCAAACTCAGAGAGATTAGGGACCTGCCCCAATTCACCCTGTTGGTCGAAGGCAGAGTCGGGGCTCAAATCCAGGTCTGTCTGATCCCAAAGGCCATGCTCTTGAATGCTAAGCCTTGGTGCCTCCTAGGGTAGCTGTTTTTGTCAGATGAGGGAGCCTGACCTTGATGGAGGGGATCCCCACGTTCCTTCGGCAAATGCCTTGCACCACTAGGCCACCTTGGCCTTGCGTTATACAGCCCGGGTCACAGTTGTATTTGAACTTAGAGCAGAAGGCAGTGTGGGCTTTAGAACTATGAGGAACTCTTTCTAGCTTCCTTTCCTCTCTGTCCCCCACTCTCCGCCTGCACGGACCTCTTCTGTAAAGTGTTGACTCTAAGCTGGGAGGACAGAAGAGGAGTTCACCCGGGTCAAGGGCTATGACCCTATAACTGGTGTGGCCGGAAACCCCCAGTTCATTGGCTGAAGTGTCGCTTGAATGTGTCTGAGCTACTGGTCCCCAAATCCAAATGCCCTGGTGAAACAGAACAGAGGAAGTCTAGGGTGATGGACACAGAGGGAGCACCTGGCTGGGCCCACACAGCAGACACACCTGGAGAGGTGGCTATTCAGCCTTTCAGCCATCCCCTCTGCTGAGCAGGGCTACCCAGGACCGAAGCCTGCCTGTCAAAGCCCCAGGGGAAACAGACGGGTGGGCTCACCAGGGTTTTGTAGTCAATCTGCTGGCGGATGAGCTTGTCCTCACTCAAGGAGTAGCGGGCCTCGCCCGTGATGGCGTCAATGGGGCCCTTCTCCATCTGCTGCTTGATGGCACAGAACAGGGAGAAGAGGGGCTCCCCGGCACACTCCTGGAGGTGAGAAGAACGTCATTAGGAGGAGCTCCTGGAACACTGGAATGCACCCCCAGTCCCTGCTTCTCCAAAGGGCTGCTTCCATCCCCTGCCAACTTCCCCCACCTGCCCCCACCTGCTTTTATACTCAGCTCTTCAATCTCCTTCTTTCCAACTCCTCATCCTTCAGGCTGGCATTCCTCCTGGCTCTTTGGATCACAGGGTCTTCCCCCATTCTACCCATTTCTCCTTTCCTACTGCCGCCTCTCCAGGGCTCTTTCTTCCTCTCCCGCTCCCCTCCCCTCCTGCCCTCCTCTCTGCTCCCCCTCCCCGCCTCACCCCGCTCTTTCAGAGGCCCCATCCAAAGGCAGAGGTCAGTCCTGGGTGGCACGAACTCCTTAGAACATAAGTTAATAATTGGAAGCTGAGCCTCTTCCACCTCCCAGGCGCATCTTTGGCTTATCTGCCGCAACATGCGGCTTCTGCACCGGCCGGGGGGCCTTATCAGCCTCAGTAAGTCTGGGGCTGGGAGAGGGAAGAGGAAAAGCAGAGAAATAATGGGCAAATTGTTTTTAACTTCAAAGGAGGATTCAGCTTTAGGGACCATGCAGGGCCTCTCAGGGCACATCTATCCCTTGCCAGGCGGGAGGAAACTAGCCTCGGGAAGACTGTGTCTTTGGAGCTATGATGGACTGCAGGCCTCTGTCTTCCTAGACAGTCCATGATAAGGATGAATTCCATTTCTTGTGGGGTTATAAGAGCCAGGCCCAGTAAGGGAGGACTGAGGGTTGTGGAGCAATCCCCAGTCAGGCTGCAGGGAATGAACGAGGCAGGGCCAGAAATACGTCCACATCCAACCCTACCTTGAGGAACTTGTAGAGGAGGAAAGTGAACCAATTGGTCAGCATCTTCTCAGCCACTGACTCAGTCCTGTTAGCAGTCACCGAGGGAACCAATGGAACAAGACAAAGAAAGAGGCAGCTGGTCAGAGCCCATGGGCTGGGAAGGGCAGGGGAGGAATTGTGCATTGATCTTGCTGCTTCTAGCGTTTAGGCCAAACCTTGTGATCCTAATGAATATAAGAGTTTCATGGACTCCTAGACGCCCCCATAATGGCAAGACAAGCTTTTCCTACAAAGCTGGAAGATGACATTTTGGGCATCAGACTGTGGGTGGGTTTTTGGCTGGAACACCTTAGAGCACCGCTGTCCAATTGCACGTTCCGTGATGATGAAAATTTTCTCTACCTGCGCCATCTAATATGGCAGCCACCAGCCACACACAGCAACTAAGCATTTAAAATGTGGCAGCATGTCTGGGGAACTGACACTGAACCTTATTTTTAGCTAATTTAGATTTAAATAGTCACATGTGGCTTATAGCTATCCTATTAGGTAGTATAACCTTAGAGAACTTTATAGGCTAGTTGTGTTCTTTTGGGTGAAAAAAAAAATCCCAAATTCTGGGGAGGTACCAATTTGGCAGGGAATAGGAATAAAGGTGGCAGGAGAAGGATCCATGTCAGAAGGCCAGATGGCCAAACTGAGTCTACAGCCTCAGCTAAAGGCTCCTGGCATTCGCAGCAGCATAAAGTCATATACCCAGCTCAGCCCAAGCCGTGTTAAAACTGTCCTATTGCAGCTGGGCACGGTGGCTCTCGCCTGTAATCCCAGCACTTTAGGAGGCCAAGACAAGCAGATCATGAGGTCAAGAGATCAAGACCATCCTGGCCAACATGGTGAAACCCCCTCTCTACTAAAAACACAAAAATTACCTGGGCGTGGTGGCACGTGCCTGTAACCCCAGCTACCTGGGAGGCTGAGGCAGGAGGATCGTTTGAACCCAGGAGGTGGAGGTTGCAGTGAACCAAGATCTTGCCACTGCACTCCAGCCTGGTGATAGAGTGAGACTCCGTCTCAAAAACAAACAAACAAAGAAACAAACAAGAAACTGTCCTATGGCAAAGGATTCCACATCCTTTGGAACTTCCTTGGGAGCCCTTCCAGAGTTTCATTTGCAATGACAGAAAGTTCATTCTTGAGTCTAACTTGCATCTTTCATGCTACAACACAAGCCCATCCACTCTTTTACTTTGGAAATGAAGATGCAGCAGCAGTGTAGTCAGCCCAAGGACATTCTCAGTTGCATCCATTCAGAGAAAACAAATTACGTTCAAACTTGCACTAAGCATGCGGCCAGCTCCAGAAAGAAACTAGCCCATCCAGGTAAGTCTGGATAGAGTTTAAAGTTGCAGTTGCCAGAAAATGCTAATAACTAAAATCCCAAGGTAGCTGGGAGGCCACCAGCACAAAATGAAGCTGGTAAGAGAAAAGAAGAAGGAACATTGAAAGGAGGTGGGCAGCCAGGGGCAAGAAGAAGAAAAGGAAAGGAGGCCAGAAGGAAGCAAGAGCATCTAGGAGAACAGGAACGGAAAACAAGGGGAGGAGACACAGAGGCAGAGCGAGACCACGCCGGGAAGTTGTCGGTGGGAGCTCTGGCAGGCAGTGGCAACCCTAGAATTATGCCAGTGGGTGGCTGCGTGGTGAAAGTAAAACAAAAATCAAAATGATCTACCTTGCTGTTTCCAAAGCTGTCTGCTGGCTCTTATATGCAGCAGACTTTTGCAGCTGTGCAGGCAAATGCCCACTGCTCCAGGAAAAAGCCTGAAGTAAACACTTCTGAAAGCCAAATCTATCTGCTGGATAAAGTGGGAGCCACTGAAGCCCAGCCTGAGACCCAAAGACCAAAGATGGAAGTCTGGGGGACAGGCAGACAGCAGGCAGACAGCACATGAGTGGTCTAGGAAGAGGGCTGGACATAATGACATGACGTGGGAGTTTTCTAACTTCAGATATGCCAAGGCCAAAAGTATTGGAATAATGGCCTAGAGGAGAAATGGCCTTCGAGTACACAGAAAGTTCAAACAGAAGCACTGATAGAGTGAGAGAGTCTCTAGTTCCTATAAGGCCAAAGTCACAGGATAAGGTTATGTCTTCACATAGGACCTTTAAGGTTTCAACAGTGTCAAGTTTGAGGCCTCCAGGGTGTTGAGTGGTGGACTCTGGGCCCATTTAGAGCCTACAGCAGGTGCCAGGAAACACTTGCTGGGCTGCGCTGGGTGAGACATCACCAAAGGACTTTCCTTCAGTGCTTCTCAAACTTTAATATGGATTGGGATAAACTGGGTTTCTCATTAAAATGCAGGTTCTGATTCAGCGGGTCTGGGAGGGCCTGAAATTCTGCATTTATTTATTTATTTTTAAATTTTTTTTTTAGAGACAGGGTCTTGTTCTGTTGCCCAGGCTGGAGTGCAGTGGTGAGATCATGGCTCACTACAGCCTCAAACTCCAGGGCTTAAAGGATCCTCCTGTCCCGGCCTCCAGAGTAGCTGGAACTTTACAGGTGTGCACCACCATGCATGGCTAATTTTTATATTTTTATTTTTGTAGAGATGAGGTCTATATTGCCTGCTATGTTGTCCAGGCTGGTCTTGAACTCCTGGCCTCAAGAGATCCTCCTGCCTTGGTCTCCCAAATTGTTGGGATCATAGGCATGAGCCACTGCACCTGGCCTGCGATTCTGCTTTTCTAACAAGCTCCAATGTGCTCTCGATGCTGTCCCCTGCCACCTGATGGCATGAGGGCACAGGTCTTCTCTCCTAATCCAACTTTGGACTTAGATAAGGCCAGAGGATGGTCTAAGTGACTTCTGAAGATTCCATGAGAGGAGATTGCAGTAGACAGGGTCAAGATTAAGTAGAAGGGCAGAGAAGGAAAAGTGGAGATTTGACACAGGGGCAAGAGAACAAGAGGGTGAGCCAACAAGTCCACGCATCGTTGACTCCTGAGGACAGTGGACAGGTTCTTCTAAGGGGGCCTGCAATGTAGCCCTGGCTCTGGGCTAGTTAGTGACTTGAACTTGGGAACATGGCTGCTCTCCTAGGAGCTCTACCCCAGTCTCCCTGCAAGGCACGGTGAGCCAGGTGCATGGCTAGGCTGGAGCAGGGTGCCTCAGACTGTACCCTCACCTCCTGAGCAGCAGCTTGGGGTGGTTCTTGCTCTCCAGGTTCTTGTCAATGAGGTCGGCCAGCAGCTGCTTCAGCACATCAGTGGCATACTCCAGCTTGCTCTGCAGCACGGTCATGATGAGCGAGGCCACGTTGCCACGATCGCGCATGGAGAAGCTACGCTGGGACTCGAGCGTGCGGATGAAGGACAGCAAGAACACCTTGTTGTTGATGAGCTGGGCGAAGAGCTTCAGGCCTTTCTCCACACGCTCCTGCCGGTAGCCCGGGACCTGCAGAGAGACCTAGGAGTCGTGATGCCATTGGCAGGGTGGGGAGCTCAGTGACCTCCCCACGGGACGGCTGTGCCCATACCCATGACCCTCTCATCCACCAATTAAGCCACAGTCCAGCTGGCTAATGCTGTCAAGCCCTTAGCACTGAGTTAAATATCTGATTAACCTCCATTGCAGCCTCTAGTTTAGAGATGGATCAATTGAAGCACAGAGAGAGCATCACATGGTTAGTAAATGGCGGGGCTAGGATGGCACTCACTTCTGCCAGACTCGAGCTCTTCCCTGATGGTGACGTAGAGTTGATGAGGGCCCCTGTGCCATGGCAGAGCACCTCACAGTCCCTGTGGGGGAATTCCAGGTGCCCAGGGCTGTCGTGGTTTACACCCTGAGAATCCCCAGCCCTGAGCCTGGGACTAACCTAATGCCCACCCCTTTCCAGCTCTAGGGGGGCTGTTGATACACCAGTGGCCTCAGAGTCAGGACATCTGGGTTCCACGTGGATTCTGATACCACCTTGCTGGGTAACTCTGGGTAAGTCTCTTTCCTTCTCTGGGGGCCCAAGTTTATCCACATGATAAAAAGGGAAGATTGAGCCCAACAGTCTCTAAAGAACTTCCTAACTCTAGCATTTGCTGTTTTCTTAGGGACTCTTTCTAAGACCCTGCTCTATGCAGGGGAAGAGGAAGAAGATGGTCTTATCTTCCTGCCTCCGTTGTCTGTTCATTGGGAGATCTCTGCAAGGGTGTGCCATTCACTCAGCAAACACGAGTCGATGACTCAGGTAGGCATGGAAGACCCACCTCTGAGATGTCCAAGGGTGTGCATTGCAATCCTGTCAGTAATAGCTCCAAACTGGAAACACTCAGATGTCCAGCAACAAGAGAACAGGTGGAGGAACTGTGGTGTATTCCACCCAATGGATAGCACACAGCAATGAGAATGAATGACCTATTGCTACACACAATAACAGGATGGGTCCTGAAAATGTAGTGAATGAAAAAAGCCAGATGCTAAAGAGGGCATAGTCTTCATAGAATACCATTTAAATAAAGATTTTAAAAGCAGATAAAATTAATCAATGGTTGTAGAGAAATGACTGCTCTAGGGGATGGCTGTAACTAAAAGGGGGCAGCCCGGGACTCCTGGGGGACTGGCTGTGTTCTGCTTGGTGCCAGCTTGATGGGTGCCCGCTTGATGGGCATGTTCACTTGGGGAAAAGTCATCGAGCTGCACGCTGACAATTTGTGCATGATTTGTATGCATGCTTCTGTTAAACCAAAAAACGTACTTAAAAGGTCAGCTATAGGATCTGCCCCCAAGGGGGAGCTTCTGAGAACACTGCAGGGTGTGTCTCCTGAAGTGGGGCACTGAAGGAGGCCTGGAGTGGGAGGGACAGCCTGGGGAGATGCCTTCGGAGCCATGTCTTGAGGGCTCTGTCTCCCCAAGGGGGTGGATACCTCAGTTCTTTGAGAAGGAGTGTCATGTATACAGCAGTAACGAGCCTGGTTTCAGAGTCGGTCATGCTTGGGTTTAATTCTGTCACAGTCATTTCCAAGGGCCCTTAGTGACTCAGTTTCTTCACCAGCAAAATGAACATAATGATAGCTAATATTGATATAGCTCTAACTCCATACTGCTGTTCTGTGTGCTTTAGAAATACCGACCCACTTAATGCACACAGCACCAAAAAGGTAGGTTTGTTACAATCCCCATGAGGGACCCTGTGAGGATAAGGGGCTTCACAAAGCCCCAAGACAGAGAAGGGCGAAGGGAGGTCATAAATCCAGGCACTTGGCACCTCTTTCCACCATCTCCAGGGACCCTGATGTGAACTGAAAGGAGAGAGTGTATGAAAAGCTGATGCACACCCCAGCTCCTAAACAGCAGCTCCATCCTCCTGCTCTACTCTTGAGGTTTTAAACTGGGGAAAATGGAGATGGCCAGAGAAAGCCTTGTTTAACCAAAGTTGCAGAGGGTGGCAGAACATTCATGATCCTCATTACCAATTCCCTGTGTTCCAGGCTCAGGGCAAGGCACTGGCAGGAGGCCGGGTTCAGTCAGACCCAGGCCCTGTCCTAAGAAGTTCAACCAGGAGGCCAGCCCCAGCAAGTCCGGAGATCCCTTCCATAGTGGAGCTCTGTGAGCCAGCCCTGCACCCTGCACAGAAGGGCTCTCATTGAAACCTCCAACTAGCCCGGCATCAGTAGCTCCTATGGATCTGGAAGCTGTAGGAAACGTGTGTGTTTCCAAATCAGGTTCATTTTCATTTCTCTCACTGTGGTGCTGGTCCTTGGAGGGCCTGTTATCAGGAGACAGATGGGAACAGCCAGAGACAAACAGGCTACAGCAGGCCACAGCCCCTGCTGGTGAACCCCTCACCTTTGGAGGTAGGACTAGCCTCTGCTTTCTTCATGCCTGCCTTCCCCAGTTCTCCCCTTCACTGGGGGCTGATGAGGGAAGGACAGCTTTACCTTGCCATCAGCCCAGGCCTCAATCTGCCCATTTATCGGTCTTCCAACTCTGTGACCACCCCCATCACATACATGCCGCTGTCCTTCAAATTACTCAGAAGAGCAGTTCTATGACTTGCTCTAATAATAGTAGATAATGTCATTTCTTGGGCACCCACCATGTGCAATGCACAGTGCCTAGCACATTACACACATTATTTCAATGAAGGCTTCTAATGATCTTGCAAAATTGAGTTAACAATCTCTCAGAGAAGCTATTGCAGCTATTCCAAGGCAGCCTATCTCATGACAGGTAGTGCTGGATTATGAAACCCAAACTTGTTTGGCTCGCAAGTGCCCGTTCGTCCTCCCCATCTTTCACCATATCTAGCCCTACCCCTGGGCTTGAGAGTTGTCTGAAAGCCAACTCGGATGTCTCTCTAAAGCCTTCCCGTGCAGGGCCTCTCACCAGCTCAGACTGGCTGGCTAAGGGAGGGCAGTCACCAGAAGGTTTAGCACTATGGCATTTAGAGAGGTGGAAGAGGAGATGGGTTGGCCAGATAGCACACTTGGGCTTCTTGCGAGGCTGCCCTTTCTCTGCGTGCAAAATGCACACGCCTCCTGGGAAGCAGGTCCAGGGCCCCGGGAAGGAAGATTTTAGCAAAGCCACCTACAGTGAAATAGCATCCTATTCAGCAGCATGGGTTTTAGAAGCAGAGAGACCACAGTGACTCATAGGTGGAGGAAACTCCATCACCTCTGGGCTCCATTGCCTCGTCTGTAAAATGAGAATATGAGTGTCTATGTCATAATGTTTTATGAACATTAAATAAGATAATGCATGTAAAGTGCTTGGCACGCACCGTGCACACTTAAACGGCAACAGTTTTATTACCTGCCTTTCAGACTCCCTGGACTGCTTTCCAGGGATCCCTTTCCTCCAAGAGATTCCCAGACATCTAATGCATCAGAGTGGTGTTTTGGGGTGTGGGAGGTAGGAATTTTCTCCCCACTTTATGAAGGAAGGAGATGGAAGTGAAGTGTCTCGGTAAGGAGTGTCCAAAACAGTTCCTCATTGTTGCCTGCCATCCTCCCCAGCCCAAGAAAATGCTACTCTGAAACAAGACTTTCTTTATTCACCAGATGGTTCTCTAATTTAGTTGAAGTCTGTGAGCATAAAACTGGATAGTAAATTTTAATTGTAACCCAATAGGTTAGAGTTTAGGAGCAATGATAGACTGAAATTGGGAGATCGACTGCTCTGTGTTTTAAAGGGTTGGTACGTGACTAGTGCCTGGGAAGCACCTTTCTTGAAGGCCTGGACCTAACTCAGAGAGCCCCACATGAGGGGGCTGGGTGACCTCCCCTCCAGGACAGCCTGAAGCAAGATGACACCTCCTTCTTCACACTTCCAGAGGTGAGCAGGAACCCCAGTGGCTGAAAGGGCTGGGAAACACTGGTTTGGATTAATCAATGGCTTGTTTCCATACTTAGAACACCAAGGGGGAGAAACTACTCCAGGGGCAAGAAGGGGTTGGAAAAAAGCAAATAAGAAAACAGTGATCCACACACAATCCCTTGATTTTCACATAGAAGGCTAGATCTCACATAGCTCCAGGCTAATGAGGGCCAGTAAAAGTTCTCAGAAAATCTAACTTAAAAGTTACATCTTTAAAGGAAACCTACTTAGATTTGGAATTTCGAACTCATGAAGAAAGGAGAATAACTTTAAATACTCATCCTCATTGCATTCTTATTTAGATTCCTCTCCATCCCATCCACAGAGTAGTATGGGAATGTTCAGACATAATTTCCCTTCCTACAACCCCCTTTTCCACCTTAATTCAGCCAAACACACAGATATTCATTTATTCAGTCATTTACCACTTTCCACATGCCCACTATGTGCCAGGCACTCTACTCTGCTGGAAGTTAGAACTACAAAGATAAATAAGGTACATGCACAGTCTACACATCCAATCATACACACACATGCACACACAATGGTCTTATCTTCTTGTCCCTCTCATGTCTCACTTTAAACAGGAATTTGCATACTCTCCAGGGCCCTAAGAGAATCCTGGTAATTTGAAGCAAACAAAGGTGAGGCTGGAGAAAAATAAAAGGAAGAGAAAAATGAGTGGGACTGGGGGAGGAGCCAGGAGCAAGACCAAGGAAATGGATAGACAAAAGTATCAGGATACACGTTATGTTTTTATTTACACATGGGCTACATGTACACATGCATGCACACATACATGCACACACACACACATATAGACAGACAGAAAAGGTGGCTTGTTGATGAGGACATAGAGACCATCACCTCCAACTTATGAAAGTGTCTCTTGGTATCTATCAGCTGAGGAGCCAAAGGGAGCCTCCTTCAGACAGAAAAACCCATGCCCTCAATATATTAACGCACACAAGCACACGCTTCTTGCAACAAGCAAGTATGGAGAAACGTGTGTGCCACGAATGCCCCTCTGGACTTCTCACGTTTGCTGCAGAGGTGCACAGCCTATATTCCCTTGGAGAGCCCGCTTAGACATTCCCTCAGGTGTCGGTACCTGCAAACCTACACAACTCCCGAGTGATGGGTCTGTTTTTATTTTATGGACAATGTAAATCTTGGAATTAATCTTAGTTTGCATTGTTGCTTTGGCTGTAGATTTTTGATCCATCCACAGCTGTAAGGCAGGTCACTGACATAGCTCTCCAGAAGTCCAGTACAGGGGCCTGTTGTTGGGAGTGAAGACACTGAAGTCTAAATGCCTGAGCTCTAATCTTCCTTTGGCCCCCACCAGCTGTGTGGTGCCAGGCAACCACTGAACTCTGGCCCCTTAGTGTTGTCACCTGTATAATGGGCTTACTTACTTCAGAGGCTTCTTGGGAGGTGAAATGAATGAATGCATGCAAAGGGCTTAAACTGTACTAAGATGTTAGTAACAGTAAACTCATAGTGATTATTCCTCAGGATTATTATTCTGTCCTGGTCTTTTCTCATTTATATTTTTCACTTTTCTCTGGTATTTATCTCTGTAAGCCATTCCAAAGCCCTTTCAGGACAAAGTATAATATGAATAGACACCTAAGCCAGATACCATGCTAGACAGAAAGTGGGATAAAGTGTTCAAGAGATGAGGTCCCTGCTGGTAGAAGAGAGGGTTATGATTTCTCATTCACACTTCCACCCCATTTCCCAACACGTCGTTTACCTTTTCCAATTAAACACTAAGTGGTAAATCCCTTATATATTGAGTACCAGCTACGTGAGTCAAATGCCCTACTTCGGACCCTTAACCAAAGGTCCCTGAGGTTCCCCAATGTATTTGCCATGTTTCTTGTTTCTGTGCATATGTAGTTTTTTTCTGGGGAGAGGGTCATCAACTACTTCCGTTCAATTCTGAAAGGGCTCCATGACCCTCTAAGACCCGAAGCCCTACTCATTTCTTTGCTCCAAGGTTCCCTGGCTTGGCCCCACCTCTTCCAGAGGGATGGGCTGGTGCTGACAAGCTGGGGGACCTTGGGCAAGTTGTGTCCCCTCCCTGGCCTTAGTTTTCTCACCTCCGAAAGAGGGGGCTGGACTTGAAGATTGCCAACACAGTCCCCTGCTCTAACGCCAGGATGGAGCACTGCTTCTCACCTCGAGGTCCCGGAGGACAGGGTGGTCTTCAATTCCTGGGAACAGCACCCGCATGGTATAGGTTCTGTAGTCCAGGAACGGAATCCCGGCTCCATCCAGGTCACTGGTCAGCTCATGGATGTCCGTCTGCAGCTCGGCAAAGGCTGGCACGAAGAAAAGCCTGTGAGATGGCTGGATGGGGAGGCCCCAGGAGACACCTCCATCTCAGAATGCTCAGAACCCTTGCCCAAGCCCCTAGGAGACATGAGCAATGGACCACGATGGGCAGGAATAACTGGAGAGGCTATGTTTACATAACTGGGATTGGGATGAATGGCATTAGCATGGGAGAAAGATGTAGCGCAAGAAACCTTGTCCTGGGGCTAAAACCTTTCCAAAGTGTGATGATGGGGGGTGGTGGGTGAGGCTGTCCACAGATCTGTGCCGCTGCTGGGCCGGGAGAGACTCCCCATCTGAAGATGAAGGGCTTTGGTTTGCAAAATATGCTGGGGAGGGGGATGTAGAGGGATGGGTAAGAGAAGGGAGAGGTGCCATGAGGAAGAGTTCATCCCTGATGCTGTGTTTTAGAATAGATTTCCTTACATGATGTTAAGAACAACTTCTGATAAAGGAAAACAAGTTTAAAGACACAAGTCTGGACCATGCAGCTCATCAGAGCCATCAAACCTCCAAATGGGGCAGAGATGGAGGCTCAGCCACACTAATATAGTCCTTCTGTATAAATAGGCAAGGTATTTCTTTGTCCTTCCTTCCTCAAGGTGATGCTACTTGATGGTGAATTATGACCTGCATGTGGGCACTGCTGTGTGTGGCAGCAGTTCAGGCCTCCAGATGAACAGAGTGGCAAGACCCCCCAGGAAAGTGAGCATGCAGTACAGCCTGAGGCGGTTACATAGCTTCAAAGCTGTCACCATATTCCATTCTGGGAACATCCTCCCCCAGGGCCACCGTCTGCCACAGGGATACTCAGGGCTAAGGCACCCAGCCCTTCCCTGCTCCTCCTTTCTCTTTGGTGTGTGCACACACACATATGCGTACAAGCATGCACACGGACAACCAGGATGGATTAACACATGCTGGCAAAGAAGAACAGCCAGTGGGCATTGACTACTAAAAAATATTTCTTTCTATTTACATCATCTCAAAAATAGGGAGAAAATATTTTGTGAACTCAGAAAGGATGAACAAGCCCAGTGTGGCTCTAGAGCCTCAGAAAGCAAGCCCAGTGCCCAGTGAGCTGGGATATCACAGAAACACAATACAGCCGCCCTAGGAACTGTCTACAGGGACCCCAGTCCCGCCCTTGCCCATGAGTTGGGTGGAGCTCCACCTGGCAGAGCAGACTTCAGGCCCTCAAATTTTGGCTTTCTGTGCCAGGACAATACCAAGACTGCTTGTTTGAGAGAGCCAAGGGGATGCCACCTGGAGAGGCCTCTGCAGCCTCTCCTGCTGCTCCTCTCTCCCTGCACCCCTGCACGTCTACACTGGCCACACAGACACAGGGGTTCCTGATATGTAGGCTGACTTCAACAGTAGAGAACCCAAATGCATCCAAGTGGAGCCTGCGCCAATGTGTGTGCACATGTGTTTTTGGCATGTGCTGTCACCAAAAGCCCTGGGGAACACTCATGTATGTCCTGAGTGAGGAACACGGGTGTGTATGCTTATAGGAGAGTGTGGGAACATGTGCATGACCATAGGTGTGGGTGCACGGGCACTTATCTGAGTGTGTATGTCAGGGTCAGGGAGTGCCTGTAAGTGTGTGAGTGTGACAGTGTGTGAGCATGTCAGGGAGTGAGTGTGACAGTGTGTGAGCATGTCAGGGAGTGTGTGTGAGCATGAGTGCATGCATGTGTGTATGTCAGTGAGTGTGTAGGCATGTGCGAGTGTGAACGTCAGTGTGTACGCATGTGTGAATGTGAGTGCATGGATGTGAATGAACGTATGTCAATGAGTGTGTGTGTGTGAATGTGAGCACCTGCGTGTGTGTCTCAGTGGGTATGTGTGTGTGAGTGCATGAGTGTGTGTGTATGCTTGTCTGTGTGAGTGCATGTGTGTGTTGGTGTGTATGCAAGTATGAATGTGAGTGCATGAGTGTGAGTATATGTCTGTGTGTATGCGTGTGTGAGTGCATGCGTCTATGTGTGCATGCATGTGTGAATGTGAGTGCATGAGTATGTGGGCATGTCAGTGTGTGCATGCCTGTGAGTTGAGTGCATGTGTGTGTGCATGCATGTGTGCATGTGAGTGCATGAGTGTGTGTGTATGCATGTGTGAGTGTGAGTGTGTGAGTATGTCAGTGAGTGTGTGTGTACGAATGTGAGTACATAAGCGTGTGAGCACATGAGTGTATGTCAGTGAGTGTATGTGAAAGCATGAGTGAGCATGTCACTGTGTGTGGGCACGTATGTGTGAGTGCACGAGTGAGTGTATGTGAGTGTGCATGCATGTGTGCATGTGAGTGTATGTGTGAGTCCATAAGTGTATGTCAGCGAGTGTGTGTGGGCCTGTGTGGGAGTGTTTGTAAATACACGGGTATGTTTATATATCAGAAGCTCAGGCCCATGAAGGGCCCAGCTGGGTGTCTTCCGAGTTTGTGTAGAGGACGTCCTGGCTGGCTGTGAAGTCTTCAAGGAGACCCCTTGGTTTGGGCCAGTGCAGCCCTGTAAACGTTCAGCGGCTGGCTCTGGGCACACTGCAAAGTGCCTCTGTGGCTAGTCTGACAAGTCCTTTGCTGTAAGACCCCTTCTTCCTACGTGCACAGCATAGCTCGCCCCTAAAGTCTGAAGCCAAGGTTTCCTCCTGGGGCCTCAGCTGACAACCCTGGGTGGGAGCTCCCCTCGGCTGCCCCCTCCCAGTTGGGGTGCTCGGCCCACAGGGAGCAGAAGGAGGGAGTTGGCTTTTTATCAATCTGCAGCTTTCCTTTAAGTCACCAAGCGCCTCCAACATTCAAAGCTGCGTGCCTGCCACACATAAAAGAGATTCTAATCACTACACCTAATTAAAGGAAGGAGTACATTGCGGAGAAAAAAATTAAGCAGCGTAAATATAATAAAAGGCAGTAATTAACAGTCCCACAAGGCGGATGCTGTGTTGACAGCTGAAGGATGTAGAGAGGGGATGGAATGGATCCACTTCCCCATCAAAAAGAGCCGTGGCTGCCCTGGTGGGAATCGGTGTGAAGTGAGAGCCCTAGGTATGGCGCCGGATTTACTCCATGTATAAATCTACAGCAAAGAACCAGCTCAGATCCTTCCAGGGTGAGTCACAAAATGATATCCTGGGGGTTACAAGAGTCTGACTCCTAAATTTCCTTCTTGGATTTAGTGCAGCTGATTTCACTTTATGGTGGTGTTTGTAATTTTTTTAGTACAAGCTGTGAAACACCCTTCCTTCTAAATCACAGATCAGCCCTACAGCCTTACCTTCCTGCTAGAGGAAGAAAGCTGGAGACTGCTGAAATGCGTCATGTTAAGACACCCCCAGATCTCCCCTCAAGTAGAGTGCAAAACCCACTCAACCAGGATTCCAGGTCTGGAGGCTGCTCTAGTGGGGTGGAGAATGATCCTAATCTGACACCTTCAAGGAGAGGGCAACGAGACCTTGGCCTCTCTGGTGTTGCCAGGGTGGGGCCTGCTTGGGTATGGGTGTGGCCTGGGACACAGGCATAAGGACTATAGAGTGAGAGGCTTTGCAGGTATGCAGGTAGGATGCACAGCCTCCAGCATTGCCCACAGCTGCCTGGCCTGCCTGCCTGTAAATTAAACACATACACACACACACACACACACACAGCCTCCAGCACGGACCACAGCTGCCTGGCCTGCCTGCCTGTAAATTAAACACATACACACACACACACACACACACACACACACACACAGCCTCATACACACACACATGCACACACACACAGCCTCCAGCACTGCCCACAGCTGCCTGACCTGCTTGCTTGTAAATGAAACACATACACACACACGCACGCACACACACACGCACACACACACACACACAGCCTCCAGCACTGCCCATAGCTGCCTGGCCTGCTTGCTTGTAAATGAAACACATACACATACACACACACATGCACACACACACACACACACACACACAGCCTCCAGCACTACTCACAGCTGCCTGGCCTGCTTGTTTGTAAATGAAACACATATGCATACACACACACACGTGCGTGCACACACACACAGCCTCCAGCACTGCTCACAGCTGCCTGGCCTGCTTGCTTGTAAATGAAACACATACACACACACACATGCACGTGCACACACACACACACAGCCACCAGCACTGCTCACAGTTGCCTTGCCTGCTTGCAAATGAAACACATATATATACACACACACGCATGCGTGCGCACACACACTCACACACAGCTTCCAGCACTGCCCACTGCTGCCCAGCCTGCTTGCTTGTATATGAAACATATATACACACACAGATGCGCACACACACAAACACGCACACAGACACATACACCGCCTCCAGCACTGCTCACTGCTGCCCAGCCTGCTTGCTTGTATATGAAACATATATACATACACACAGATGTGCACACACACACATGCACACACACACATTCGCACAGACACACACACCACTGGCCTCCAGCTCTGCTCACTGCTGCCCAGCCTGCTTGTTTGTATATGAAACATATATATACACACACAGATGTGCACACACACATGCACACACACACATTCACACAGACACACACACCACCGGCCTCCAGCGCTGCCCACTGCTGCCCAGCCTGCTTGTTTGTATATGAAACATACACATACACATACACAGATGCGCACGCACACACATATGCACACACGCACACACACACAGCCTCCAGCACGGGGCCACTCAGTACCTTCCTTGCACTCCAGGGCCACGCGGGACTCCAGGTTGTCCATCTGCATCTGCAGCCGCTTCAGCGTGAGGTCACTTTCGCGGGACTTGCGTTTATAGGCAATGAGCACGGCCACGATGAAAATGATGAGGAGGCCGCCAGCCACCGCGATGCTGACGATGGCGGGCAGGCTGAGCGGGCTGTCCGGGGCGATGTACACCATCCCCGGGGAGTATTCCATGCCACCGACACGGGCCTGGGGACACACCGGGCAAGAGGGAGCTGGGTGTGGGGACACAGCAGCTTTGGCAACAGTCCCAAGTTACCCATGAACTAGTGACCAGGGCAGGATGAGGGAAAGGAGACCAATCACTGGTGTCAAAATAGACAAGAGGGCATGGGGCGCTGGGAGCGGGGACAGGCACAGCTTAACAGAGCTCACCCCCAACTGGAAAAACCTCACCTCCTCTTATTCAGGAGTGAGTTTTGTCATCTTCATAAGAAAACAGCACACAGCTGGGACCTAAACACAGTCTGCCACCAATGACTGGCTCCCCTAAGATTTATGCCCATTCTAAGGGTGGGCAAGTGAAGCACAGAACATGATATTAAGATATTATGGACTTCCCTGGGCCAGCAACAGCCTTCTCCTTGAAGGCTTTGTTTGTTGCAGGTGATTTAGCAACTGTTTAATGCTGTTTTGCATTTTCCTTATTGTTGCACCAGCCAGCGTGGAAAGAATGACAATACAGAAGAGAGAAGCTCAAAAGTGGACACGAAGAAAGAACTTGGGGTGTGGGGTAGCTAGAGGAAAAGTTCTTTGTGGGACGGAATCCCCTCTTGGAAAGCCCTGGTGGCCTGAGATGGAGCTGGGCCACTCACATCCACATCCCTACTGCCCGCTCCATCTAGGATGGGGTTCTGCCAGCCTCACCATCACTTTGTGCCTGCCGATGAGGTTGGGGGACTCGCAGAGCAGCTGGACATCTGACACGGTCACGGTGCACGGCTTCTCCCCAACCAGCACAGTGTAGTTCAGCTTCACGTTGCCCCCAGCCACAGGCGGGATCAGGTTCTTGCCCTGTACAGATGGGAAAGCCCCAGTTCCCACCCCAGAGTGAGGACCACAGCTACCAGCTGGCTCTCACGTCCTCCCACCTGGAGGTCCCATCCTGCTGGTGAGCTGGTGAAGAAGCCACCTTTGGTAATAAGTGCAAAAAATATTCATGGCACGACTACCACCATTGCCTCTTCCTCCCAGTGGGTAGTCAGTTATCAAAGTACTCCTTTCAGCTCATCCCAAATGCAGCCTCAGAATCCTTCTCAATGCAGAGTTGGAGTCAGTCAGTACCAATTGATTCAAATTGTCATAAGCTTTAATTAACCTGTAACCCATGTTCCAAAGGAAGCCCTACGCTGTGGTTCGCACAAGGCTGTCTCAGAGGAAGCAGTGAGCCTGAACTGCCAGTACTTGGACTTTCAGGACAATAAAAATTTGAGAGTCAAATAGCCAAGGTGGATCTGCCTTCCCTGGGTAGGACCGGCCCCTAAAGAGAGTTTTCTTCCCAGTACAGACTCAGAACATTTATCCACTCTGGGCTACACTGCAACCTCTGCAAGAGAGGCCGGTTGAGAAATGTGGCAGCAGTCTGTGACTTGAACACCCCCTTCCATGCAGCAGCCCCTCCTTTCCCCCCGCCTCCCACCACCCTCACTCCACCTTTAGGATGATGGGTGTGCCAGGCTTGAGCTCCAGGATTCCTGAGGGACCAAAGGCCTCAAACACCGGGTTGGGATAGTAGGTGAAGTTGGTCTTGTTGAGGATGAGCAGGGACTGGACATTGTCCAGGATGAAGCCAAACTCCTCGGGCCTCTCGGTCAGGTCTGACTGGTGGTCAGGACCCAGAGCGAGGGCAGGCGCCTGGCAAGTCATCTCAGTAGCATTCAGAACCTCACAGATCTGTGGGAGGAGCCACAGGGTGGAGTCTATGCAGTATCTCCACATACCCACAGCCCCAGTGCATGTACTGGGCCTCCCTGGATGTCATCAGGATAGCAAGGGGTTGACAAGAGGATTAGAGATGAGTCAGGGCCACACAATTGGGCACTCAAGGAATAGGCTCTATAGCTTGCACCCAGCTCCAGTTTTGCCCGTAGTGGGTGTGGCAATGGCTAGGGTTGGAAGAATGCAAGAGTAAATGTATAAAACCCTGGGAACCCCAAAAGTAATTGCTCCTCCATGTCTATATCCCAAGAAGTAAAAATGCCCTTACATCTTCTCCCCTATTCCACTATCCTAGTATTCAAGGGTGTCAGGCTGGGGTTGTCAGTGTATGGGCAGGGAGTCACCTCAGTACTTGGGAAGACCCACACCCTTTGCGGAAGCAACATGTTGCGTGGGCAGCCTCCATGAACCCCATCAGCCCTGCACTCACATTGATGTGCTCCTTCCCTCCATGCTTGGCACGGATCTGGGGGTTCTGTATGAGGTCCAGGTGGGTCCCCCATACGGCGATGGGTGTGTTTCCACTGAGCAGGAAGAAAGAAGGAGGCATGTAAATCATAAGTTCAGGAAGAGCAGTGGCACTCTACAATGATGACTGAGCTATGACAATAAGGACAGTGATAACTAGGCAGCAGGGTAATGTTCATGGGGACAAGGATGACAAGCTGACTGCATAGTAATGAGGACAAGCATCTCAGCAGCCAAGGGGAGGGCAGTAATGACCAGATGTCCGTGGCCATCCTTTGCTGAGTTTGTTCGGAGTATGGACCCCCGTGGAGGCCCAGTCAACAGCACAGCCCCCTTGGCTCTCCAAGCCCTCTTGATTTGTCCCAGCTGCTTCTCTGCAACCCCTTGATGTCTCTTCGTCCATCCTTCCCCTGGTCCTCGCCAATCTTGGGACTTTTTAAACATTAGCTTTGGCCTCATGAAAGTCTCGCTCCAGATTGTCCCCACCACATCCTCCAGGGGCTGAGCACAGTCTGCTCCCCCAGGGCAATCATTCCACAAGTTTCCATCTTGGAGGCTTTGATCAGGCTGAGATCTGGGAAAGGCAGAGGGTCCATGAATGCAAATGTGAATGCAAGTGCGAAATGCTCTGGGACTCGCGTCTCCTGTACCCTGGGGTGGCACAGGACCACTGACAGGGAGGACACAGGACCGCTGACAGGGAGGGCACAGGACCACTGACAGGGAGGGCACAAGACCGCTGACAGGGAGGGCACAGGACCACTGACAGGGAGGACACAGGACTGCTGACAGGGAGGGCCTAGGAGCTTCATCTTGTGTAGCCTTTCAAAAGAGAGCTGGACCCAGTGCCCATCCTTAGGGCAGCTGAGAAGTGGGGATAAAGGAGTGGGCAGTACTGTAGTGGACTGTGTCCTCCAGGGGGGCTACTCAAAGAATAATGAGAAATAGCCTGATCCCCAATCAAAGGAGCATCTTCGAGAAGAATCCTGCTATCTAAAACAGGCTTTAGCAAGTTAATTAGCTATAAGTTGATGAGTAAAGAATCCTTGACACACACACCCACATTCATTTCCACCCATCTATCCATCTGCCTGTCTTTATATTGCCAGTTGCTTCCCCCTCTCTCCTTGCTCACATGCACGCACACATACATGTGCGTGCGCACACACAGAGGAAGATTCCCGTGAAACTTGGAGAGGCTCTTGCACATGTGACAGTGCTGGAGATGACCTTCTGGTGTCTAGCCATCTTCCCAGTCCTCTCAATCACCAATTCAACACACATTTATCAAATGCCCACCATCACTGTTCACAAGTAACCCAGGCGGCTTGTAAGAGCAGAGCCTCACCCCATCCTCAGACTTTATTAACTTAAATAAAAGCCCTGGAGCTGGCTGGCAGACCCAGAACATGTCTGTCTCCAACCTCCCTCCTAGTGGGAGCATGATGTAGGAACGGCAGCTGAATGCCAGTTAGGGTGACACCTCTATTTCTATGAGGATGACACAAAGAAGAACTGAAGTATACCAGGCTGTGAATTTTGCACAGAGTTGCAAAGTTTGTTGACTAAGTCACAAAGGGCTGCATCAACTTCCTGGGGCCAAATGCTGGCATGGCTTTCTACAGACGATTTTCCCCTCTCTGTGCCTTCTGGTCTTCATCGGTCTTAAGGTCATGGCTAAAGCTCAGAAGGTTTGGGCCTTATAGAGTGATTGCTGAGGACAGCCAAATCTCATCTCAGCAGGCAAAGGCTGTCTTTCTTTTGGGTCTAAGGCAGGGGGTGGCAAACTCTTTCTGTAAAGGGCCAGATAGTAAATATTGTAGGCTTTACAGGCCATATGGTCCCTGTCGCAGTTACTCAACTCTGCTGTTATAGTGAGAAAGCAGCTATAGACAATACATGTACAAGTGAGCATGGCTGTGTGCCAATAAAACTTTATTTACAAAAGCAGGTGGCTAGCCAGATTCAGCCCACGGACTGGAGTATGCCGATCCCTGGATTAAAAAAAGATTGTTCCCTGGACTGGACACATCCCTGCTCTCTGCCTCAGCCCAGGGAGACTACTTCTGCGTGTACTTCCTGCTCACTCCCCAGCCCCACACCCCTGAGAACTGAAGCCAACAGTGAGAAGACTGGCCCCAGCAGGGGGCGGGGGGAGGGGGCCGAGCCAGGCACTGCCCTGTGCATGTGCATCTCACTTCAGTCTCTCAGCTGCCTATGAGAGTGGGCAGATGAGGGACTCTGGCCCCAGGGAGGTGAGATAACTGTTAAGGTAACTGAGCTGGTAAGCAGTGGAGCTGGGCTGAGACCCTTCCTATGCTGCCCCTGTTACGGTGATTTCCCAGTGACCTCTATGAGCTTTGCTGTGGGGTGCCCTCTGTGCTGGAGGCCGTGTCCCCATGCTGCAGTGACTGCTGGGGGTGCCAGGCTACTCTTCTCACTTCTGGTAGACATATGTGCTAATCCTGGTCCCACATTCAGGCTGAGGGCTGTGGAAGAAGAGTTAGATCAGGCCTGACTACTCCTTGTAGTCAGCTTCCTTGGGAGAAGAAAAAAGCTCTGCAGCATCTTCTCATTCCCATGTGCTATCCAGGGCCTGGAAAGGCAGACTCATGCCGTGTGCCTACCCCTTCTCCCTTGATGGGAGACATACAACTCCAGGGACTCTAGAGATCCTGGGGTTTCAAAATCCCTGGGTGAATCGTTGAATAGGCAGAGGCCCAGGAAGAATACCAATTTGCCCAAGGCAAATGAAGGTCCTCAAGTCCCTGCCCTAGGGCCTTTCTATACCAACATCCAATGTCTGGTCCCCTCCCTCTGAGACAGATGTTCAGGGCATCTGGCTGGGCACCGGGAAAGAGCAGGGAACAAGACCTAAACTCTACCCTTGAGGAGTTTACAGCAGAGGGGAGGAGAAATGTAAGCAGGCAGCCAGGAGCAGAGAGGATAGGTATCCGGACGGGGCCTCCAGGCTCAGGACACAACTTCCCCCAAGGAAGCTGACTACAAGGAGTAGTCAGGCCTGATCTAACTCTTCTTCCACACCTCTCAGCCTGAAGGTGGGACCAGGATTAGCACATGTGTCTACCAGAAGTGAGAAGAGTAGCCTGGCACCCTCAGCAGTCACTGCAGCATGGGGACGTGGCCTCCAGCACAGTGCCTGTCCTAGAACTGGGGAAAGTAGGCTGTTGTTGTTATGACCTTGGCCTCCAGGCTGGGTTTGGCACAGAGGTGCTCTCAGTGGAAGGAGGGAGTCACAGTAGGAAGGTCTGATTTGTGGGTGTTTGGAACCGGTTCCAGCTCATCAGTCCCCCAAGCAGGACTGGGCCCCCAGAAATCTCCTTGGCTTTCAAGAGTCAGGGAAGGGAAACAGAGGTGCAGAAGCATTAAGGTCCACTTGGGCCAGCTCCTACCTGACGATGCTCCATTCTGGCTCAATCCGCACGATGGTGGGGTCTTCCACGTACTGAAAGACCAGGTCCTGGTGGATTTTGGCCCTGTCCACCTGTACCGACACCTTCATCTCTAGCACCTCATCTGAGGACGTGGTGTTGCAGACAATATAGGATGGAGATCGCCTGGAGGGCAGGAAGATAGATCACTGGGCGCCTGGTGTTGAGGAGGACAGAGGTCCTGAGTCAGGGCCCTCCCACACTGCTCCCTGCATGTCAGGGTGCTCAGAGGCCCATGGGTGGGTGCTCTCAGATAGAAAGCTGGAGAGCTAGTGACAAAGACTCTCCTTGGCCAAACTTTAGACAGGTTCCTCTGAGCCTTCTTTTCAAACAGGCCTCATCCCTGGGTCTGTCTTTGGCCTGTCTAGCCTCGTTTTTTAGCAAGAATCTGGCTAAGTCTATTTGGGGAGACTCCTCCCATACTTGATACCTGATCACCCTGGCCTGCCTTCGCAGGAATCGTGTTCAGTTGGTTTAGCAGGAGTCCGCCTATCTTGATGTCTCCTCTTAGTGATTTTTCATTCACTGAGCCCCATATTCTGCTCATTGGCTATAAATCCCCTGCTGTCTTTGTAGTATTTGGAGTTGAGCCCCATCTGTTTCCCCTGACGCAGTAGTCTTGACATCAATTGCAATCGTCCTGAGTCTTCCTTGCTATTTTAACAAGTGTCAGAATAATTGTTTCTTTAACACTACTGATGCCAGGCCTGGCCAGGTCTGACTTGGGAATTGTCACAGCCCTCAGCGTAGCTCTCTCAGGGAAAAATCCTCTCTCTAGAGAATCTCAGGCCATCCAGGGAAGGGAGGGCTGACAGGTCTCCAGACTGAGCCCAAATCCTCTCCCAAAGAGCATGTCTACTTTGTTAGGCAGGAGGAGTATTTCCAAGCCATAAGGTGATTGAAACCACCTTTGCAAAAATTATGGCAGTGAGGAAAGTCTGACATAGAAAAATTATCACAGTGCAAGTCTGACCTAACAGACCCTATCTTGCTTTTAACCTCCAAGCTACACTTGTTCATTCCTGGGCACAGACCGAGCTAACTATAGGAGGAATTTAGTTTATAGGTTAACTTTGTAACAAAGATGATAACAGCCTTTTCCTGAAACAAACCCCCTCTTTGCCTGGGGACCAGAGAGCCCACCTTTGAAAAACTAACAAATTAGCCACAAGATCAGAAATTATGACTCAGGAGGCACATAAGCAACAAGAGGCCACAAGATTCCAAATGTTCCCAATTGCTCCTATGGATAACATCACTATTGTAAAACCTAAGATCACTGTTTGAGATACTTTTCAGATCCTGAATTCTGATGGACCAGCTGGTACCACCCAGACCAGTAACGTGGCTCAACTAGTTCTGCGATCCCACCGAGGAACTGAAGACAGCAAGAAAAACCTATTTCAACTTTATACAATTTCACCTGCAACCCAACCAATCAGCATTCCCCACTCCCTAACCCCCCGCCTGCCAAATTATCCTTAAAAATACCCTAGTCTCCAAATTTTCAGGGAGACTGATTTGAATCATACAACTCCGGTCTCCCTTTTACCCAGCTCTGTATTTATTAAATTCTTTCTCTATTGCAATAATGCTGTCTCAGGAAATTGGCTCTATCTGTGCAGCTGGCAAGAAGAACCTGTCAGGTGGTTACACCTTCCCAACTCCCTGCAATAAAAACAAAGCTACCCTGAAGTGATTTACCTGTCTAACCTTTCCCCCTCTGGTACTACAGAAAGGGGCCCTCTGAGTTACCTGTGGAAGAGACAGGGCTGCTTTCCGAACATCACCACCACGTTGCTTCCGGCATTCAGGTTGGTGCCTGTGATGGTCACTTGGGTCCCCCCGGACATGGGCCCCCGGCTGGGCTTCAGATCTGAGAGAGTCAGTGTCTGTGTAGAAAGGATGTAGCCTGAGACACAACCAGGAAGGGGTGGAGGAGGCTTCTGGGCAGGTGTGAGGCAGCACCCCATTCCCCTAAGTTGCCTTCTGTAATCTTTGGTAATAGCGGTCTCCCAGAGAACCAGGGCAGTTTTCTTAGGCTTGTGTGGACAGGCAATGTTCCAGACCCTGAGAGTTTGCATGCCTACCTTAGTAATAGTAATACTAATAGCTGCCATGTACTTATTTTTTAAGTGTCAGATTGTATGTCTTCATAATTATACATGTATGTGTATATATCCCTATATACACATACATATATATAATTTAATCACCAATTAATTCTTTAAAGTAGGCATTATTATTTTACAGAAGAGACTCAGAGATGTTAAGCTAGTTTTCCAAGGTCACACAGCTAAAAAAAATGGCATAACTGAGATCTTACCCCAGAGCTCCAGTTCTCAACCCCTCTCCAACCTACAGCTCTGTTCTTGGGTGGTAAACTGTCTCTCCCACAGGTCTCTACAAAGAGCTGCCCAAAGCACACAGTGGCAGAGCACTGGGAAGTGAGAGCCCCAGGGAAACTCAGAGAGAGAAGCAGAAAAGAGTCAGTTGCTTTCAAGGGCTGCCCCCAGCCCTCTGCCAGAATGGGACCAGTGAGGAGTCCGGGCTGGGGGCAGAGCAGAAAAAAGCTCTTGACAGCTGGGGATTTGGAGTTGCAGTTTGTTCTTTCATTAGCATTTTAATGGAAAAACTTTCCTCAGTCCCAGATGAGAAGCCTGTATCTGCATTTAAATGAAGATTTCTCTCTCCCTTCCCCAGCTACCTCCTCCTAAAAGAATTCAGCACCAAAAGTCGAACCCTCTCAGGTCCTCAGAGGAGGCTGACAACCTCCCCTTGGAGATGCTTTGATAGGGAAGCCCCAGAGCTTCCCTATCACCTGGCACATGCGCCTCCAGGTCCAGGATCAGGGCACATGGGTGAGGAGACACACAGACCACAGCTCCTGACCTGCCTCACCAGGTCTCAGCACCCTGTCTCTGGATCCCAGGTCTAGCATCCCTGTAACATGGGCCAAGTCAAGGAATAGCTTGTCATTTTGGTTCAACCGGAGACCAAGAAGAGGGTGGGGTGAGGCTGTGGAAAGAGCCCTCCTTTCTCAGCTCTGCCTGGATCTCGCTGTGTGACCCTGGACAAGACATTTCACCTCTCTCATCAACAAAATCAGGGGGCTGAGCCAAAAAGTGGTGATCGTCAAGGTTCCTGGCAGTTCTCTTGTTCTGTAACTTGCAGTACCTCTTCAAATGGTACTTGTGCCCCATCTTAAAGGAACTCCACCAACCTTCCCAGAGAGGAAAGGAAAGGAAAGGAGAGGAGAGGAGAGGAGAGGAGAGGAGAGGAGAGGAGAGGAGAGGAGAGAGACAGAGAGAGAGAGAGAGAGAGAAGACTGTACACATAGGCTTCGATGCAGGGATGGTCCTAGAGAGACAGAGTTGAACTCAGGGAAGTTAAAATAGATGGGGGTTGGTGCTCCCTGGCAGCCTGTGGGTGAGGGTTCTTAGAAGGGGTAGAAGTGAGTAATCCCTGCAGGTGTTGCTGGGGCACTATCAAGGGGCTCACTGGTGGGGAGAGGATGTTATGGATACATGTTTTAGAGTTGTGAGAAGCTGTTAATTATTCAAGCCATGCTTCATAAATATTTCACGGTGAGTTTGCATGGGAAATCAAATTGTGCATTACTTGCCACCTCTTCACTTGGCTCCATGAATGGAGGTAGTGGGAAGGGGGAAAGCATTCCCTGCATGGAGACCTTTAGGAACAGCTAGTGACAGCCCAGGGTGCTAATCTGGGGCCTCTTGGCCTTGGCGTTTGGTTTTTGGTGAATAAACCCACACATTGGAGTCTGGCCTGATTGTGGGAGAGGTCAAATCTTCCCTCTAGCCTTGGTACTAAAAAGGGTCTCCAAGTCCTGGGGAAAGAGCTTCCTGGCTGTGTCAGAACTCCAGGGGAGCTAGGGGCTTCTGTGTAGGGCCCGAAGAGTGCACCTGCCAGCTGCCTGGTAGATGAGAAGGCCATGAGGGCTCGGAGATGCTGGAAAGTATGATAGATGGGGGTTCTGTCCCTTCTCAACCCCCTGCGGAGACTCATGGGGACCTCTGTCCCTCATTCCCACCTGGAATCCCTAGAAACTGTGTGCAAGGGATGGGAGTGGGCCTCAGTGATGCAACCCTTAAATGCAAGGGGCCAGAGAAAGAGACCGGGGTCCCTAGCACTACCTCCTTCCTAAAAGTCTTCCCAAGTGAACAGGTGGCACCAGAGCCATTCCTCAAAGATGTCCCTTAAGTAGAAAAATGACACAAATCTTTGAGCTTCAGGGACCCACTAGACCAATGCATATTTGCCTGTGGCAACCTCTGTCATCTGTCCTGACCTGCCTCTGCTTCAGTCTCTCCTCCTCACCACCCACCCTCTTCCTTCTCCCTCCTGTTCCCATCTTTTGGTGCACTAGACCTTATGCTGGGAACAGCCTCCCACCACTTCAGATCCACATGGAAAATTATATTCTATTTGTATTATACAAATCCCATCTTTCCCTCCAGCTTCTTCTAGGAAGTCTCCCTTAATACCCTAAATTCAATCACACCCCTCTCCAGGGTAGGAACAATCACACAGCCAAGACTGGACCCTTCCTGAGGGCAGATGAGACTTTCTAATGTGTAGCACACAGGCTCATTATAAGAATAAAAGCAGAGAGCTGAGTGCATTGGTACATGGGAGCTACTCAGGAAACATCCTTTCTCCTAGGTCAGGGGGCCTCAGCCCAGCTTGCATCTCAGAATTACCCAGGATCTGTAGCAATGGGTTTAATTAGTCTTGGCAGGAGGCAGGGACAGGTCCAGAGCATTTTGTTTAATGCTCACCCCGCCCCCCAGGAGACTCTCTTGTGTCTGGAGGTTTAGCACTGCCTATGCACTGTGGGGCTCCCAAAGAAAGGAAAGTCCTGGGCTTCAGCTGATCTTTGATGGAGCCTCAGGGATGGAGGCCTGGCTGCAACTGCAGAGCAGAGGCAGAGAGGCTTATAGGAAGCATCAGTTTAATGAGGCGGAGGTGACTGTAGCCCTGTCCACTGTGTCCTCCAGGGTCCCTGCCAAGGACCACAGGATGGAAAACTGCTCTGGGCAAGTGGCTGGCCAAGGCAAGTGGTTCCCAAGACTGACTGGTTTGACAAGAGGAGTAGGGCACAAAGAGGACCCACTGAGTTGTGTGATGCAGTCAGATGTCTGGAGTCCCAGTAAGTGGCGTGGGATGCAGGGCCTGTGAGTATCCACGGCTCAGGCCTGTGCATTTGCAGACCGAGGACTGGGTCCCGAGCACAGCTTTGATGAATAAGGAGGATATGGCTCGTGCAACCAAGAGAAGGAGATAGAGAGGATAAGGTGGCAGACAATGCAAAGGCTGGCAAAATAGGATTGAATGGGGAAGCAGACAGAGGAGCCTGGACAATGTCTTACAGGGAGGGGAAGCCTTGGCTCTTCTTGAGGTGGCAGCTGACATGATGGTAGATGGATTGCAACAGGTTCAGAGAGAAAAGCAAGGGAAGGATTTAAGGAGGCCGTTGTGATGGCAAAGAGAATGGGAAAAGGAAGACTCCAGGACATGGTGATGGACTGATGTCAGGAATGAAGGGACGCTGAGCCACAGCCCAGCAGGATTGTAGGCCTAGGGGATGGACCACTGATGGGAATGGGCAAGAGAGGAGGATGCACTATTTATGGGAGCTGACAGCCTGAGTGGGCCAAGTGGAGATGACGGCAGGACAGCCAGGTGCTGGTGGCCTTGATTGAGCCACAGGAGTGAGGGTCCTGACTGGGGATGCAGGGCAGAGGCAGCTAAGGTTCAAAAGAAGCATCAGCTTAGTAAGTTGGAGGTGGCTCTAGCCCTGTCCACTTTATCATTCAGGATCGCTGCCAAGAACCTCAGGATGGAAAGCTGCTCTGGGCAGTGGCTGGCCAAGGAAGTCCAGTGCTTGCGTTGGCCATGCAGCAGTTTCCTCCCATTTTACTTTGGCTGCCAGGAAATTTCAAAGCCAGATTTCTTGCCCAATTTTAGCAAATAACCTGGCGAATGTCATCCCTCCTCTCTCTCTCTCTCTCTCTCTCTCTGTCTGTCTCTATGTCTATATCATATACTATATATATATATACACACACACACACACACATATATATATATGCAGGCTTTATATACAAATATATATACATTCTCATTAGTTGTCTTAATGTCTATTGGGTTCACCTTGGAAATTCCCTCATATGCTTTCAGGAGAAGGTGGCGTGTACAAATCCTAAACAAATCAGGAAAACGACTCGTCCATGAACCCCATTATATGTGCGTGTTCTTCTCATTTTATGAATTCCCATGTGCATTCAGTGACAGCCAACTGCATCCAGAAGGGGTTTGGCCCTCGGAGAGCAGAGGTGGAGCAGATGCAGGCCCAGTCATCGTGCGGCATGACACTCAATGTTTCTCTAAGGTTTGGCCCTGACTATGTTCAAGTCTGTGTCAAGTACTTGAGCTCAGTTGCTTTCGCCTCCCCTTCTAGACTGTAGGCCTCCTGAGGGAGGTGCTGTGTTGGGTCTTATTCATCATCCGTTAACCCCCACAGCCAGAACCATCAAGTCATAAAATCCAACTCAATTAGACAAGCACTCATTAAATCATCTAGTGAGAGGCATTGTGCGAGGTGATCAATCGCTGTCAGTTGAAGAAGGAAGAAGGAGGAGGAGGAAGGCAGATGAGATAAGGAGGGAGGGAGGAAGGAAGGAAGGAAGCAAAGAAAGAGGAAGAAAGGAAGGGAAGGAGAAAGGAAGCAAGGAAGGAAGAAAGAGAGAGAGGAAGGAAGGAGAGAGAGAGGGAGGCAAGGGGGGGAAAAGGAGGAAAGAGGGAGAGAGAGAGGAAGGAGGACAATAAAAGCCCAACTCCCCATGACATATTTCAGGGCATTTGATGACCAGGCATAAAATCCATCACTTCAGGCTTCCAGCTTCCAAAAGCAGCTCAGAATCATGAGGAAATTATACCATTACAGCTGTCATTAATCTGAGAGGTTTAGTTTTTAAAATGATGGGTGTGTGCGGGAGGGAATGTGTTCATATCTCCACCATCTCCATAATCACAAGGCTGAGAGATTCCAAAAGCCTCTGTCCCCTAGAACTACTTGTCGGGCAGCCTTTGAAGGGATGAGAGGTTCCAGGCAGGAAGGAATTTAAGGACTGGGGAGAGATCCTCAGAAAGGCCATGGGATGGGGAAAGGGGTGGTAGAGTGAGAGGGAGGGGCAATGGTGTGGGTGGAGGGAAATGGATTGGGTATGCAGGTGAGAGGTGGGCGGGGGTTGATGAGGTCATGAAATAGGGATAATGGTGAGTGGGTGCTATGGTTTGAGTGCATCTTCCAAAGTCATGTCTTGAAAGCTTAATCCCCAATTTAACAGTGTGGAGATGTTGGACTTTTAAGAGGTGATTAGTTCATAAGGGCTCTGCCCTCATGAATGGATTAATGTTACTATCATAGGAACATGTTTATTATCAAAGAGTGGGTTTGTTATGAAAGGCAGTTCCACCCTCTCCCACTCTTGCTCTCTTGCACGCAGTCTCCTGACTTTTCGTTTTCTGCCACGAGGTGACGCAGCAAGAAGGCACTTGCCAGATGCAGCCCCTAGATCTTGGACTTCCCAGCCTCCAGAACAAGGAGTCAAATAAATGACTTTTCTTTATCAATTACCCAGTCTCAGGCATTCTTCTATAGCAGCAGTAAACAGACTAAGACATTGGGGTGAAGGAGAAGTGTGAGGGCGATAGGATGGCATAATGGGCCACAAGTGTGCAGGGACAGGCCAGAAAATGGAAGCAATGGTGGCAACCACAGAAATAATAAAACAAATGATACTAGAAGTCATAAAAACATTGATGTAATTTTCCACAAGATCATGGGGTTGATGCTATTATTATCCTCATTTTATAAATGAAGAAACTGAGGCAAAAACAAAATGTTGAGCAACTTGCCCACGCTCACCCAGTTAGCAAGTGGAAGAGCCAGGTATCAAATCCCAGGAGTTGCCTTGTGAAGTCCAAGCGCTTGCCTACCTACCATGCCACACTGCCATGCACCCACATGGGGACTCTGGGCCCTGAGAGCTAAAGCAACTTACCTGAAACCACACAGCCAGGCACAGAAAAGTCTGGATTTGAATCCAGGTCTTCCAGATTTCAAAGGCTGTGCTCTCACTCACTATAAGACAGGAGTCTCATGAACTGAGGGAGGTTGCAGGGTGGGCCCTTGCCCTGGGTTTGCCCACAGAGCTCTAGAGGGGCCCAGCAATCATGGTAATGAGCTCTGTGGCCTGCACCCAGCCAGATCACTGCTGGCCAAGACTCACCATGAAGTAATAGAGCTGCGAGGACCGGGCCATGAATTCAGGCCGACACACAGCCACACAGATCTCCACGAAGCCTGCATGCTGGCTGGGCTTGGCCTCCCCCATCTCACATACGATCCTGCAGGGAGGATAGGAGAAATCCCATGGGTCACAGGACTTCCAGCCAAGACCCTGCACCCCACAGCACCTACCCAGGTCCCTTTCTCCACAGTAGGATCTCAGGGATGGCCAGGTAGGGGAGGAAGGAGAAGATATCCTAATTCCTCCTAGCAGGGGCTTCTCCTTAATTGTTAGGCAATGAGGAAACTTGACCTATGGGATCTCCTTTGAAGGAGCCTAGAAGAGGGTCCCTGTGTTCTGACCCTAGATGTTCAGTCCCTAATTCATGATTATCTACTCAGTTGTCAACTAGACTAGAGGGCATATTCTAGCCAAAACCCTTAGGGAATAGGGCTGGCAGAGTCCAGAGAGGCAAAGCCACTTACCCAAGGGCTGCGGCAAGTCAAACCAGAACTTGGAACAGACCTAAGGTTTTCTGGTCCCCACCTGGGAGCTTTCTGCTCCCAATGATTGGGCTGCCTCAGTGAAGTGCTTTTGCTTCCCAGCCAGCCTCCAGGCTGGGTGAGGGAATAATTGAGAGTGTGTGTGTGTTTACGCGTGTGTGAACTTTTTCCTTTCTAAAAATTTTTATTGCTTTGATTACAAAATTTGTTTATACCCTTTGAAAATAATCAGTCAAACAGTACAGAGTATGGCAGTAAAAAGTGAGTGTCCCATTCCTCTTAAAACTTAAAACTATATATATACTTAAAACTTAAGTGTGTGTGTGTATATATATATATATATATCTTTGCAGACATAATATATAAATATATATGTGTATATAGATCTATGTATATATGTATATGTATTCTTCATTTTACAAATGAAGAAACTGGGGCAAAGAAAAGTTAGGCAACTTGCCCAATACATATATTTGCATACATATACACATATATACATACACACATATGTATATTTATAGTTGTATTTCATATGCAGGCACACATGAACATAAATGTGTTTTTACATATATACAATTACACTTATAAACATACATGTGTAAAGAAAGATATATGTGTTTTTTAAAATAAAAGCAAAACATAACATATCCACTGCTATAAACACTTCTGCTTTTTGCTCAGCACAATAGCATGGACCTTCCTTCCTGTCTCTGTAGACATGGCTCGACTTTTTTCTTTTTAGCAGCCTCACGGTATCTCATCTGATGATTACACTATCATTTACACAACCATCTTCCTATTGATGAAAATTTAGTTGTCCTGATTTTTCTGCTACTCCAAATAATTCTGCAAAATGAACCAACTGACACACACATCCTTAGGCACTGTATAGTAGGACAGATTTCTAAGGAAGGAACCTGTTGGGTCAGTTTGTATATTTAATATTTGGCAGGTAAAGCCAAATAATGTTCCAAGAAATCTGGACCATGCACTTCTATCGATGGCCTGTTCTTTTGCCAACACCAGATATGAACAATCCTTTTGAGGTTTTTCCAATATAATAGGGGGAAAAATCTCATTTTTATTTTGCAAATTACAGGTGAGGTTTCATAAATTTTCACATGGGTGTGTTTTTAAGATCTCGTATAGCCTTTCCTTTGACTTTTCTCTTGAAGCCCTCTTTCTTGCTGATAGATTGTCTGAATTAGGAGTATTAACTTTTGTCTGTTATAAATATTGCAATGATTTTCTCCTCGCTTGTCATCTTTCAACTGTGGTTCCAAAGTCTTTTGCCACACTAAAGTTTAAAAGTATCTGTGTGGTTAAGTCGGTTCTTTTACTTTATGGCTTCTATGTTTTATGTTTCTCTTAGAAACAACTTTTGAGTAAGGTTCCTGAACAAATAATACCTTTCTATCCAGATCACACAATTAGTGCACGTTTGGTGTTTAAAAAAAAATAGAAAGTACATAAAAGCACTTGTCATACTGACACCCCCCCCCCAGTTGCACCATTCAGAATGTAATTTTCCATAAGACAACGGGGTAGATGCCATTATTATCCTCATTTTATAAATGAAGAAACTGAGGCAAATAAAATGTTGAGCAACTTGCTTACATTCACCCACTAAGTAAGTGGCAGAGCCAGGGCTCCAGTCCCAGGAATCTCCTTGTGAAGTCCAAGCTCTTGCCTACCTACCATGCCACGCTGCCTTGCACCCACGTGTAATATCCAGTGTCAACATTTTGGTGTTTCTGTGGCCAGTCTTGCTTTTCTTTTACAAAATTGATTCGAAACTCTATATTATGCTTTGTAACCTGTGTTCCAAGAACCTGTGTTCTCACTTAATATACCTTGAGTATATGGCTGGTCATGATTCTTCTATAATATCAGATTTAATGGCTGTGTAGTTTTCTTTCCTGTGCTTATACAATAATTTATTGAATTGATGAATTCCCTATTTTTACACATGTAAATCACTTCTGAGTTTTTACTATTATAAATAAGGCTGAAATAAACATTCTTGAAAATAAATATTTGTGAATTCTGGTTATTTAGGGAAAGTTCTAGAAGTGTGATGGCCAGGCTAAAGGCTTTTGACCCACATTTCCAAATTTCCTTCTAGAAAGTTTGTCCCAATTTCCCCTTGCACAATGAGTGAAGGAGTCAGCTACTTCTCATGCCTCTCTCCTGCACCGGGCATTGACTTTCACAAACCACTCCCTATTGTTTTAATTTGCATTTAATTGATTACTACTGCTGTTAAACATTTATTTTTCGTATGACTTTTGGTTCTTTTTTATCTCATAAATTGTACGTTCATGCTGTTTGATCATTTTGTGATCTTTGCCTTTTATTTATAAAAGCTCTTTACATATTAAGAAAAAGTATTTATTAACTGTAATAGGGTGTAACCATACTCCCAGTTTATCATTCACATTTTTATTTTGCTTGCAATGATTTTTGATGCACAAGTTTTAAGGTTTTATGTACCCAAATCCCCTAATCTTTTTCTTTATAATTTCCTCTGTTGCAGTTATACTTTGTACAAGTTCCCCTTCTTGAAATCGAATAAATTTCCACCTGCATTTTCTTCTAATCCTTTCACAGTTTCATTTTTAAAACTTAACTCCTTAATCCATCTGGAATTTATTTTGGTGTGTAATGTGGAATAAGGATCTGCTATTGTACTTTTTCCAGGGAGTTAACTGCATCAATTATTGAATGATCTTTCCTTGGGTGATTTGAAATATCACCTCTATTACATACTAAATTTGTATGCATGAGCATTCTTTTTCTGGGTCCTCTATCTTACTTTACTGATCTAACTGGTATCACAATATTTTAATCATGTGGCTTCATAATAATACTTTTGATATCTGGCTATGTAAATCTAAAGTAGGATATTTTAAAATTCTCCAAATCACAATATATTAGCAGTGGCCTAGTTTGGTTTCATTCTAGAAAGGTGTCAGAAAGTTGAAAGAGCTATAGAAAGATCTTTTGGTAACTAAGTGGTGACGGACCAGAGAGGTGAGTCCTACCAAGACTGGATCCTTAAACCATCTGATCTGCTATGAGCATCTTGGGGAGACCTCATGGAAATCAGGAGGAATTGAGGATGGCGGTACTGATGGTTCAGAATCAGTAAACCTAGGCAAGACCCAGCAAGCAGAAATGGAAACTGCACTCACATACCTAGGGGAAGCCTTGCGAAGAGTTAATAACTTGTGCATACAGCACAAGTGACAAGATTTCACTCCAGGAGGTGCAACAAAGATGGTATGGAATATAGATTCTATGATGCTGGTAAACATTTCATAGTTGTGTTTGCTGGGCTGGAAAATGGTGCTTACTTATTTACAAGGCCATGCATGATTCACGAACCTGCTCTACTAGGTGGGTTATAGGTCAAGGTCTTTTGCTGAATGACCCATTCAGTGGGCCAGCAGACTTTCAAAGAGAAAAATAATCTAAGGCACCCACAAGCCTGAGAGTGGGTGTGAATTTCATTGTCAGTCTCCATAGAGAGTAGCGCAGGATCAGTGCTGGGGGGGATGTGAGCGGGAAGTTGAGGACAGCAGAAGAAATTGGACTTACACTTCTCTCGCAGATTTTCATTTTGTTTTGTCTCCCCTCCATGTGGCCTTATACCCCAAGTAGGTAACAGTCACCTTTCTCTCCCAGCTATTTCTCCTTTCCCTCTCTACACTTTCCCCAATATGGCAGCTAGCTAGCTGAGTAGGCAAGGAGTTGTGGGAGTCTGCCCTCCAACTCTAGAATATTAGGGTGGTTCTCCTTTTCCCCCACAACAGGCTCTGAGAGCACCTAGTTGCTGACTAGGACGTCCCTAATACTAACCCGTCTTCCCTCCCCTGTTCCTCCTGCGTTGTGTGCAGCTTCACTTACTGTTCTGCAGGGATGTAACCATCCACCAAAGGGCTGCACTCCACGCCAGCAACCTTGACATGGGAGGCGATGTCGCGAAATTCCAGGCCCAGGTTCTCCCCTCGGATAGTGACCTTGGTGCCCCCTTCCCGGGGGCCTGTCACTGGGATTATCTGGAGGGAGGAAGAGAAATAATTAGACAAACATCAAGATACTGCCACTCACTTGTGGATGAGGCAAGGAGAGGCTACTGGCTCTTGTCTCATTTGCCCCAGAGTCCCTGAGTGGCTCGAAGGCCCCAAGGGCACCCAAAGCCTGCGGTAATCAATGGGTAGTAGCTTCTAAGAAAGCAGTCCGTGTTTGTGTGTGTCACTAGGAGCAGTATGCAAATCCCATGGTACATCTTTCCATTTCTTTTTTTTCTTTTTTTTTTTTTTTGAGACGGAGTCTCACTCTGTCACCCAGGCTGGAGTGCAGTGGCCTGATCTCGGCTTACTGCAAGCTCCGCCTCCCGGGTTCACGCCATTCTCCTGCCTCAGCAGCCCGAGTAGCTGGGACTACAGGTGCCCGCCACCACGCCCGGCTAATTTTTTGTATTTTTTAGTAGAGACGGGGTTTCACCATGTTAGCCAGGATGGCCTCGATCTTCTGACCTCGTGATCTGCCTGCCTCAGCCTCCCAAAGTGCTGGGATTACAAGCATGAGACACCACGCCCGGCCCATCTTTCCATTTCATAGAAGAGATGAGAGGATGGAACATGACCAGCAATGCTACTGGGTGATTCATAGAAAATTGGGATTCATGCCTTCTAGCATTTGCTTGTGTTGGTTCTACTCTCAAGGAAAATAAAAACCCCTCCTATCCACCCAGAGCCCTCTACACCTATGTGACCCTACCCACCTCTCAAGATCCTTCTCAAATGACACTGCCCCATAACCCTGTGTTCTTCCTCTCTCTCCACTTAAATTCCAAGGTACCTTCTTTGTGCCACTTACCTGGCAACAATTCTTTGTGCCTGTTCCTCATCCTTCCCACTCCCAGCCCCCTCCTCCTCTGATCCTGAGTCTCTGACAGCAGGTCTGTCTCACTCCTTGTAGGCTTTTCAGTAAAGTACCATCTTAATGTCTTGCATTGTCACTGTAATAAAACCTACAACTGTCCGAACATCTTTCCGGAATTATTATGAGCATTTGTCACAACTCCTTTGCCTTTGTTGTTTGGCCTGGTACCACATAGATTTAAGTTTAATTTAAATTTTACCCTCGTACACAGGTCAAAGTGTACTGGCTTTCCCTCCTAAATCAGTGTCAAAAAACCCGTGATTAAAATGTGAGGACTCAACATCCAAGTGCCTGCTTTGAGGTGAGGGCTGTACAGTTAACACAATCTCATCGCAGTGTTTCATGGGCCGGAGAAGGGCATGCTTCCATTCCTGGTGCCTATGAGCACCAGCACCTGGACCTTAGCCAATGCCAGCAGGATTAGAATGGAAGGAGCCCAGAGATTCCATCTCTATCCCTTTTCAGCATATCCAACTCTTCTCAACCCTGCAGGACTACAAGTGGGAATTCCATCCTGGGGTGAGGGTGAAAGATGGGGGAAGCAGAAGAAATTAGGCTGTGCTGCCCTCCCCACCAAGTGGCAGCTTCTCCAGGTGAGATGGCTTACCTGCCACAGTAAAGCTACCTCCCACCTCCTACACATCCCCGTGAGGATGGGTGTGATTGTGAGTGAGCGTGGGCAGGGGTGTGAGCCTGTGCATAAGTGTATTCCCATTGCAGTGGAAAAACAGCTTCCCTGAAGACACAGGCCCATTTCTATGAGAGGGAGGTGGACAGATGTGGGGGAGGTCAGAGGGAGAGTCTGTGCTGTTCTAAATGCCCGCCTAGCCAGTCCCCAAAGTGCCAGTGGCACCTGACAGCAGTGTCCCCATGATATTCTAGCCCTGGCTTGTCATACTGAAAAAGGAGTTTTATCTCTGGCCCACTCCTTCGTTCCCCAGGTTCCCCTAGGGCCAACACCAGTATGGAGGCAGTAAATAGCCTTTGTCACAGGGAGATTTGTTTAATTTGCCATCTCCTTCCTGTGATTTTCTTGGACGTAGGCCAAGAAGAAAGCAAGTCCCACTCATGGCACCAGACACACTGCCATGCGCAGAGCCCCCTGGGTTGGTTTATTGTTGAGGGCTCCGGGAGGAGCCGTTCCACAGAGAAGGTGTGAGGGTGAGGGGTGGGGACTGGGAAGGGAGGACATGGGCCCAGGCGTGGGGTCGGGGCAGTGGGGAGAGGAGAGGTCCACCTGTCCTCCTATTCCAGATCATTCTGTAGGTTAATTCTGCAAATATTTCCTCCAAGTCTGAGAATCACTGTTTAGATTCCTACCATGCAAAAGACTGAAGTGGGGACTGAGAGAAACTCTCAGAGCCTGTACAGCCAGGAATGTGGAGGATAAAGGGTCTGAAGCACGGGGTACATGTTGAGGGCCACTCCAAGGGGCTGCTTTGCTGGGTGAGGCTGTTCACCCACAAAAGCCAAGAAGCTTCTTGCTTTCACACATCCCTGGTGCACGTGCACGATTTGTGAGTGGGGGTGTGAAGTCTCACCATTGTAGTGGAGGAGAACAATAACCTAGGAGAACATTACTCAGGAGATCTGGGATTCAGGACCACGTTACTGACACTTTGGTTAGAGTATGTGTGCCTCTCTGAGCATTAGGCTCTGTCTGGAAGAGAATAATAACCTGATGATAACCCTGGCCTGGGAGACATTATGGGTTTGAATTGTGCTTCCATCAAAGTCACAGGGTGAAGTCCTAATCCCAGTCTGCAGAATGTGTCCTTATTTGAAGACAGGGTCTTCACAGAGGCAATCAAATTAGAAGGAGACTATTAGGATGGGCTTTTGTACAATACGATCTAATGAAAAAGAGAAATTTGGCCACAGAGGAATGTACAGAGAGAAAATGATGGGAAGCCACACAGGGAGAAGATGGTCATCTCCAAGTCAAGGAGAGAGACGGGGAACAGACGCTTCCCTCACAGCCCTCAGGAGGAACCGATTCTGCCAACACCTTGACCTTGACCATCTACCTCCTGAACTTCAGGATGATCCATTTCTGTCGTGCAAGCTGCCTAGTCTGCAGTATCTTGTGACGGCAGCCCTGGGAACCTAAAAGAACAGGTGGTTGTTTGGACTGACAAGGTAAGGGGTGTAAACGTGTGGTGCAACTATTAGGCATCACACAAATATATGGCCTATGACTGTGCCTGCCACTGTTAAGTGATTGTATACTGTGTGCATTTGTGAAACTGTGCACAAAGCCCGGTACCAGTTCATCCTCACTGTTCACTGAGGCAGAGACTGAGTCTCTGTCTTCTCTCCTTCTCCCTCTTCCTGCTGCTTCATAATCCTGACCAGCATCCACAATGGTAAAGAGGTATTGAGCACCTACGGCGTGCTCAGCCCTGAGCTGGAGGCACAGATGCCATGGTGCCACAGATGCCATGGTGCCACAGATGACATGGTGCCATGGGGGAGGAGCATGTGGAGAGAGAGATGCAGCCCTCTTTTTTATTTGAAGAGGGAGCAAGGGACTCCAGCCTTGCTGGAAGAGTGCAGGAGTGGGAGGAGAAGAGACAGGACTACTTAAATGAACTCCAGGGGCAGTGATTTCCTTGGCTTAGACATCCCTGGGAATGATTTTACCAGTGACAATGAGTGAGGAGGAGGCTGGTGAGATCCCCACGCACTGGGCCCGGAGCGAGGTACCTTGCCTGTAGGCGCGCGTGAAATCCTTCCAACTCCCATGTAAGAGGGATGCTCAGGCCCACCGCACATGTGAGGAAGGTGAGGTGTGGAGATAGTGGTGATTTAGCCCCAAGGTACTCAGCAAACAGCTGGTGGAGCCTGGATTCAAACCCTGTTCTCTGGGACCCAGTGTCTGCATGTTTAGCTCTTCCCCGTGTTCCTCTCCTGGGTCTTCGCTCCATGGCCTGTGTCCCTTTGGTCCCCCTAAACTGTGCTCCATCTTACAGCTCAGGGCTTGCTTTGGGGGAGTTCAAAGGCCTCTCTGTTGTGACCTTCTTTACCTCCCAGAGCCAGGCTGTGCCCCAACGCCCATGCAACCTCCAATCACGGGCTGACACTTGGTGAGGGTTCCACTGGTGGAACTTCAGGCCTTGCCACTGAGGCTCTTACAGACAAAGGAAGGGGCTGGCGAGGACTGAGTCCTTTTTGACACAGCTCCTCGGAGACTCCAACAGGACAGTTGAGCCCCTTGTTGAGGACAGTCGAGCCCCAACAAGAGTCTCTGATCCAAGCCTAAGCTTCTGGGGAAGCCGTGAAGGAAAACTAGGGCACCACCCAGCCAGGAGGAGCAACCAAGTCCATCTGGTGACCACTGGGTGACCGACACCACGGCTGGGCAGAGTTTCCACAGGGTGTGGCACAGCAGCCTGGAGCCTGCCCATTTGGAGCAGGAGGCCTGACCCGGGCTTACCTCTGTGATACGGGGGTTCGTGCACTTGCTGTTGGCACCAGACAGCTCCAGCCACCGGCTCTCCTGGGCAGGGCAGTGCTGGCGCAGGGTGCACTGGCCCGGGCCCTGGCACCAGCCACATGCGAAGTCTGGGTCAGCCTTGAGGCACAGCCCGCAGCTCTCGCGCATGGCTCCACACTTGTAGAGGTGAACTGCAGAGGGGAAGGGCAACGGCAAGGGGTGCTTGGGAATGGCGGTGGGGACAGGAGGGGCCCAGAGAGAGACAAAGAGTGCAGTCCCAGCCTGGGGTGATGGGGCACAAAGGCAGCTTTGCCCCCTTAGCCATTCTGATGCAAAAAAGAACCTGAAAGGAAGTCCAGGCCTGTGCAGAGGGACTGAAATGGGAAGCTCTGGGGGTCTCCGTTCACTCAGCACTCAGCAGCCCTTCCCAGGAAGTCCTCTGCACGCCACCTCCTACCAGAAGCCCCCAGCCCAGGTCAAGCTATACAGAGCCCATGCTCAAGAAGTAACTGAGAAGCACAGATGGTGGAGAGGCTGTGAAGGAGGGGCTCAGAGGGAGAGGGACAGCCACTAGGAGGCGGGGGCAGAATGACACCTGCGAGAATGCAGGGCAGCTCCTTCCCCCTCTACCCCATCCCTTCCCCTCCCTCCCCTACCAGGCCCCAGCCCTTCCACACCTTTATTCTGAGCTGGGTTGTCAATGTTGAAGTGCCCATTCCACACGACTGTCAACTCCACGGGCAGGTTGTTGATCTCCATGCCTTCATAGGAATACTGCATGCAGCCAGGTCGGGGAGGAGGAAAGAAGAAAGAGGGGTCACAGAGAGTTCTAGAGAGGGCCCCAATGATCAGCCTAGGGCCGTTAAGAGCTCACGGGCTAAGGACTGGCCAAGACTGTGCCTGTGTGCATGTGTCTACCTGTGTGCACGTGTCTACCTGTGTGCACACAAGTACGTGCAGGCACCTATGTGTACAGGCAGGGAAGTGTATATCAGAGGGGGTGGAAAATAACACAGGGGTGGGCCAGGCCTCCAAGCATGCCCCTGTGGATGCCGGCTCAAGGAGCAGATGGGAGCAAGCCACCAGGTCATCTCCTGTGGGCCTCAGGCAGGAGGCCTGCTCCCAACCCCTGGGCTTTCCTGAGAGGTAAAACCGAGGGAGGAGTCCACTTCCTCCCTGGCTGCCCAGGAAAACCCTGGTCCCTAGGCCCTCCCGAGTCTGCAATTAGATTGGGGAACTCTAATTTCCAGGAAATGTCCAGGGTAGGTGGATGTTTTACCAAAGACCTGGGGAGGGGTAATCACTTCCCAGGCAGGGCAGTGTTTGCAGAGACTAAGAAATGAAGGAGCTACACCCTAGGGGGATGAGAGGCTGGGGGCTAAGAGAGAAGAGGACTAGATGGGAGCTTGTTGGTGAGGGAGGAAATCCTGAGGACCTTGGAGGACAAATCTGGGAATCTGGGCCTGGATGCTGCTGACAGTCACCAGCTCAAAGCCAGGCTCATGCCCAGATTCCTGTTGTACTCCTGTCCTCGGAGGGCTCCTCAGGGTCCTGCTCCCCTACCTGGCTAAGAGATAAGAGGTGGAGGGTGGAGAGAAGAGGGAGGTGCTGGCTTGAAGATGCTGGTGGAGGGGGCAGTCCCCAGGCATGATGCCCCTTAGTCTGCCTTCCCATAGCAGATCCCTCTCAGTCTCCAGAGAAAGAGGGTTAGCAGAGGGAACTTAGAGCCTACCCTGGGCAGCAATTTCCAACCCTTACCTGGTGATTTTCTCATTATTCCAGCCGACTCTGCTCGCCACAAGGGGCAGGATGGAGGAATGGAATTGAGACAGATTTTCTGCATAGGAGGGGCTGAGGCCTGGCAATTTGTTGAAAGAGGTTAGTCCAGAGGACCAGGTTTGAAGTCGTGTTTGCAGAACCTATGGGCTCTTTTAATTCAAATTTAATTTGAATTAAAAATTTGGAGGGCTGGGCTAGGGGGATGTTGATGGATATCACAGGAGGCCACTGAGGCTCCGTCCTCCAAATTGGCCATGGCACCTTCATGGACAGGGAGGGTGGCCACAGGACATGGGAAAATACATCTGGGAAGAATCTCAGAGGGCTACTGTCCACACCTCTGCCTCTGGGCAGGGACAGGTCTGCACCCTATTTGTAGGAGCTTCTAAAGGAGATGTTCTAATCTTTAATGCAGAAAATCGCCCTAAATTCCTGAGTTACTGAATGTGCTCCCATGAGAACAGACTGTGACTTGACGTTGCCCTCATACAGCAACCGCAGGAGGACATACCTCCAGCCACTCCTGGCTCTGCCCTAGCATCCAGAGTTCTAACTTCCTCCCTGGCAACGCGTGCCAGGGCCAGAGAGCCAAGTTCGGTGTTTGTCCCACAGTGGAGGAGTTTGCACTGCACCCCCCTCATTGAATCTCTCATTTGACCAATGGCACCTGGGCCAAGGCCAGGGTCCGAGCTCACAGAGTAAAGCAAAGGTTCCTAGCCCTGCAGAAACCACAGTGGAAACTTTGATCATCATAGAACTTAATCATCAACTCCCCAGAGGTTGTCTCTGCAGCTGGGTCAGGCTGGGTGGTCGTAAGTTGTCTTGAAAACCTCTTCCACTTTAGACCGGTGGTTCTTAGAGTGGTCTATGGACTCCTTCAGCAGAATCACCCAGGGGGCCTACTAAAATGCAGATTCCAGGGCCCATCCCAGATCTGCCGGACTGGAATCTCTAAAGATGAGCATTTTGAGAACTACTCTGTGATTCTGGTGCTGGTTAAAGTTAGAGAATCCCTGCAGTCTGTTAGAAGTAGGGAGGCAGATGACTGCCCCAGTGGAGGGAGAAGGGTATAAGAGAGGGATGCCCTCCCTCCTTGTGTGTATTTGTGTGTGTGTGTGTGTGTGTGTGTGTGTGTGACAGAGAGAGAGAGAGAGAGAGAAAGACAGAGAGAGATAGAGAGAGAACTTCCAGGCTTCCAGTTCCCTCCTCCAGCCATATTCAATTTCTTCCCATCCTTCCCATCTCTCTCCTTGAAAGTCCCAGTGGGGAAAGGTGATCTCAACAGGCTTCAAGCTGCTGCCTGGATGGGTCTGAGCAGGGCTGGCTGTTTCACCCCAAGCTGAGCACCATCTGATCACCTAGAGGCAGTGCTGGGGCAGGCTGAGCTCTGACCTGTAGGAGGGATGCTGACAGTGGCTATGTCAAGATGGGAGCCTGGCTTCTGCTTTCAGGCCTGGCTCTGGCCAAGACACAAAGTGGAAGCAGCAGGTGGTGACCAGGAGTATGTTAGTCAAAGATCAATAAATCCTCATGCCCCCTCTCAGGAAGGACCTCACATCCCAGAGAGAGGAAGGCAAAGAATCCTACATACATATGCATGTGAGCATCTGTGTACCCAAATGTGTTTACGTGCGTGCTGACTTGAGGAGACGTGAGCACACATCTCCATGTTATCTATATGTCCATAAATGCACACACACATAGATATACAGACACACCACACAGTTCCACAAAGTGGTTCTGCCAGTGACCAGCTGTGTGAAATGAGCAGATAATCCAAGTCTTAGTTTCCCCATTGGTAAAGTGGGAATTCAAAGCAGTTCACATCTCCTTGGATTGGTGTAAGGATTCAAGATCATGCACAGCATGCTCTGAGCATAGTATCTGTCATATAGTCTAAGCACTCAAATGTGATTGTGTATTTTAGTCTATGTGCATACAGTTGGGGATGCTATGCAAAACTATATTCATGTTGCCTATGTTTATGTTTGTGCAGAAAAATAACAGCAGCCATGCATTGAGTGTTCCTGTGCCAGACTCTTAATATGTATGGGGATGTATGCATATGAGAACACTTATGTGTTCTGGTATGTGTGTGTGTGTATGTGTGTGTGTGTGCATGTGTGCAAGCACGAATTTTCTCTTTGAAGAAATTGAAAATAAAAAAGACATTAGGATCACATGTGCTGGGCATTTCTTTCTCTTTCTCTCCCCCAATCCTGGGATCTAATGATTTATTAGAGAAATCGTTAACCCCATGTGCTCCCCCCCTCCAGCCCTGCTCTGTCTCTAGGGAAGTTTCCATTGTTCCTGGAGGCTGTCTCTCCTGTGGATGACCTGCAACGTGCCTGGGGAAGGGTAGAGGAAAGGGGTGGTCATGGCGGATGGAGTCTCTCTGCCTCTGCAGACAGCTGGGAGCCTGGACCGCGGGCTCCCATCCCCCAGGATCCCGCCATCTCCACTCCACTTAGCATTTATATAGCTCTCTGCAATCAGCGGGCAGTTAATCTGCACAAAGCTCAGAGCCCAGGGAGGACAGGCTCCAGGCTCCTGGAGGCCGGGAGGTTAAGTGTCTCAATCAAGGTCTGGCACACCATGCGGGGCTAATGGATGACTTTCCCCATTACCCTGGGAAAGTGTGAACCTCAGCTTCTACTTCTAAAGCAAAAATGAGACCTCGCTATAACTGAGACATTCTTTCCTCCAGCCAGTCCCTTGTCCCGAGAGCTGAGATATTTTGCCGGGAAGTTCTGCCATTTGGGCAAACAAATCTCAACAACCTAACGCTACACAAGAAGCTGGTATGTACACTGTGTCCATCTCTAGTCCAGAGGGCTCTGCTGACCCCTTTTCAGCCATGTCCCAAGAAAGTAGAAAGGGGACAAGTTCTCTTCCTATTGCTCCCCTATCCCTGTTTTGCACGTGGTAAATGAAGGTGCCAAGAGAAAACCAGAGGCCACCATGAGTCTGTGGAAGCTGGGCCTGTCCCCGGCCCTCATGACCAGCACTTCAGCCAGCCAGATGCCCTTTGCAGCCCCCCTCACTGGCATGATTGGCAGCCTCTGAGAGCTGGTGGCCACGCACTATTATTAGCAGCACTTGACATTTTCCTAGAGCCTTGATCTAAAGTAGGCCACGAATACCCACAGTAGCTTCCCCTCCACTGCTGCCTGTGAGTCCACCCTGTCCTCCTCCCACCAGCCCCTGGGGGCTGCAGCCATTGGCTCAAGGCCTGTCCCCGCATAATGGGGTTGGAAGTGGCTCCACCACCCCAGCCCAGTTTCACTCCCACACTGAATTTTCTTCTTTTTTCTCTGCTCTCCTTTGAGACCAATTTATCACCCACCTCCTTCTGCCATCACAAACTCATGGATTTCTTTGTTAGATCCCTTGTCCAAGGCTGTCTCCGATTGTTCACGGATTTAGGAAATGAAACAATTTCTTCTTCCGCACAATCCTCTTTGAGGCTGATCAGACTGTACTCCCAGGAATAACACCAAAGCTGGGGTAGAAAGTGCCCTTCGCTGCTGTTCTTTGCTCAGCCTTTGATTAGGGGATGTGTTATGAAACTGGATTCAAGTTCTGAATTTGTGCCTTACTTGCTGGGTGATCTGGAGATGGCCACTTGCCCTCTCTGGGCCTTGGAGACCTCATCTGTAACAGGATTAATTAGATACCCTCTCAGGTCTATTCTTGTCTGATGGTACCCTGTTTTCTGTAACTATGGTGGGGGAGGGTTGCCCCTGATCATGACCCCAAAGATATTTGATGGAAATTGCTTGATGGCAAGCAGCAACCTGACCCAGACCAGCATTTAAACTGGGATTCCACTGCCCCCCATGAAAAGAGAGGCTCCCGGGAAATGTCAGAGCTGAGCCCTCCTGAACCATGTGATTCCAGTGGGTCCTAGTAAGCAGAAGGGACTCCTCCTGCATTCTACTGTCTGAGGGGCACCCCTCCTGTTGCCTCAGTTTCTTTCTCAGACTTTAACATGGTAGAGAAATCACCTCTCCTACAACTAATGGTGTCAAAATTAAAAAGTCATGGAGGCAAAGTCAGCTGAGCTGCTTTGGAAGCAGTGACCTGGGGGCACCCAGACCTGGCCCATGGTGGATGGAGAGGCCGCAGCTCTGAACTCTAGAGGGCCAGAGTACAGCGGGAGCCCTCCTCAGGTCCTGAGTTGGGGGCAGGGCATGGGCCAGGAGCTTCAACATCAGGTTCTCTTCTTGGTGAAGGGAGCCGCAGCTTCCAGGCTTCCAGCTCCAATGCCAACAGGGGCTGGAAGTAGAACTCAACACTGTGTCCTGGGACATCAGGCTTCCAGATGTGAAATTCCCAGGGGAGGAGCTATGTCACTTGCTGATTTCTTGAGGTCCAAGGATTCAACATCTGACAAACAGATTGTGCGCACACTGGAGCTCAGCCGTTCCCTTCCTTTTCCCATGGGTGCCGACCAGGGTGCCAGCTCCATGTACCCCATTGGGACACCATGAAGGAGGAGACAGCACTCATCTGCCTGGCGCTGCTGAGACCCTGTTTGTGTTCTTGTTCCCAGGAGGCTCTGATTTCGCACCCACGTTCGGGGAGTTCCCTGTGATGGCTAAGGACTCATTTGATCAGGCAGCTCTCGGCCTGGGAAATGCTGAGGACATTTCAACACAATCTACTTCCAATTCTGCAGTCAATAGAATGGCAGAGGGTCCCAGCAAGCTTCTTGGAAGCTAAAGTTAGTCCCAAGGGCACAAGAGAACTTCTGACCAAGGGGTTTAGAAGACTAACTCATGCTGCTGTCTGGAGTATCTTTGTCTATTAACGGAGTCAACCAAAGGCCAGGCCATGGGGCCCAGTTTTATGACACTCATGTCCCTCTCTTGGGCACAGCCATCTGAGGCCCACAGGCTCTATCTACCCCCCTGACATCCCCAGATCCTTGGGGCAGCTTCTCTGAAGAAACAAGGCTATTTTCCCCACAGCTTCAGATCCTCACCAGCCTTCCGCAGAGTCAAATGTGAGGCCCAGATGGAGGTCTCTTTCTATAGGGAGGGTCTTGTTTTGGAGAGAATGACTTGAGCCAAACCCTTGGGGCTGATCTGCTTGAACTCAGAATTTATGGGGAAACAGGAGGTGTTTAATATCTCCTTTGCTCACAGGTTTAATCTGGAGTGCAGCAGAAATCTGAAAAATAGCTTGGCAGCCAAGGGAGGAGGGGGATGGGCACACAGGATGCCATGGGGACAACTTCTGGGGTTTCAGAGGTCATGAGAGCAGCGACCAGTTCTATCCCTGTAGTGCCGGGTGACCTAGGGCAAGTGTGTGGGCCTCTCTGAGCTCCAATTCCCCCTGGACTACTTCCTGCAGGAAGAGTAGGGTGTCCCACGAAATCCTTTGTCTGGGACTCTCCTGGTCGCACATCACATCTCCAAATACAGACACTGCACGTAAGTGCCCGGGAGCAACTAGAAGAATACATAGGAAGCAGTGTGACACAGGAGGGGTCCTCAAATCCAGGCCACCTCTGCCACTCACTAGTTGTGTGGCCTTGAGCAAGTCACTTACCTTCTGGCACATTTTGGGGTGCATTACCCCAAAGTGAATTAGAGCTCAGCTTCTGGGCCTACACTTGCACACACAGCCCCTTCTAAGGCCTATGTATCTAATTTGTACTTATTATATTTTGGTCTTAAAGAAGGTCTCCAAATGGTATGTCTCACCCCACAAACCTAGATCTGCCCCTGCTTCCAGGCCTTTACTTTCTCTTTTGTGCAGTGAAGAAAAACTTTAAAGTTCCTATGACTTGAAAATGTTCTGAATCTATGTGTCTAGTGTTTGTCTCTGAGCATCTGGGTACAAAGAAAGGAGCCCAGAAAGAGAGAGAGAGAGAGAGAGAGACCAGAGCAGTAGCTGGAAAGGCAACATGGCAGGTGCAAAAGGAAGTCAGGAAAGGTGATACACAGGTGGGGTTCACTGTGGGGTACCTAGGAATTAGGTAGACAGCTGTCGGCAGCCTGGGGGCTGCTGACGACTCATTGATAGGGCTTGGGCTTAATGTGGATTTGCTACACATTGGGCAGGGTTTGCGCTGATCTAAGCAGCACTCTCCTGGCCAGCTCCTTCCCGTTTGTTATTTCCTCCTGCCAATGCTTGGTCTGTCTCAGAAGCCTTCTCTGCTGAGAAACAGCCCCTATGTAGATGTGAAGGTGGTGGGATGTCTCTGGAGCTTGTCGAGAAGGCAGGGTGCAGGGCTTTCAGAGATTCTCAGGAAAGAGGATGGACATGAAGGTTCCTGGAGCCCAGCGTCTGCCCACAAACAGGGCTCACAGCTCCACGGCTGGTCCAATCTCCCTTCTAATCCTGTCTTGCACGGACAACCTTCATCACAAAACATTTACAACTAGGGCCAGGCCCTGGGTGACCTCAGAACCCAGCACGCTGCTGGGGCAGGTGTTGTGGGGCTGGGATGTGCCAGCAGGCATGGGGGAAGCAGGTGGGCAGTTTTGTGCGTGTTAAGGAAATGACTGCAGGGCTGAGCTGATTTGGCTCCTGGAAGACAACAGTGATGCGGGTGGACTGGGGCCTGGTTTGGCGGTGGGCAGGGTTGGGCGACTCACAGAGGTGTTCTGGCACTGTACGCTGGAGCTGTTGAAGCGCAGGGCGGGCACCCGCTGCTCACTGCCCTGGATGTTGAGGATGCATTCGTAGCCACGCTGCCCAGACTGGGGCTGGGGGAGGTTCTTGGCCTTCAGCGTGATAGGCTTGATCACCTCCACAGGCACCAGGATCTTGTCCACTCGCAGCAGCTGGGGGCAGTCCTGGGGACAGAGGGCATGGCTCAGGCTGGGCAGCCAGGAAACCAAACGAGCAAGGACCTCTGCAGACATAAGCCAGACGTTCCGTCTCCACCCTTCCATGGACACACCCACAGGTGACCCCCAAGGTGCTCGTGCCCTCCCAGTGGGCAATGCACTGAGGACAGAAATGAAACTGAGGAATCTGGGGTCCTAGTGTCATATCTTGAGGTGGTCCCCACCCTCGTTGGGTTCCATGAATACCTTCCCTATGCAATCCAGATTCTCTGACACTCCTGTAGCCTCCTCCTGGCACCCTTCTACCCTAGTAGAGACTGCCTCTGAGGGCTAGGCCTCCCCTCCCACTGGGGACTGATGATCTCTTTGCATGCTAAGTTCCAGGCTGTCAAGAATTGGGATGCATAGACCATGTGAGAAGCTCCGCAGAGAGGCAAAGCCCTGAGCCCTGCTCTGCCCCTGGAATGTGAGTCTTGACTGCCACAGGGAGGTTAGGAGGGCCTTTCCTACATGGGCTGAGTCTGATGTTTGAGAATGTTCTGGAATGGACCCTAGAGGCCTTATAAATCCAGAAGCTTCTGACCAAGCTCTAGGATGTCCTGGCCCCAAAGAAATGCCTCTCAGAGTAGAAACACTCTGAGCTCTTTCTAGATGCTAGCAATGGGCACACTTAGCCCTGGAGCCACAGGAGCCCAGATGGCCTTTGGGATGGAGACAGTGAATCACTGGGCCCCTTTTTCCTGGGGCTATCGGCTTTGTCCAGGGAGGGCTGGGGACATAAGGAGGTCAGAAGAAGGAGGGTGGGTGCTCTGCCCAGTTGAGTGGTAGGAGCTGGTATGTTGCTGTATTCTCAGGAGCTGGGTGGAAGACAGTCAGTATTCTAGCTCCTGCTGATGGATGTGGGCAGGCGTGAGGCCTTCCATAACACAAGCATGGCCTGGGCATCCCCTGTGCCAGGCAGGTCCCACCATCCCCCAGATTCCTCTATCTGTGGCACTGTCTGGGACATGCCAAGACAGATGGCTCCTGGGCAGGTTGATCATCAAAAAGCATGACGCACATGTTCTTTCTGATGGTGCTTTGTCATGGGCTCACCAGCAACTCTCAGCAGAGGCTTCTCTCCCCGCACCTTAACACTTGTCCTCAGCAGAGTAAGGCAGAAAGGAAGCCACTGGGAAATGGTGGAAGGGAGGGGTTCTAGGCAGTTAGGCAACTGGCAGCTGTCCCTCCCAGGTCCCAGAGCAAACATGAGCCAAATATCTCCCTGTGCCATTGTGAGCTATACCATAACAAGACTTAGGCTCAGAGGGAGAAGGCTTGAGCTAGCTCTGGTACCCCTGAGCTGCTGATGAGCTCTGGAACTCTGAGCACATCACAGCCCATTTGAAACTCAATTTCTTTATCTATCAGTTGAGTGGGACTCCAAGGCCCTGTCGATCTTAACCCATTATGATTCCATGATTTGGAGTGGTTGTTCCCTCTATCCTTTCTGATCATCCAACAAGAAAAGAGGAGGGAAAGAGAGGCAGGGGAAATGGAAGCAAGAAAGGGAGAGAGAAAGTTATAAGGGAAGCTAGGAGACAGAGAGGAAGCTGGAAGAGCAAGACCATGGTCCACAGATGGACCGGCAGTGGAGCCTTGCTTCATGGGAGTGCCCCAGGCCCATTAAACTAATCCCTCCTCCCACAACCCTACAGGCTGCTCACACCTTTATCCTGAAGGGCAGCTGAAAGAGGAGCCGCAGATCCAGAAATTCCACTCCTGGGTTTACATGCCCAGAGGAACTGAAAACAGGGACTCAGAAATCTGCACACCCATGTTCACAACAGCATCATTCACAACAGCCAAAAGGTAGAAGCAACCCAGGTGCTCACTGAGGAATGAATGGGTAAACAAAATGTGGCCTACTGATACAATGGAATATTACTCAGCCTTAAAAAGGGAGGAAACTCTGCTATAACATGGATGAACCTTGGGGACATTATGCTCAGTGAAATGAGCCAGCCACAAAATGGCAAATACTGCAGAGTTCCACTTGTAGGAGGTCCCTTGAACAGTCACATTCATATAGACAGAAAGTAGAATGGTGATTTCTAAGGGGAGGCAGGATGAGTAGTTGTTTGACGGGAACAGAGCCTCAGCTGGGGATGGTGGTGACAGCTGTACAACAATGTGAAATGTACTTAACGCCATTGAACTGTATCCTTAAAACCGGTTCAGATGGTAAATGTTATGATATGTGTATTTTGCCACAATTATAAAACAATGAAGAGGAGCAGCAGGGAGGCGGGCCAGCAGGAAGAGAACAGGGGCCTTGGTCTTGGCCTCCACCTTGCATGTGGTCTGAGGCTCTACAGCGTGTGGGTCTCTGGAGACGCCAGGTAGCCACTTGGGGAGAGTCTTAGCAGCTCCATCCTGTGCCCCCACCATAGCCGCTGCTCTAGCAAGGTGGGAATGTGGCACACAGAGGAAAGAAGCGATTTGTGAAAATGATGGAGCTCAGAACTGAAGCGAGAGGAGAGTGATGTTGGCAGCTCGAGGAGAACAGATCCTTGAGAGTGGGGTTGCTGTGAGTTCAGGCTCCACTCAACTCCACCCTCCCTCTGCCTGAGCCCTGGGCAGCTTCCCCTCCCCTGAAGCAGGAAGGAGCCTGACTCTCCCTCCTGCCACAGTCCGTGGAGGGAATCAGATCTGGTCGTATTGGGAGTGAGAGCTGGGAGGCCCTGGAATCTCTTCCCTCCACCTCCCACATCCACATGTTGCCACTGAGAAATGAGGCGCTGATGGTACAGGAATCTCAGAATCCTCTGACTACCCTCATGGACCCCATCTATTTTGTGAAGGAGAAACTGAGGCAAGGAGAGGAGAAAGAAGGGCTCAGTATCAACAGATGAGCTGGTAGCTGAAGAACTCAGATGCCAACTGCCTGAGTTGCCAAGTTTCTGCCCTTCATGAAACAGGAGAGTTCCCAGCAGTGGGCAGGACCACCTCAGGATGGGCTGGTCAGTCAACAAGGGTCCCCCTGAAGTCCAGGGGACTTGGAGCTGTGAAACCCTCCGGAGCTAGGCTGGAACCCTGCCTGGGGGCTGGACTGTTCTTGTCCAGGACATGGGCAGCAGCAAAACCTGTCTCCCACGTCCCCTGTAAGATTCTTAGTGAGGCTTGTGATGAGTTCTCTAATGAGTCCTGATTATCAGTGGCCCCATAAAGGCCTAGTTTGCATATAAAAAGGTTGGCAGCTCTGAGAGTAAGTTCATTAATAATAATTGGAGAGGCCCAGGGCTGGGCTGGGCACATTTTCCTCTAGTGGCGCTGCTGATTGACCCCAGTGTCCCTCCTAATTGAAATGTAAAATGGCAATTTCTCCCTAGGCAACAAGGCATGAAGGGACCACTTCCACCACCCTGCCCCTTCCTCCCACCCCAGCATCCCAGATCCTGACCTGCCTCACGCTGAGATTCCAGATACAAAATTACCTACAGATCTGACACTCCAGGGCAACTTCAGATAAACTTCCATGTTCCTCCAGGACGTGAGCCCGAGGCCCTGTTTCATGGCCCAGGGACTCAGGGCACCCAGACCTTTATCTTCTTCACCTTGAAGCCTCCTCACCCAGCAGGAGTCTGGCTGGGAATCCTGTAACTGTGAGAGCAAGTCTATCTCCCCTCTCCCCGGCTAGTTTCAGTGTCTTGAACAAGTGCTCTCAACATTGCTTGGCTTAACCATGAATAGGGATTGAAAATTCCTCTCCCAAATGACCATTATGGGGATTCCATAAACTAACACATATAAAGCATCTGGCCCAGAGTGAGTGGACATTCAGCAAATGTTTGTCCTTTCCTCCCAACCCAGGTTGCGTCTTGTCCCTCATCTGCTCCCTTTTCCCACCTCATTTCCAAAAGACCCATCTCCCTTGCTCCTGCCTCCATGTAATTTTCTGCAAATACCCCAGCAGTTCCCACCCAGCTTATTTCACTCCTCTGGGCTTCACATCTTAGGATAAATCTGCCTAACTTAAATAGCTCCAAGTGTCCCAAACACAACGGAGACTGGCGGGGAGGTCCCAGTTCTGGCCACTGCTCCCCGAACAGCAGCCTCCACTTCTGGGAAGTGACACTGTAAAGTTGCATGTTCCATGTGCTATGAGACAGGAGATCTGCCAGCCATTTGGCCTTGGGCAAGCCCCTCAAACCCTCTGGGTCTCTTTACCCATAAAATGAAGAGGTTGGTTTGGATTCGATGAATTGTGCAGTCCCTGGAATATTGTGACATCAGAAATATACATTGGGTCTTTTCCTCTGGCTGCTGGCACGGTGCTTCTAAAACCTTTGGAGTTTTCTGAATGATTGGGGGAAAAGGAGCATCTTTTGTTATTCACAGTAAGCCCTTTTCCACCGTACTTGAGTTTATGCTCATGAGGTGACTCCTGGAGGATGGGGGTATGTTGCCAGAGGATCCACACATGTAATTAGAGGGTGGCACTTCAGCCCTTTCCTCTGGGGAAGGGAGAGGGGCTGGTGATTGAGTTCAACCATCAGTGGGCAATGGTTTAATCAATCATGCCTACGTAAAGCAGCTCCATCAACACCCTAAGTGAAGGGGCTTGGAGAGCTTCTCTGGTGGTGAACAGGTGGCGATGCTGAGAGGGTGGTGCCCAGAGAGGAAAAGGAAGTTCTGTGCCCCTTCCCATACCTTGCTGTAGGCACTGCCGCATCTGGCTGTTTATCTGTATCCTTTGCAACACCCTTTTAAAGAAACTAGTAAACGTAAGTAAATGTTTCCCTGAGTTTTGTGACCTGTTATAACAAATTATCCAATCTGAGGAGGGGATTGTGGGAGCCCCTGACTTATAACTGGTGGGTCAGAACTGCAGGTGACAACCTCAGATTTGCAATTGGCATCTGAAGTGGAGACAGTCTTGTGGGACTCAGCCCTTTAACTTGTGAGATCTAATGCTCACTCTGGGCAGGTAGTGTCAGAAATGAATTGAGTTCTAGGCTACCCAAGTGGTTTCTGCAGAGGACTGGAGAATTGCTTGGTGTAGAAAAAAGCCCCACGCATTTGCTGTTGTGTTAAGTATAGAGAAGAACAGTTTGTTTTCCTTTTAGTCCCAGTTCTATTAATAACCCAGTTGATAATCTGGGATATATAATTGTATGATCTTTTTGAAGCTCAGTTTTCCCACCTCTAAAATGGGGATAATAATACCTGCAAAACTAGCTCAAAATGTGGCGTTCAATAAACCAGTGAATGAATACTGAAGGCATGGGGGAGGTGGGCCTCCGAGGGGTGGCTCTTCACCTATCAGCAGGGACATGTTTTAATATTTTAATAATTGGTATGTTGCAACCTGGTATGGTTGTCCAATTGAGTAACTGGCTCTGTTAGGCAGCATGGGATACTGCTGTGATTCTAATTAACATGGTTAACTTGGTACAAGCATTCAATTCAGTGTCCATTCCACTACCTCCATCCCCTTCCACATATTTTCCATGTGCTATATTGTTTCAGACACACACACACACACACACACACACACACACACACACACACACACATATAAGATCACTCCTATGTTCTAGATAAAGACGCTAAGGACACCGTTTACCTCAGTCTGCCCATGGCAATGATGAGCACAGTATTTTCACCCAATCACCGTACTGACCTTTATCCACAGATGATTATCCAGCTTCCATCCAAAAATCCTCAAAAACATACTGCCCTTCTCTTTTGAGGGAGGCCATTTCTCTGAACTATCATTTGAAAGGGCCAGCTTTTGGAGGATGGAAAACACCTGTATTTAATAAGATTCTTTGGAGACACATGCATGCCAGAAGAACCCAACTCCCTCGGAGGCTGTTTTGCCTGTGGCTACATTCTGCAGTTCTAAGAATGCAGGGGGGTGGGAAGTGGCAGCAGCTCGAGGCACAAGCACACCTTTAAAGGCCTGGCATTCAGGAGGTGACTCCAGCGAGCTCCAGGTCAACTGTCCAGCCCCATGCACATTTTGGTCTCCACTGAAATGCACACAAAATACAAATCGCACTGCTAATTGCAGAGGGCAGGAACACAAAGCCAAAGTACAAAAGCGAGAATGATGACTTTCTATCCACCATGTCCAGCACGTTAGTGACTGCTTTATACAGAGGCTTCATTGCATATTTAAATAATTGAACAAGGACATAAAGAATGCAGCCTAGCTGGGAGAGAAAAGGCTGCCTTCAGGGCTGGTGCTGCCTACAGATGGGGGGGATAGGCCCTTGAATTTATAGCCCCTAGTGTGTTTACAAAATGAGGGCTTTAATTCTCCTATTGTTACAGCAAGATTGGGGAAAACAGAGCTCTAGGGAAGAACAGGGACCTGGGGGGCAGCTAAGGAATAAATGATTTGCAGGTCACCTCTCCTCCGTCCAAGTCACCTCAGCTTTCATCAGTCCCAAAGACAAGCCAGCCCTAACCCCAACTAACCCCCCAAATTTATACTCACCTTCTCAGAACCACAGTGCCCAATACAAAAATGTAACGCATCATATATTTTCTTGCTGTTCCCCAAGTTTATAATGCCATTAGTGTGATCTATGACAGGCTGGTTTATAGAGAGAGCGAAGTAATAATATAGAAAGAAAATACCCATAACCTGAAGTGGGGAGGGGCAGGCAAGATTGATGGAAAGTGCAGTTGTCTGGAGGAATGGCAACCCAGTAATTGAATACCTGGAGTGGGGGTGGTGCATGGGTGGGGAGCATGTTCTGTAGCTGGATTTGCTTTTTTTTGCTTTTTTTTTTCACAGGAGGGTGAAAGGCATGGTGGGGTGGTTTTTTCCCTTGGGTTGGATCCCAGGAATGCCTTCCCTGCAAGAAGGGCAGCAGAATTGCTGACAAAGTGAGTTGGTGATTTCCCTCCAGAGTCCAGTCGGTGGGTCAGTGCCCTTGGTCTGCTCCTGTCTCAGGGCATGGGGCTTATTTCAGCACCAGGGGCAAGCGGCAGCCCATGAGCTAGGACTTTCTCAGCCTTGCCGGGTCTTCAGTCCTGGAGAGGACTTCATCCCTTTGATACCGGCTTTCATCCTGGCTCTGAATTTCTTTTCAGGGGTGTTGGGGTATTAGGGGATGTTTGGAGAAGCTTTCAAACACAGCTTTGCAAATCAAATAGAATTCATTTTACCTCCTCTGATCTTACAACTATTCTCTGGAGTAGGCAGACTGGTTGAACTTCAAGAGGAGAGGCGTTCCTGGGAGCCTTCTCGGTGAGCCTGCACACCTGGGGGCCAGATGTGCTTTGCCCTCCTTGCAAAGCCTCTCTAGTCTGGTGCCCAGAGAATACAGCTTCAGCAGCAGCTCACTTTGCTTTTCAATTTAGATGAGAAAAAACAGCAAAATAGTCCATCAAGGACAAATTTTGCCAACAGATTTGCTTTTGCAAGGAAGTTCACCTTTGTTCCTCAAGCATCATCTTTAAGTGTGTATGCCTGATGGGAGGTCCAGGTTGGCCTGTGGAGGAGCTGGGGATGGATTCCGAAGCCACCTGGGGACCAGTGGCTGCTCCTGCTCAGTAGAGGGGTGGGCTTGGCTTTGTTAATGGCTACCCAAGGCTCTGGCAGCTGATCTGAAGGCCCAGGGCTGTTATCACAATGCCATCATTAGTTGAAATAAAATCATTCCTTGTAACTGGAATATAGTTACTATAAACAACATATGTTATTGGGCATTCTATTTCTAATAATTGTAATTATGGTAGAATACTTGCCATTAATATAATAACAACAATGATTGACCAGTTCTCTGTTCCAGACCAATAACTTCACCTGAACGCATTCTTTGTTCAGGAAAAAAAAAGGTAATTCAATATCCCTGGTAGTCAACAAAGCTACTGTTGAAATGGAAGACGCACAGATGAAAGCATTCCTGAGATGCAAGACGGTGCCGGGTAGATGAAAAGCCACCTGTTAGCCTCACTCTTAGCTAACAAAAGGACACTGTCTGCATCCCCTCACTCAAAGGGTAAAAGGAAATGAAAACCCCAGAGATTTGCAGAAGAGTCACCAGGGCCTGGGTATACCTTCATTCCAAGATGGTGGGCCTTGGGCTGGATGTTCAGTGGAACTGCAGGCCCTGAGGGTATGGGTCACCCTGTTAGGTAAAGATGGTTGACCTAAGCCTTGACTTGACACACCCTATAATCGCCAGCCCCACTGACCACTTTTTGGGCATGGATTTATCTTGGGGGCTTTCCAGCTTCTTTCTACTTACAATGACAGAACTTTAGAGATGATGTAGACCAAAGGCCTCATTTTACAGATCTCTAAACACAGATCTCCATAGATCTTCTTCACCTTTAAACCTCTCACAATGCCTTGAGTATGACTGAAATGCTTAGGGTAATGAAGAATGGACAGTTAAATTGTAACAAAACTTGAGAGTATCGTGCTGTGAGTAAGCTCTTCCCCTAGAGTAGTGACAGGACACAGGTGTCTGGGGGCTTCCATAAAATCACCTTTCAATTGGGTAGTTTTTTTTTTACCCCTTACTCCTGCTACTGTCTCTTCCCAGAAACACATATGGTAATGTTCCACATAAGGATGTTTCAGTCAATGACAAAGTATATATAGAACAGAAGTCTCATAAGATTATAATATTGTATTTTTACTGTGCTTTTTCTATATTCAGATATGTTTAGATACCCAAATACTTCCCACTGTGTTATAATCGGCTGCAGTATTCAGTACAGTTACTTGCTGTATGGGTGTGTAGCCTAGGAGCAATAGGCTATGCCATATAGCCTAGGTGTGCAGTAAGCTACAGCACATAGGTCTGCATAAGTACACCCTATGATGTTCGCACAATGACAAAATTGCCTAATGACACATTTCTCAGAGGGTATCCCCAACAATAAGCAGCCCATGACTGTATATTGCTAAAATAAGTACATATAGAATGTAAAAATATAGCAAACAAAACAAAACAACATAAAAAAATTCTCATATTTACACTAGCAGCCAGGAACTGTCTTTTGAGTTCTGAGGACAATGACCTCCTTTCACTGACTCCAAATGGCTGGAGTCAGTCAGTAATCCACACATACTTCTTTACTTGTTTCCTCTTTGCCACATTCACTAGGAAGATGCTACAACAACCATCACCAGGTGGCCAACTCTGGTTCATCTCTATGCTCACATTCAAAATGGCCCTGGGATTGAGCTGGGTAGAATGCAACCTCCAAACCTGGACCAGAAGCTCCCCATTAGAGCTTCCTTTTCTTAGAATAAATAAACACCCAAGGTAAAGAGGAGCCAAAATGTATTCGTGTGATAAGGGAGGCATGGGCGATTCCAAACTACCCCAGAGCCCCTCCCTGCCATGGCCTGCCAGGCTCATCGTACCATGGCTCATGGGAAATGGAGAGGATTTCAGTATGGCAGCAAGAGCTTAGTACATACAGCTCCATATCCTTCTCTCAGCCATTTCCTCCAGACTAGTTCCTTTCTCTGGGGCCCTAGCATCCCATCCTCTGAGATGCTGTGAATCCCCAGCAGTCTTTGCTTGTGTCAGGTATAGAGGGGTGTCCCACCTGGCTTGGAGTCTGGGTGCTTGAAGCCATCATTCTTCTAAAGGGATCTCTGCATTGCCCTGGGACACATGGTGGGCTCTTATTTTATTCTTTTTTTTCCCCTTTTCTTTCTTTTTTTTTTGAGACAGGATCTTGCTCTGTTGCCCAGGCTAGAGTGTAGTGGCTTGCTCATGGCTCATTGCAGCCTCAATCTCCCAGGCTCAAGCAATCCTCCCATCTCAGCCTCTCAAGTAGCTGGGACTACAGACATGCATCACCATGCCCAGCTTACTTACTTACTTACTTATTTATTTTTATTTTTTGTAGAAAAATAAAAATATTTTTCTATTGGGGAGAGTTTACTATGTTGTCCTGACTGGTCTTGAACTCCTGGGCTCAAGTGATCCTCCCACCTTGGCCTCCCAAGGTGCTGGTACTACCATGCCTGGCCTTATTTTATTCCCTTCCGGTTCTTTTTCCCTCTTTCTGAGCAACAGAAGGAGGCTCCTCTTCTATACTTAAAAGAAAGAAATTTGGTACAAGAAGAGCAAACAAGAAAGAAAAAGCAGAAATTCAAAAGCTTCCTGCAAGGTAATTAAGTGATTAGAGGCCTTCAAAATCCATCAGCTAGCTCAATTGTTTTTGCTTTCAGTTTACTCTTGGGCCTCTCCGCACATAGAACCTCTGCCAGATACGGCAGTCTGGAAAGCTGGAGAGAAGCTGAGGACCACTTTGTCTCAACTCCCATCAAGTTATTTGCACGTTTCAGACCAGAACAAGAAAAGGATTCTTCCCACATCCCTGGCCCCAGCCTTGGTGGGTCAACCAGTCCTTCTGCTCCTGAAACCACACCCTGAGACAGACCCAGCCAGGCTGATGAGACTGTGCAGCCTTTTATTAAGGACATGCCCTTGCTGTCTGACTCACCTCACTCTTATTACCTTTATATCCATGTTGTCTTTGTTAAAGTAGAGAAGTGACACATAAGTATGAGATTCACACTCTTACATAAATCCAAGATGCAACCACTCTCCTCCCTTTCCCTATAAAGGGACAATCTCAGCCAGGGTCTCTTTTCCTGACTGTGAATCCATAGTAGCTATTTCCAGGCACGAACAGATTCCCAGAGAGGGAGTTGGTCTTGTGTCTGAGGCTTCCATAATCTCTTCTTGTTTCTGTCTGAAACTTGCAAGGAACTTCATCGGAGCTGAGACAAAGGTTTTCAGCCTCTCTCCAGCTTTCCAGACTAGTGTATCTAGCAAAGGTTTTATCTAGCAAAGAGGCCCAAGAATAAAATGCAATCAAAACATTTGAGTTATGTGGAGGCTTCCAAAGGCCCTGAGTCATTTCATTATCTTAATGAAGGTTTTCAAATTTCTACTCTTTCTTTCTTGTTTGCTCCCCTTGTCTGTTACTCAATCAGGATCATCCTCTCCCCAGACAACATCTCCACTCCTTGCTTTTACTTCTAAAATGAATCACTCTGCTTACTGTCCACCTGCAGAACTCCTGCTCAGCCATCAGGACTCGGGCAAATTGGGATTTGGGCCTGGATTTTCTGATGGCTAAGCACAGTGCAGTCACTACCCACTGTGCTAGGGGGCCACCATGCAGCAGGTGTTAGTGTGGGGTGTACATTGACCTTCCCTTTCAGCCTCAGATAATAAACAGCTTCTCTCCTGCCATGACGGTTTGGCCAAAGGTAAGATTCTTAGTGGGGTATGAGTCTGGGATGGGGAGGGCACTTGATGGGCCTGTGTGTTCTCTCAATGCCCCTCCTTCCCCCCTCCCCCCACCAAATCCCCTATGCTTCCTGCACCTGGACAGGTCCATTCTCTCACAGCTGTGGGGCTGGCCACATGGTCATGACACCTGTGTGGTGTGTAAAGGGGTCTGAAAGATACACCCAAGACTAGGGGTGCAGGGGAAGGTGCTGGAGCCTGCTGAGTCCAGTGTTGGCTGAGAGTGTGAGAAACCTGTCATGTTTGAACAACAGACTTTTCCAGAGGTATACCTGTTATCCCAGAAGTCCTTGCCCACACTCTGACATTCCAAGAGAGGTAACAGCATAAGCAGAAAGTATTTTTGGTACAGCGAGGATAAGTGTTTAAGAAGAATAAAAATTCAGAGGGAATAGAACGGTCACATTTTAGCCTTAGAGCCAAACAGTATCTCAGTGATTCTTCAACCTGGATCAAGCATCAGAGCCACTGGGAGGGCCTGCTTAAGCCCAAGTTGCTGCACCCTGCCCCCAGAGCTTCTCATTCAGTTGGCCTAGGGTGGATCAGAAGACTTTGTATTTCTAGCAAGTTCTCAGCTGATGCAGATTCTGCTAGTCTTGGAACCATGCTTTGAAAACCACTGCTCTAGCTCACAAGCTGACCATTCTTTCATTCTCATCTCTCTCCCTTTTACTCAACTTGCCCTCTTTGGGGGTCTCACTTCTCCTCTGTCAACAGTGCCCTGAGGAACAGCTGAGGAGTCTGGACACAGTCCTGCTGTGTACCTAGAATTATTTCTAGGACACACCAACACACCCATCTCTTCGGAATCTTTCTAGGACCCACCTGGTGTGTGGAGGATCCTTCTGGCTGGAGTGACCTGGGATACACCTTTGTCTGTAACAGAACCTCCAGGGCTGATCCAGAACCCACAGTCCCAGCACAGAGTTTGGCATATTTCTTGCTTTTATAAAGTGGACGCTTAAGAGCCAGGAGGAAGGGGGTGGTCCTGCACAGTTTTCCTTTGGTTTCTCCTCTTAAGGGAATGCCTCTCTTCTGTGTCCCATGCTCACAACAAGAGGCACTCACCACTCTGGCTGCCAGGGACCTACCTCGGGCAGCTTCACTCGGCCTTCCTGGAAGGAGCAAGTCTTGGGGTCATGGGTGCAGACATGCCGGTATTTACACCAGTGGCAGCGGTATGGACTCTCCACGCAGGACAGGCACCTGGGCACAGCAGAAGGGAGGCACAAATCTAAGAACCTGGATGAGCCCAAAGCAGAGGGCCTGAGTCTCTAGGGTCTAGCAAAACATTTTTAATATTAAGAGAAACCACCATTGAATGTGCAGGAAGGGCAGATCTTATTCACATCTATCCCTTTACTCCCCAAGACCTCAGGAAGCTAATGGTCTCTGGTTTCCTCACTTTCCCATATGTAGCTGACAACCCCGTTCCCCCAAGGCCAAATTAGCCCTCCTCCATCTCCATGGGATAACATCCTCCTTTTCAAAAGAGGGAATGATAAGGTCTGGAGCAGAGGGCTTGTGTAGAGAGACCTGAGAGTTGGGGCAAACAAAAGATTAGGTTTGTATGCAAATTGACTCTGGGTCTCTGCTGCAGAGAAGCCACCTGCACCTTGCCTCAGGAGGAAGTGACTGAGGCTGCTGTCTCACTACGATGGCTCCTACACGGTTGGCAACCCCACCTTTCCCCTTTACCCCAGGAAACCAAGACAATTTTATAAGAGCTCCTGATTCCTTAAAAGCCCAACTCAAATGCCTCTCCATACAGGCTATGCCCTTCATGGTGTAGATGGCCACTGCCCCCAACACAGGTTTGTTGCTTTGGCCACGAATAGGCCACACTCTCCCCACAAGCCATCCCTCCCTCCAGAGCACCATTTCTTCTTTCCTCCACCTGACTACCTACTTGACCAAGGAAGAGCTGGTCACCCTGGGCCCTTCTCCCATGAATCTCTTGGCTGACATCTCTGGGACAGTCCTGACCATCTTGTGTCATATCTCACAATTACCTGTCCAGCTCCTCTACTAGTCCACAGGCCATCAACTCCTGGAGGGTAAGGATTGAGTCTTTATGTTGCATTGATTTTTGACTCCACTGTATCTAATGAGCAACACATTCCCTTGCACATAGGAGATGCTTAAAATCATTTTATGGGCTTAATGAAAGCCTCACACATGATTTCACCTATTTACTCTGCTTCCCCAGAGGGGAAAGAGAGGAGGGAGGGATTAGGCCACTGAGTGTTAAAGATAGGGACAGCTCTGCCGCAAGAGGCAAGAGGAGAGTCCCAGGGCTAGAGCAAGTCATTTTTGGCTGGAAGGGCTAGATGCCTTCTTACTTGGGGCCCCAAAGAGAGCTAAGCTTTAGACTCACAGCTGCCATAAGCAGATCAATAGACCCTAAAATTCCACCAGCCTAGATCCCCAAAGTGTCTCTGGTCATGTTGGCTACCTATCATGCATGGAGAGCAAAACAGGAGTATGTTAAAGCAAGCAGGGTTTTTTGAGGTCAGGTCCCACGGTTTGCTCTGTGGAACTCTGGGGATGCCATGGAGTTCCTCTGGAGAATGTGTAGTTTTCTGGGGCTCCTAGGGAGAGGGGTTCCAGGCCCCCCAACCTTTAATCAGAGGAGCTCCTGCTTCCATCTATTCTGTATATTGGGCATCCACACCTACTTTCAGTTTAAGATTTCTATGGTGAGAAGAAAAAAAGGCTGGCCCATTTACAACCTGGTCCAACCCCATCATTTGATAAAGAAAAGATAATATAATAATAGCAAGAACACATGTGGTGTCTAAACACTGGGCCAGACATGGCTCTAAATGCTTCTCCTTAGCGTGGCCCTTTTACCCCTTGTGGCTGTCCTGCGGCGTAGGCAGAGCTGATATTCAGGGCTAGCAGCCAGCACAGGGTGCCAGCCAATGACTGCTCGGATGGGACAGTGCTCCTGCCACGTCAGTTGGTAAATATTTGTGTGACGCCCTTGGAAGGAGCACTATGATTTCCCTGTTGATAGAGGACACTGGGGCACAGAAGGGTTGAGCTTCCCAGCTGGTCCGGCTACAGAGCCAGAGCCTCTGCCCTCCCCACCTGCCATTGGAAGTTGGATACTTAAGTCAAACGAAGCTGGAGCCGGAGTCAGGCTTCCTGACCCCTGAGCCAGAGTCCACCCATCCCATACCTTTCTGCCTCCCTCTGGCCCTTACCAGCCTGTCCTCACTCAGCCTGGGCAGCCTGTGGAGAGCTGAGCATGTGATTGAGTGGTTAGACCACTCGCCCCAATCCTGGACACACACTGGGGCTTCTCTCCCTCCTCAGATCCCTCCTCTGCCCATGGAGTTTGCTCTCTGTTCTTCATGTGGGATGCACCACCCCACAACAGATGGTGGAGATGGAATTGAGTTAGAAGGATTGATGTCAGGGAAGATGTATGCGCTAGGGATGCGGAAAGCCCCACTCCATAAGTTCTCACTCTCTGCTCTTCTAGTCTCTTTCCATTAACCCTGTGGGTACCAGAGGAGAGGGAGTGAAGGAAGCCTCCTCTGGGGCTTCTAAATGGTGACTCCCTGGGAATAATGATGGGGTTTTCTGATCTTTGGATGAAACTTGACCCCAGGAACAGGAAGTGGGTAAGGCTGGGGCCACTTACGAATTGTGGACACTGCAATTGTAGAAGACAAAGCTGGTGCTGGCGAAGGTCATGCCGGTCTCCTTTGATTTGAGCTGAAGCTGTACAACATGGTGGTCCCCTACAAGGAGAGATGGCTGAGGGGTCGGGGAATGCTGAGGCCCCAAGCCAGGGACTCCCTGACCAGTGACACATGCTGGAAAAGGGAGCCTGCTCCCCAGGGTGCTGTTGGCTTAACAGGGCTCTGACTCAGCAGACCCAGTCCCAGGACAACCCTGAGAGCAGCTGCAGAGGGCAGTTCTCGTCTATTCTCCCTGCCCACCGTATCACTTCCCCTCTTCCACGTGTACACACACAGATGCACACTGCCAGGGATTCAAATGTGCATTTGCATGCATGATGTCCTGTCTAGGCTCAGAAAATTGATTCATAACCAGGAGAAACACATATGTAGACTTCTAGGAATGCAGCCACAAACTGCACAAGAGATTTTGCATGTATGTGTGTGTATGCATGAGCTCATTCCCTGTCTCTGTAAAGAGAGCCCCTGTTCTGACACCACCTCCCTCTGGGGGGCTCAGGGCTCCACCAGGGCGGGAGACCCTGGAATCCTCAGCTGGCGCCAGGGAGGAGCTGCAGCCCATGTTTAATTCACAGCCCTGACCCTAGGCCCCCACTTCAAGCCTTATTCTTTGCCTTCCCTGAGAGCCTCATTAATCAATCAGCTCCGAACAAATGTGACAAGCCCAAATGGGAGGGACAACATGGAATCAATCTGCCCAGGCTGGGCCTGTCCCTCACCAGCATGGATCCTCTGCCCACTCCTGTCTTTCCCAGGGCAGCTTGCCCCCAACAACATGCAGCTCTGGGGAGGCAGAGTTGGGGATGCAGTTGTCCAGGGTCAGAGACCGGCCGTGTGAGCACCCCTGCTCCTGTTCAGTGGCCTCCTCCACTGACCCGCCAAGCCAGTGGAGCAGGCTGAACTTAACCACAGGTTCTGCTGCTGTCCTGGCCTGCCCGTCCCCACCCTCGCTGCAGCTGCTCCTTGCCCAGGATGAGGGTGACTCTTGGGGACTAACCTGGGGCTGAGACAGAAGGGCTGTAATAGTCAATGCCAAGGGCAGTGGAAGGAGATTTCATCCCCCTCTTCCCATAACACACCCACCAACCCATGCCCCTTCCTCTGACCCTCTCCTGCCTGAAGGTTCCTTCAATCCCCCCACATCTGTCCTGAGTTCTTCTCATCTAGCCAGGAGGAAGAAGTGCCACTCAGCTGTGCCTCCGGGATGCTCACCATTCTCTGTGATGATCCGGGGCACCTCCTTGGCTGCAGGGGAGTAGCACTGGATCTGATTGCCCACCACCAGCCCATCCATCTCTGACAGGTCCTCAAAGGTGCAGTTGACGCCAGCTGACAGCTCCGGGACATTGTACGTCTCCAGGACCAGCTGTGAACAGCCAGGCAGGGGGAGAGAAGGAGGAGGGTGAAATGAGAAAAGGACACGTATGGAATAAAAAAAGAAAGTGGGAGAGTGAGAGAGATCACAGGGAAAGCAAAGACAAGCAAGAGGCAATATTAACACGGAGAAGAGACTCAGGTTATTAGGAGAGTGGCACAGAGGCCGTGGTGAGATGCAAAGAGACAAAAGAAACCTCATTAAGATGGAAATGGATTTGGTCCCTGGAAACAAGAATGCTTAGGGGATTTGCATGGTGCCATTTTTTGATCAGGACTGAGGCGTGGCTGATGGAGCACCTCTTCCATTAGGCCCAATTTTGGAAAAATAGAAACACCAACCACCAAGTGCCCAGTGCTAGAACTTGGAAGTCACCTGTGCCCCTTTCTGTCTCTGCACATGCATCTTTCCCATTTTATAGTTAAAGATATCATTCCCAACACCCTTTGTCATTCTTTGTCACCCTTTGATCATTTTTGGTGATGATGCTCCCTGTCTTTCCACTCTTTATGAATAGAGCTTCTTCCCCAATAGTCCTGTCCCTGTCTCCTTCTTGCATCCCCCCATGGACGCTTAATTCTTTGATATCCTGCACCCTTCTCTCGAGCTGCTTCTTCTGGCCAGGCTTGGCCCAGTCCTCCAGAGGGGCCTTGGGCTGAGGCACTTTTTAGTGAGGGGAGAGTTTTCCTTGCATCCCTGGACCCCACCCCAACCCCCATGACCCTTACCAGCACGTTGTACTGAGAGACGGAGATATTGTTGGGATGGACCGTCAGCCGGACACACTGCTTCATCTCCGAGGCAAACCTGCGGGGCTCCTTGGACCGCTCACACCGCTCCTTCCGGGTGCAACTGGGAAGGACATACCCTTGAGTTACTCAGGAGATGGCCGCTTGGTCCAGGGAGGGGCGGATGCTGAGGTCAGGCATTTCCAGCAGCTCCCAGGATGTGTCCAAACTCAATGCGCCCAGAGCTAACTTTTTTGTGTCCTTCCTCAAGCCTGGTCCTCCTCCATCATTCCCATATTTAGAGAAGATGGCAATTCCAATCATCTCTTGCCAAAGGCAGAAACTTGAGAGTCATCCTAAGTCCCCTCATCCTCTCCAAACTCATATAAGGTGTTGCACGGTTCTGTCTATTCACCCTCTCTGCACATCCTTAGCCCTTGCCATTCTCTTCTCCTCCTTAGGCAACCAGAGATTTGTTTTCTTCATATAGAAAATATACCTCCTTGCCTTTGAACATGCCAGTTCTTCTGCTGGACTTCCCTCTCCTCACTTCTCCACCTGTCCAGGTCCTACTTTTTCTTCCAGCCATGGCTCAAGATGCACCTGCAATCTCTTCTGCCCACCCTAGGCAAAGTGAAGAGCTTCCTCCTACGATCTCATAGCACCTTGGAGTCTCCTACTTTAATAAGTCTGGAATTTCTTAGATTATATGACAATTATTGGGCTAAGTGCAGCCCTCTCCTACCAAGTAGGAGCTTCTCAAAAAAAGCAGCTATGTTCGATTTATTTTGGAATCTCCTCATGTAGGCAGGTGGGAGAGAGGGAAGGAAGGATCAAAGGAGCTAAGAACTATAGTTAAAAGCTTGCTCTGGATCAGAATCCTGGCTCTAAGGTTTGCTGTTACTCCTCAGTGCTCTGTGCTGTGCAAAGCATATGGTGTCACAGGTGGACCACGTCCAGTGTGACCTGGGATCTTGCAGTCCTAGGTGATGAAGGTTTGTGAAAGATGCATGTAAAAAACATGGAACTCTCCCGAATGCAGGCATCACTTGAGGTCACTGCACGGAGGCATCTGAATTTCAGGGAACAGTATTTAATCCAAGTCAAGTGAACTTTGTGGACATGGGGCTTCACCAAGTGGTCATGATTTGGAAACTCTGGACTACAGATTCTGTTGTGGGGTGGGGGCAAGCAGGGTCCTCAGAAGGGACAAGATGAGAGAAGATGAGACAGCAGGGAAATCGCTCCAGAGTTGCTGATCTCTTTTGATTAAAGAGAAAAGATTTTACAGAGGAAGGAAGATGTCAGGAGCCGTTGCAGGGCAGGAGGAAGCCCCGGGCAAGGAGTTTATTAGGACACAGAACAGCCAGGGATAGGGAATCTACATGGGGAGGGAGCCTTGGGGAGAGAACAACTGACTGTCTCAGGAAGCAGACAGGTGTGGTGTGGGGCAAGGAGATGAGGGAAGGGGGTACCTGGACACCTTGAGCTGCTCTTGGGGTAACTCAGGCTTAGGGAAAGCTATGGGGGTTTTTCCTCCCAACCTTTGGCCACAGCAAGAGGGACAGCCTGGGTGGAAAGCCTGAGAGGAGAATCTAGCAAATGAAGGAGAAATCAATGAAGGCCATGGGCTAAAGCTGTCCCTCTAAGGATGGGATAAATGGAGGGACACAGGGACAGAACACAGGACTTCAGAGTAGATGGATGTGCAATGCAAAAGTAAAAAACAACCCTGAACAGTACATTCATGGCTGCGAGGTACAAGCACTTATTAATAGGCACATGATACGGGGTTTACATTGTCTAGCGTTTAAGTCTCATAACAATGCTGTGACAAACCCCACCTTGTCAGGATGTGTTGGGACACAGATGCACCCTGCAGCCTGTGCTCCACTACAGAGCTCTATCTCCTGAAGCTTCCAGACTGAGGAGTGAGGGGCAGACCCCTTGCTGCAGACTAAGCTGGTTCTGCTCACCATCCTGATGCCCCCTTCATGTCCTTAGGGCAATTCAAACATTTTCCCCTCAGTCTTTTTGTCTAGGCTAATCACTATTTTTGCCTGGCACTGGGAAGCACTTTGAGTGTTATTGCAACTTGTTGGATGAAGATAAATTCTCCAGGGTGCTTCTAGGGAACCCCCTCCCAGGAGTGAAGGATCAGGCATGAGTGTGGTCACCCCCGTGGCACTTCCTTGCTGCTCCAGCTGACCGATGGCAACAAGAGTGTCTGCCTAAAAGACTTGGAAGTTAATTTACCAGGCCAGCTCCTCTGCGAGGACTCCATTACCTTCAGCCATTAAGCTAATGTTATGGACTTTTCCAGCGTGTCTGCACTGACATCGCTATTAACAGTGTTATTACTCCCATTAACAGCAGACCCAGAGAGCTGGTACGGGCTTAAATTATTCACTGACTCCCCAACTTTGAAGTTCCTATTTCTAAGAGCAATCAGTAGGTCTGAAAAATGTCTTTGATTAAATTATGAAGAGAGGGAAAAGCAGAGCTGTTTCCAGGCCAAACATCACCTGGAGTTACCAAATAGAGATTCAGATAGAAAAGACAGGACTCCATCTCTCTTCCAGGGGTAGGGAGGGAGAGGTAGCACACAGGTGTTTGCTTGGGGGATCTCAGGACAAGTTCTACGTGCATTGCTTGCTGCTTCCAAAGTTCATGTGGTTGCATCTTGCCACTGCTCCTGAAAGCCCCAAAGGAACTACTCATCACCTTCCCCCAATTTTAGGTTTTATAGGGAAGCCACCTGTAATTTACAATTTAAACATCACATTTAACTGTATAATCTTGGGCAAATTACTTAACATCTTGGTGCCTCAGCTTTCTCATCTATACAATGGGGACAAAACAGTACCTACCTAATAAGGTTATTATGAGGATTAAGTGAGATTATAAGAGTAAAGCATTAAGGATAGGATGTAGCTCATAGTAAGCCCTCATAAATATTAGCTAGTATTATCATCTTATCCTTTCTCTGACATCCTCATCTGACCTCTCCAAACTGTAGCTGATGCAGAACCAGATTTATTTTATTTTATTTTATTTTATCTTATTTATTTTTAGAATGAGTGTTTTTTATTTTTATTTTTTGAGACAGGGTCTGGCTCTGTAGCCCAGGCTGGAAGGCAGTGGCATAATCTCAGCTGTTTGCAACCTCCACCTCCTGGGCTCAAGCCATCCTCCCACCTCAGCCTCCCAAGTAGCTGGGACTACAGGCACACACCACCATGGCCAACTAACTTGTATTTTTTTGGTACAGACAGGGTTTCACCATGTTGCCCAGGCTAGTCTCAAACTCCTGAGCTAAAGCAATCCACTCATCTCAGCCTCCTAGAGTGCGGGGATTACAGGAGTTAGCCACCATGCCCAGGCGTTAGCCACCATGCCCAGCCCAGAACCACAGATCTCCATGACTGGCCCTTGGGGCAGATCAAAGACAAAAAAAAGGCAGGGCTGCAGCAGTTTTCCTCTTAATAAAGGAGAAGGACGGCCCAGAGGCCAGGAGGGAGAAAAGAGTGAAAGAATGGTCTGGATCATAGCTCTGTTTTCTTACTAGCTGTCAAAGGGTATTGAGAACTCAGCTATCTTAGTGGAAAGTCAAGTGTAAGGTTAGAGCCAGGGATGTTTTGACATTTCTACTATCTTCCAGGACTCATGAGGGTGGAGGCTACAAATGTCCAAAAGCACAGACAATTGACCTTAAATGTGATAGGATAATGGAAGGGGAGGCATGAATTCCTGCTGGTTTCTTCTGGGGTCTGTCAAGGGAATGGTCTGCTTTTCTAGGACTGCAATTCGCACAGCCCAGACTAGAGCTGGGAACCAGAGAAAAGTGTTAATTCATGACCTGAGAGGCAGGGGTAGTGGCTTAGATGTTTCCTTCCAAGAGGCTTCAGGTACTCCTAAAGCATGTCCCTCAGCTCCACTGTACGGGCCCCTTGACATAAAGAATCCCCTGCTTCATCCATTTCCCAGGTAGGAAAACTGGAGCTGATACGGATTCAGACAGTGCATATGCTGTGTGACTTGGAGTTTTCTGACATTCTTCTCTGCATGCCAGTGTCAGCCCCGCCCCAAATACAAACCTTCAGATGGCCAGCAGGAAGCCGACCCCAAGAGAATACACCAGACCCCCAGAGCTGGAGTCCCTCCCTGCTAACCTCTTCTGACCTCTCTTCCTCATTCCACTTCTCTGCATTTCATCTTCTCCAGCCTCAGATCAAAGGTGCAAAAAGCCCTTGGGGAGAAAGGCCCTAGGGCCCCTGGAAGGGGTTATTATTCAAGCCAGTGGTTCCAATGAGATTATCCTCTCTAATGAAGCAGCTACCTCCACCCTCCTCTAAGCCTGAACTTTCACTGCTGGAGAATTCCCAGCCAAGTGGAAAATTAGAAGGGAGAGGAATAAAGGAAGGAAGGGGGTGAGAGAGAGGGAGAGAGGTGGTGATTAAGTCCTCTAGAAATTAATTCCCAAATACAGCGATAGAAATATTAACTCCCGGTGCCACTGGCCAGGCGAACAAATTTCAATTTGGAAACAGGGCTATCTGTGAGTCCAGCCTGAGTGAGCCTCCAAGCTTGGAGGGGCTGTTGCTGATCCATCTCCCTGGGCTCTCTAGCATGTGTTTACCAGGCTTAGACATCAGAACTTGCTCCTTACTTCTCCCTGCAGATGATTCCCAGTTCTTAACATTTCACATTTGCCATGACCTATACTTAAGGTGCACCATCTGTGCTTAGAATTGAGAATATTGAAAAAGAAAGGGGGTAAGGGTGAGGGCCTTCCCCAGTGGACCTAACAGAAAAGTTAAGATAATTTAGAATGCCTACTCAACTAGGAGATTATTGGAAGCTTTGGTCATTGTCATCACATCTGGGGACCCTGACAAGGGAAGAGACTAGAATTCCTAATTCATTACCCTTGTCCTCCTTGAGAATGACCACAGTAATGGATAGATGCATGTGTGTGGCTTGGAGGAAGTGGAGTAGCTAGTACAGGATCCTTCCTAGGCAGGTGGGTGTGTAAGAGGTTTCTTAAATGTAGGGGTAGATCAGGTGAGTCCTTTCAATGTTACAATTCTAGGATACAATGACTGACACCATGGTCTCACGGAAGTTGAAGTATTTGGGTTGTGCCGTGTAAATACTTAGGATGAATCCCAAGATAGGAAGCCCAAGCTTCTACTGTAATTTTCCCTCTGCCATCAGTTGCTGGCAACTGGGCCCATGGTCCTTTGCCATCTCTAAAGATCCAAAATTAACCTAAGAAGCAGCTGAATCAGATTTATCCATGCCTCCCCTACAGAAGGAGGGCATAGGACTTAGCAGAAACCAGCAGGTTCAGGGGTTGAGTGGAGACCCAAGAACCTTTCTGGGCTTGTATAGCAACCAAGGCATCCTGTCCCACCATAATCAGCTCAGATACTGGGCTTGCAGCCTGCATTGAGAAGCCATGTTCTGCCCTGGGTCCCTGACTGGATTCTGACCTTGGTAGCCATGCTTTCTTTGAATGAACAATCTATTGAAGAAAACCTTAGATAAGAGGCAAAAAGGACCTGGAAATGTTCATTTTTTTCCAGATGATCCCAAACCAAACAAAATTACACGTAGCAGTTGCCAAAAGAGAAAGTGAAGTGGGCTTGTCTTTCTCTTTTCTTCATCAGTGGCTAGCTCTATTAGGGCCTATTAATTTTCTACTAAGGTTGAGGAGAGGTTAGGAAAGAACAGATGTGGAGCAGAGCAGGAGTGGAGGGAGGGAGAGGGAGGGAAAGGCAAGAGAAGGGAAAAAGGAGGAGGAGACAGCAAAGGCATCATCACAGGCGAATCCATTCTCTTTCTAATCCAGTCAGTAACAAGGAGAACGCTGCCTATTACCTGAGACACATTCCAACAATGACTCCAGTTGATTCTCATCAGCTTTACACTATACTTTATCCAACAGCCTGGTGTCTTCATGTCCATTAATGTCACCAAGTCCAGCAGGCTTGGTGCAGGGGAGCACTTTGCTCCGTGCAGGCTGGGCTGCTCCATCCTATGTGGCCCAGTGCAGCGTGATTGAATGAAGTGTGTGAATGCTGGAATATGGGTGTGTATGTCTGGAGTGAAGCCTCAGAGGTAGGCCAGCTCCTCAGGTTGTCCACAGGGATCCAAGTCATTAGACTGGGAGGGACATTGAGAGCTTGAGCAGACCACAGGGCTTTTCTAATTTATATGGGAAGATGGCATTTTTGACTTAGCATTCTCTGGTCATGAAGCATGTGTTTTGTGTGTGTGTGTGTGTGCGTATGTGTATTGGGGACTTGGCGGGGGGGCGGGGGGCAGGGTTAAAAAAGAAAAGGCCCATTTCCTTAAGTCATACTGTGTCTTTGCTAAGCCATGGAGAGGAAAAGTCCAATGTACTAGTATCTAATCTAGTCTGGGACTCATTCCCTTGGATCAGAGGCTGATAGCTTTTTGGCAAAGAGTCAAGGAAAACCTCCTTGCACAGACTGCAAGGAGTTTGCTGGGTGGAAGTAGACACCAACCATTCCTCATGAGTGTGTAGGCCTTGTGCAAGCAGCCCTAGGAGAGATCAGTGACCTAGCAGATTAGTGTTAAGTAGCCCTTGAATATAGGTTTAAAAAATGAGATAGCAAGGCTGTGGGATATGCCTGAGTGAAGCAAGGCAGGGCTTGCATTTTGCAATCAGCTTGTGTGTCATTAAGTGGACATTGGCATGGCTGGTTGAAGCCTTCCAAGGGGAGGAAGACTTCCCAACAGTGGGCTGGCTCCAGCACCAGTCCTGGGGAGGAGAGGAATGGAAGGGGAGGGGGACCAGGAGGAGGCAGTGGGGTCCAACTCCAGCCTCTGCTCCCACAGTCGTGGCCATTTGGGCCACTTCAGGCATGAGGACCTGCTGCACTGTAGGCCCAGCAAGGGGCTTCATGCAGGTCCCCTACCTTAATTTTCATAGCGTGGCTACAAAATTAGAGCTGAAGAAACTAAACCCAGACTGGGTCTGTTCTTAGACAGGTCCTCAGTTGTAACTAAGTTGTAACTCATCTTTTCTGCTCTGAAAAGCAGTGTCTTTCTTGTCTTTCCACTCTCGCCATCTTGGAAGAAACCATATAGAAAAGAATAGGAGTGACTCTTGAAAAGTAACCCCTGCCAACCTATCCGGAGGAGGGCATTCTTCCAACAGAAGAAATCTGGGAAGAGGCAGGGTCGCGAGGGGGTGAAAGGGAGACTTTATAAAAGCTGATCTTATCCTTCCCCTGTGATGTCTTGGGTTACATGAGCCTCCCAGGAGTGATGCTGATGACTTTTCTTAAGAAAGGTAACGTCTGGGCCAATCGATGCGGCTGGGTCTGCCGGGCAGGATCCCATTACCTGCTGAGACTGAGACAGGCTTCTTTGCCTGGGCACGAAGCCATGGGAGGGGAAGATGGAGAGGGGGCTGGGGACCTGCCAAGCCTGGTCACTGGAGAAAATGTTTCTGGCCTAGGACAGGAGATAGCTGTGATAGGGCGAAGGCAGAGTGGGCTTGTACGCTTTCCTTTGCCTTCACCCAAGTCAGAATGGGTCAGCTCAGGAACAAGGAATAAAGGCTCAAAACTCAGGGCCACCTCAATACTTAGCACTGCTGAAGTTGTCATTGCCATCAGAGATGGGCAAGCCTGTAGGCCAGGGTCAGGGGCTGCAAAAGAGAGTGACTGAGTGACCCTGTGTGCTACCGGGTTGGCAGGCGAGTGCTTCATGACAATTAAGAGTAACAGGAGAGAGGATTTAAATTACACGAACCTTTCTTAAGCATGTTTTGTGCAACCCACCTGTGACCTTGCTGCTACAAACAGTCCATTTGGCCACATGAGCCACCTGTTTACAGAGGCCCTGCCCTTGCACTGCTCAGTCACATGTGCTGACTCTCAACCCCTCTCTCTGCCTTTTCCTTCTTCCTCTCTTGCTGTCTCTGTCTGTCTCTGTCTCTCATACACCCATCTGCTGCCTTTCTCTTCCACAATGCTACCACCACCTCACTCCCTCCAACCATGGGGAAAGTTGGCAAAAGTGACTGAGAAAATGGACTTCTCTTGACACCTCAAGGAACCCTTTTCCTGCCGTCCTGGTCTTCGTGAGTGAAGATCAGGCTTGCTGAGGCCACTTAGCAAGCAACCGAGTCACTTGGCACAGGGCCTTGCCCATGGTGGGGGCCTAACAAATGCATTGATTCTAGTAAACTCCCACCGTGAATCCAAGTCCTGGTTCCCCAAAAGCTTTAGGGCAGAGATGACCTAACAGAGTCACCTTCATATCACTGAGCCTGGCACACTGCTGGGCACAGAGGCAGAAGGGCAGGTCTGAGAGATCTACGGACAAATTTGTGAGTGTGGACACAGCACTCCCTGGAAGCAGTTAAACCTCCCACTCTTGCCACCTGTCTCCCTTCCTAGAAAATGGATGCCCTTCAGAGCAAGCATCCGTAGGCTCTCTCTGGCTGCCATCAACCTCCTGCACTGAACTGCCAGCCCCCAGCCTTCTCCTTTCTCTCCTGCTGAGCCCACTTCCTCATGTGTCTCTCCAAGCCATGGACATCCAGTTTGCTCTCATGAAAAGTGAAAGGGAGGGCAGATCAGGAGGAGCAATATCTGGCTTTGACCTGAACCTGAGGAACTAGGGAAGAAAGGCCCGCTGGGAAGAAGGAGAGAGCTCTCTGGACAAAGAAAGTGTTCTATACCTTGATAGACATGTGGATTACAAGGGTGTTTGCCTTTGTCAAAGCTTTCAAGCTGTACACTTAAGATCTGTGCATCTCATTCCATCTAAATTTAAAATTGTACCTTTATTAAAAATATCTTAGAAATCCAGGGACCTACTCTAGTTATCCAGGACCAGATTTCAGAACCTGGATTTCGGACCTCAGAAATCCATACCTGCAGGATTTCAGACTTTCCCTTAAGGAACTCAAGGACTCATGCCTGAGACTGCCACTCAGAGATGGGGAGGGTGCCTGCTCTTGTAGCAAGGATGTATTCGAGTTTAAGAGGGTATTTTTAGCTTTTAGAGGCACTCTTCGCAAGGGAGTGGGGGAAGACAATATTTTACCCCCACCTTCTTATAGTTGCCAGGGAGCTCTCCTTGGTCATAACTCCGAGAGGGAGGAAGGATGGATTTACTGAGTGTCTCAGTGGGCAGGCAGCCTTGGCCTATGGGGGCTCTTGAGCTTTGTCCTCCTGGAAGAGTTGGGCTTTACCAGATACATTGGCACAACTCTTATACCTGTGTCCACCTTCCTCAGGTCATGGACATAACCAGGAGGCTCAAGGTTACGAATGACAGCACCTTGCCCTGGCAGAGCATCTTGGAATTCTGTAACATCCTATATCAGTCACCTCTTTTTATCCTCCTGCCACCACTGTGAGAAGGTACTGTTCTCCCTCTTTGAAACAAGGATGCCAAGTTTCTGACATACGGAGTTATCGTGGAATCTATTTGCAAATTCAACTAACTGCTAACGTTTATTTGTGACAAAAAATCGGTACCCGTGGACACGTACAGGGCAGTGAAAAATTTGAGTGATCTGGCACACACACTCCCAGCTGAGGTGGGACAAGGCAGCCTCAGCTTCTTGTTTTAGCTCTCGCTCTATGAACAAGTGTCCTCTTCAAGCCCTATTTTGTGCCATATTTGTCTAATTTTGCAGGTGATTTTGCTGCTTAAAATAGTCCCCGAATGTAGTGCTGAAGGTCTGTCTAGTGATCCTGAGTGCAAGAAGGCCGTGGTGTGCCTTATGGAGAAAATAGCTGTGTTGCATAAGCCTTGTTCAGGTATGTGTTGTAGTACTGTTGGCAGTGAGGTCAAGCTTAATGAATCAATTATATATATTAAGTAAAATGTCTTTAAACAGAAACACACATAAAACAAGGTTATAGATGGATTTGTTGATGAAAATGTGACCAGAGGCTCCCAGGAACCTAACCCTGTATTTCTCCTAGGAGCAATGGCTTGGTATTCACTAACTGTGTTCCAGCGACTTTATGGAACATATCTACCATGTGCAATGAGAACTGACTGCACTTGCTTAAAGCCCCACAACAAGTTTCCAAGGCATGTGAACTCGAGTCCACTGATTTCCACTCCAGTAATCCTCCCAGTGTCCCCCAGTGCTTCAACTTGCTGGCTCCACTGTGGCTCCTTGAGCAATGAGGTGCCAGCAACAGCAGCAGCAGCAGCAGCAGCAGCAGCAGCAGACAATGATGACCACAAAGAGAACAACACTTGCACAGCCCCTGCCTTCTGAGAGCCTGTGCTTAACAAGGGCTGATGCTCCATGGAAACACGAATAAGGTATACACGTGTTAGAACCAAACATGGTGCCAGACTAAAGGGATGAGGAGGATCTAGCAGGAGTACCTGCCACTTAGACAAAGGCTGGGAACCCCCCAGGAAGAGAAGCATGCAGTTACAGTAGAGCCATCTGGAAAATCACCAGGGATCAACAGAGTCAAAAGAGGTGGGGCACCCATGAGCTCACAGTCCTTCCCCAGCCTTGTCAACATTCCTGCCCCACCCCACACTACATTTCCTAGTGATCCACATCCCACCAGGCATTGGTCCTCATACCATCTCATTTGATTCACCAGTGACTCAGTGAGGCAGGGGAGACAGGCATCACCATGTCCAATTCACAGAGGAGGAGCTGGGATGAGGAGTCTGGACTTGGGGGCAGGCGCCCAAAATTCATGTCCATGGCTGTTTTTATGCCATGCTGAGACAGGAGCAGCTGGCTTCCCCGTGCAGGCTGAGGGCCCCCTTCATGAACTGCCCAGACTTCACCTTGGCCTCCATCCACCCCTGTTTTCTTCCACTTGACAGGAGGCAGGTATGATGCTACAGAAGGGGAAACTGAGGCCATACAGGAAGTACTGTCTTGTGCCTCCTCCTCTCATGTCTGCTTACCTTGCAGCCTTGGGGGTGGGAGGTGGGGGTCCTCACAGCCTCTCTTGTGCCTTCTCCAAGCCTTGGAGCCCCTCTGTTCACAGGGCTCCGTGTTGTGTGGGGCTGGCACAGCATTGTGGGCAGAGACCAAAGCTGACATGGAAATTGCCACTGGACATGGAGTGTCAGGGAGGGACCAGATTTTCTGATTGCCTTTGAATTATGCCAGGTAGGAAAGCCCCATGCCAGGATTGCAGAGCTATCCTCAGCCAAGCAGGAAACAGGGTAGTCAAGGCCCCCAAGTAAGGCAATGAGTTTAGAAAACAGTCCCTTCCTCAGAGGCCTCACTGGGTGACACAAAGAAAACTGCGCCCTGTCTGCCTGGCAAGGTATCATTCAGGGAACAATTCTGGCCTGATCTGAGCTAATCTGCATTCTGAATGCAACCTCTGCCATCCTCTTCTATGCTGGCCACTCCTAGGCTCCCCTGCTCTGTTAGCATGCAACCTTTCTATACACTTGAGTGCATAGTTTCTGATCTGTCTGAGTTATGTATATTTCAGACAAGACCAGGCACATTCAGGGTGGCACGGCCGTAGACTGAGTTAGGTATACTTCAGTGTAGCTCAGTGGTTCTTGACTTTTTTCCACTATAACCTACCTGAGGGATTTCAGACCTTCCCCTAAGGAAATCAAGGACTCATTATGCCTGAGACTGCCACCCAGAGATGTATTCGAGTTTAAGAGGGTGTTTCCAACTTTTAGAGGCACTCTTTGCAAAGGGGAGGGGAGAAGACAAGATCATACCCCACCTTCTTATACTTGAAAATTATTGGTAAATGTCATTGATCACATGTAGTTCAGGTTCTTAGTAGGAAGACTAAAGTTTTTCTTCCTAATTTATAATGTTTGGATCCAGCTCACAAAGTGGCACATTTCAAGTGTTGGCCAGAAACAACAATAGCTGACTGGAACCAAATTTCATCAGAGTGAGGTCCAACCATTGTTGGCTTCTCCAGGTAATCACGGCAAGGGTCTTCGGATCCCCAAAGAAAAGCCTTCAGCTTTCTGGTTGTCTGAGCCCTATTCTTGCCCTTTGGTTTATTTACTGTTTACCTCCACTATAATGCCATTGCCTTCTTCCGTCTTCTACATAATAAAATAGAGACACACAAAAGGAGCCATGTTGGCAAGAGGCCAGCACTCAGGCCGGGCTTTACTGGCCCAGTGACCCCAGCCCAAGTGCACTCACAGCCAGCTGATGGGTGTCTGACAGCAGTGGGAGGGTCCTCAGGTGCTACACACTTTAACTGCAGACCCAAACCAGAAAATCCTATGGAGATGTTGAAGGAGATGTTAAGGAGATGTGGAATCACTAAAGGGACAGCATATATCTTGTTCATGATTTCGGGGCCAGTATGAAGCTGGAGAAAAAATATCCAATGCCTTTTTCCTGGTGTTCAGTCCTGGAAAGTCAGTCTCCAGCCCAGTAAGCCACAGTCAGGAAAGTCCAGGAATCCTGCTTCCTCCAGCCCTCCAGTGTGTGATTGCCCAGCATGACAACTATATCCTGACCCGTCATCATTCCCATGCCACCACTGCCATATATTTCTTAAGGGAATTTGGCAAATTTAAAGAGAAGTCAGAAAGAACAAAGGAAGGGAGATAACATTTGGAAAGGATGCAAGGAAGGAAGAGCAAGAACAGATGAGGAGAAAAGACAGATCAAAGGGAAGGGCAGTGATGACAGAGAAGCGGAGGAAGGGAATTACCAGGAGGAAGTGGGAGGCAGGAGGCAGCCTCCCCACGGTACTCACATGTTGTGCAGCACACACCAGCCACAGTGCGGGTCGCCCGAGCCAAGGCACTCGCCGCAGCTCTGATACTGACCACAGGACTCCACAGGGACTCTGGTGAGCTAGGACAGCAGGACAGGGAGAAGGTGGTCAAGATTTTGCAACACCCAGTAGCGTACCAGATGAGATGTTGCTCTAAATATCAAGTGTATCACCTGAAATGTTGCGAGAGCATGAAGGTGCTTGGAGCCCAGTGTGGGAAGGGACTTTGAGTGATTATGTTTGAGAAGGTGGCCACATATGCATCCAGGGAGACAAGCAGCCATATTATTTTCTTAGCAGTCTCCAGAATAGACTCCATACAGTCCACACTAAGTTGTCAGAAAAGATATTTACACAGTGTTCATTTCAAGTTTTCTACCTCTGAAACCACCAAATATCTCTACAAACGGCCAATTCATCATGTATTTGTTTCCTATCAATGTAACAAGTGCAAATGGTCATTCTCACTCTCTCATGGTTTCTCTCTTTCTGTAGTGTTTCCCCTTCTTTCCAGCCCTCCTTCAAGTTTCATCATTTTTGCTGCTCCAGAGAGCATTTAGCCTGAGACCAAGACCCTTCTCTTTCTCTTCCTCCTTGCCATTTACCAAGATATCATAAGCTCACTCTGTAGCTGTTACTTGCCCGCTCTTTCTTTCTCATAATGTTGGCCAACTGGCTCTAAAAGCTTTCACTATGGTGCTTTCAAAGAGCATCTGCTGCTATTTCTCCTCCTACCCACACTCTTTTCATGACTAGAGGCTTCCTCTCCAACCCAAAACTTTATATTAGCTTTCACCAGCCGCCTGCTAATGTAAAATGTTCCACATGACATTTTTGCTTAGCCCAAATGCTTCCATTTCCTACATGCTCTTAAATATCTTTTGAATTTCTTTGTTCTCCACTGTAGCTTTGCCTTGGTGTCTCTTTACATAACTTGCCAGCACCTGCTACATAGTAGGTATTTAATAATGATACACTGGATCAAACGGAGTTTTTATTTTCTTTTTATAGCCTTGGTCTTTATTCTCCATTTTGCCAGTTTTTTCTTTACAAAAAGTTTTTTTTTTTCAATTTTACATCATCCTTTTCCATTTGGGATACCTTTTTATCTCAATGGAGAATCCTACCTGATGTTTCAGCTTGAGCTAAGAGCATTTGATGTGGCCGTCCTTTTTAATTTCTCGCCATCAGACAACAGGCACAGAAAACTATAAACTGTGCTGACCTGGCTGAACCCTCTCTGTTACATGAGCAAATGCAGAGGCAGTGTTTCCCCTGCTGTTTTATGGGGCATGTGCCTCTGTAAAATGATGTCCGCTTGGCAGGGGCTACTTGTAACTCACACACAGGCAAACTGGCACCAGAGCTTCTCAATTAGTCTCTAACTCTCTTTTGGAATTAATTAATAATTAATTCCAAATCCCACATGATCTATTTTCCCTTAACTTTCTTATTCCCTTTAAGCATCTTTTTGTTCTCCAAAGTACACACTGAGCATTCTTAATGACCACACTGCATTTTCACTTCTTTCAAGCAACCTTTTAGCCTCCCTCTCCCATTCTGATGGCAGTGACCTTGACCTTGGTGGCCCTTCCTCCACCTTCTCAGATGTCTTTTTTGCACATTTGGAATTTTATCTTTTCTTTTATTACTGCTCATGTAATCTGCATGGGCCGTGCCTGGAGTCTGCCTACATACGACCTTCCTATCCTACTAATTAACCTTAACAATTAGTTCCTTGCAAATTACCCACACTGGCTCCACACCAGCCAAGAATTTGCCCTCTTTCTGTTGCGTCTTTAATTTCTCTTCCTACTCCTTAAGTGAGCATAGACATGCTAGTCATGTAAGCATATAAATAGTGGCTCCTAACCCAAAGTACCTGGACTCCTAGGAATTCATGAGTGGTAATGAGGTCTACACGCTATTTTCAATATTTCCCAAAGCCTAATGGAAATTGAACTGTTGCTGTTTTATGTTTTTTATTCATACTCAGTGATGTACGTCTCATATTAAAATAGGAAATATGTTATTACTTAATAAATACAGTTTGTTTAGTAGACAGAATCTTTCAAAACATAATGCACAGAGGGAAAAAATAATAAAAGGGGCCATAAATGGTGAAAGTTGGGAACCATAAGTACACAATAATGTTTTCATATGTTCCAGCTGCTCGTCTAGCACTCCATATTTCACATGGGCTTAAACAGAAAATCATGCCTTGCTCAATCAAAAGCATTTTCTTGCTCTAAACTTAATTACCATCCTCCCCAGTTTCTCCTATTGACAAGTTCTATAATCCACCTTGGATGGAATGTGGCCACAGGTTCCGGAATGTTCCACATCAACTCAAGAGCCAGCTGCTTGGTGAATCTGAAATTCTCAAAAACCTTTGCATTCAGATTCTTAAAATATTTGAAACTGATGTTTAATAATGTCCATACCCTGGAATTGTCAAGCCCCTCCTCTTGATTTTAAACATGAGTCATTTTTTGTTGGGTTGGAAAGAATGCAAGAGCCCTCAGAGCTAGGTTCAAATTCTGGCTTAACATGGAGATAAAAATCCCCCCCTCCCCACCCCCACCCCAATTCACAGTTTCCTAAAGCACAGATGACACAATGGTTTTGTAAATGGTCTGGCACTTTATAAGTGATGGCTATGATTGATTGCTGCTATCCTTTTTATTAATATCCCAATCCTCCTTGTATTGTCACTTACCTCTCCCCCACATCCCAGAAAACTCCTCTGACAGTCTTCTGAGGCCTCAGGAACTCTGTCAGGAGTTCAACAGACCTGGGAGAACTTTTCTTTTTTAGTACCTTGATAGTGTCATTTCCTCCTTGAACTATGATATTTGCCCCTAAACCATTCATTGCTCCACACTTCGGATGATACCTCATTTCCAGGCCTTATTCACTATCTTTACTAGCTTCTGGAACAGCTATCTGCTTTTCTTAGCTTTTCATGTAGGTGGGTCCATGTGAGACAGTGACACAAGTCCTGCACAGGTATTATGAGCCCTGGGTTCCAGCCACAGCTCTGCCCCTCAGTTTCCTGGGTAAACTTGGACAAGTCTCTCCTGGGCTTCTTTCTGATGATCTGAAAAATGAGGAACTGGGCATGTTCGTTCTGAATTCCCTCTCAGTCCTAGCATCCTTAGGATGCTAAGCTCCTTGTTAATGCTCTGACAAAGTCTCTCGGGTCAACCTCATCTCACTTGTTTGGTTTTCATGGACATGTATAACAATGGCACCGGGTCCACCTTCAAGAAAACATTCTCTTGAAGACAATCATCCAGGCATGTAGAGCTTTCTCATCTTGAAGGTAAACAACCCAACTGCCTTTAGTCTTTCCTCACAGAATATTTCTATTTATGATTTAACCATTTTTTACGACTTTCTTTTGAACTTGATCTAGGTTTACTCCACTCTTTTTAAAGTGTGGACATTCAGCCAACAGGATTCTGACAGTCCGAGTAGAAAGGTTACCATTATTTGAGAGCTAGGTGCCACCTCCTTCACCTTGCCAGGACCTTCCCAAGGAAGGACAGAACCAGGGAAATCTCCCAGGCCCCAGCATCAGGCAATAGTCTCCAGCATGGCCAAGGCCTCCCAGACTGGCTGCAAAGCTCTCCATCTCTATCACTGCTTTGCCTCACTCTCTACCCCATGGTTAATTCTGCAAAGCATCAGACGTTTTTCTAATACTTTAAATCACTTTTGAAAACTGGATTTAGTCCAACCATTTAGCTCAGTCTAAATGTATTCCCTCATGTCCCCAGTTACCATCCACACCTTGCTAGTACGTTGCACAGGTGGCCAGATGGCCTCTGAGCCACCTTGCCTCTATGATTCTCTTTCCCCAAACACCTAGACTTGCCACTCACAGCCTTACACCATACAAAGCTGCCTCTCCCATCCCCCATCTCCAGCTCCTCTCTTGACCCTGGAACACAAACCACTCCAGATGCAGAGCCACACGATTAATTAAAACCACCCCACGCTGATTAAAGTCTTAAGCTGCAGTGCCAGGCATGCTAATTAACTGAGTGAGGGAATTCAGACCACAGGAAGAGGCGAAAAAAGTAATAGGGGCAGGGGAGGGACTTCTGTTTGGAGAACAAATCAGATGGTGACATGACCTAAGCTACCATAATGATAGATTGTCTCAGAGACCACAGAATATTGAGGTCTGTCCCCTGGCCACCAGACTCTAGCAAAGGTGTTGATTGATGTGGCTGCAACTTCACCTTCGCTGCTTCTAGAGATGGGAGCCCCATCACCTCTGGGGACCTCCACGTATGCGTAAACTGTGCTTGGGGGGAAGGATTGGGTACAGGGTTAGGGTAGGGTCTGCACAACATTGTCTTGGGACATTGTCCTGGCTTTGTGCAAAAACCTATTAGGCAGTTTAGCAGTTCCTCAAAAAGTTAAACAGAATTACTATATGATCTGGCAGTTTTGCTTCTGGGTACGCAAAACAACCGAAAGCAGGATCTCAGAGAGACATTTGCACACTCAGGTTCATAGTGGAATTACTCATGATAGCCAAAAGATGGAAGCAACCCAAATGTCCATCAACAGATGAATGGACAAACAGTATGTGGTATATCCATACAACGGAATATTATTCAGCCTTAAAAAGGAAGGAAATTCTGACACATGCTACAACATGGATGAACCTCGAGGACTTGATGCTAAGTGAAATAAGCCAGACATAAAAGGACAAATACTGCATGATTCTGCTTATGTGAAGTGCCTAGAGTAGTCAGATTCATAGTGACAGAAAGTAGGATGGTGGTTGCCAGGGACTGGGGAAGGGAGGAATAAGGAGTTACTCTTTAATGGGCAAAGACTTTCTGTTTGGGCAGATGAAAAAGTTCAGAAGATGGAGGCTGGTGATGCTTGCACCACAATGTGAGTGTACTTACAAATGCACACTTAGAAATAATTAACGCTGTGAATTTTTGTTATGTGTATTTTACTACAATAAAAAAGTTGAAATAACCCTTTTGAGTGGACTTCACAGATTATTTCATCTTTGGCTTGGCAGCATGATATGAAAACACCTGTTCTCTGCTTAGCTCCTTGGGTCAAAGGGGAACAGCTTTTGCTGGTAGACTAATACAATCATGTTTGTGAAATATTCTGAGATCTTTCAGTCAAAAGATAGGCATCGCTACTCTTTTCAATGTAATCTCAAATGGATAAAGCGTTTTGGATAAATGTCTCCTATCATGTATCATTACATAACTGGCTCTGTCGTTCTCAAGGTCTGGATACCTGTTTCCTGATTTGGAAAAATAATGCCATAGCCTTGTTCTTCCTCGAACTTTTCCTTACCTCTCACCCATTCCAAAAGGCCTAGACAAGGAGCTCCCAATTCAAATAACTCACACGAGGTCAAATGGCCCCTGATTTTAGAAAATCCTCCTGCTGTTGCTCAAGCTCTCCTTTGGTATTTTTCATTCACAGTTATGGCCAGAAATCACCCGTGTGCCCTTCCCCATTTACACTTCCTTTCCCCCTAGATCACCTTTCTGGGAATCTGGGTGGTTTTATCCTTTTGCCACCAAGGTAAGCTTCCTTATGTAATATAATGTAGTTTGGTCTGGTTTTAAATAATTGTAAATAGAATTATCATTTGCTGTTGTACAAGCAATCATCATCATCATCATCATCATCATCATCACCATCTTCCTAACCTGTCCAGTTCCAAAGGCCACAAATTTACAAAACAATGGCCTAGCATAGGAAGGCAATGAATGACTAAGAAGAGAGCAAAGGGTTCCAAATCAGATTTTAAGTCATGGCCTTGGTCTTCATAAGTTTCTCCAGCTGAGGAGGTGAGCCCATTGCTTGGGGACCTGGGAGCCTGGGGGTCTTCCATGGCAGCTGGAGGAATTTTTACAGCTTCTGAGTCCTAGCCCCCACTGCCCAACTCCCACCTGGTTTCCCTGATATTTCGAAAGATGCTTTCCTCTGGCAATAGGGTCCCACTCTGCCTGTTGCTGCTCACTTTCCGAAGGGTGCCTGCTGTTCTGCTGATTACATTCAGAAATGTTCCATAGATATAGCATGCAGTCTCTGTGTGTATCTCTAATTTGTTTAAGCATTTGACATTCTGGTCAAAATGTGAGTTATTACTCCATTTCTACTCTTATAATTGGATGCTAATACAATGATGGCTACACTGAGCCTGATGGTTGGAATTAATTTAAATGTCCAAAAGTTTTCTTAAGGACCCAATTTCCTTCAAAATTGTCAAAAAAAGAAAGAAAAAAAGAAGCAAGATGACCCAGTAAGAAACTCCAAGAGGCTGCTGGGGGAACTGTCAAGCTGTGCAGATGCTGCATTTGGTGCTGTACCTCATGCTGTCCTTCCTTGCCACTGTCCCCGAGCAGAGGAAGTAGAGTTGAAAAAAGTTAGTCCTTTTCTGGCAAATTCTTAGCTCAGTAATACACATGGGTCTTGGTGGCATGGTCTTGGGGAGCTCCTCAAAGCATCTCCACCAGCCTTCATTTCCTTTGGTCACCACTGGCTGCCTTTCCAAGCTTTATTTCTGCTGGCCAGGGACCACACAAAGGTTTTGTGGAATCTCCTTGTGATGGCTCCAAGGCTCTCGCTGCCAGGGCTGCAATTTGTGGCTGAGCAGTGGCTCAAGAAGCTGTGCTTATTTCAAGTCACTCCACATGCCTGGAACCCTGTCACTCCCATTCTCTTTGCTCAAAGGTGGCAGGTTCTGAACCTGGCTAACAGGTAAGAAAGGCAGATGCCAGGAGGCTGGTCCCAGGCTGTGGCAGATTGTATTATGAGTCCCAATTATTCACTCCCTAAAAAGAAGACTTTTATGTCTCCACCCCTATGGCCTCACGGTGAATAGAGAAGTGGCGTGTACTTCCCCACTTCTTGACTTTGGGCATGGCCTCAGAACTTGATTGGACAATGAATAGTAGGAAACACGAGGCAAATGAATGCTTCTGATGTGCTTATGTGCTCATCTTTGCCTTCTGTGCTTCTGTCATTGCCATGAGAAGAGCTTCCCGAAATAGCTGTTTCCTCTTCAGCCTGGGCCCCAAATGAACCCACACGGAGAGAGACCTGAGCCCAAACCACAGCCAGGAGACAACCCTGGCTGATGCAGCAGCTTGAAGCAGAACTGCCCAGCTGAGTTGAGCTTAGGGAGCTGACATACAATTGCTTTGCAGAGCCATGAGTGTGAGGATTCATGTCTATTGTATGCAACTGAGTTTTGGGCTGGTTTGTTACAAAGCTTTATTGTGGCAATAGCTAGCTGATACACAGGTGCTGGGCAGAAAGTTACGCCAGGATGCAAAGGTCCCATGAAAGGTAGAGGGGAGAGGTCAGTCAAATGGAGGAGGGGGAAGGTTGCAGTATGGTAGCTTCTTACCACCCTGTGCTTCAAATAGGTCATGCAAACATTGAGGGTGTATGTACCTGGTACAAGTTCAGAAATTCTTTAAAGCCAGGTCTAACATGATAAATGGCCCTTCTCAGTACCTCTCACGCTGGCCATGCTCTCTTAATTCTATGGTCATAGGTCTACAGATCTCAGGAAGGTCTAGCCCCTGAGCAAAGTACTGAAGAAGACTCTGGAAAGAGAATGCAGCCCTCCAGATGTGGTCAGCTGTCCAGAAGCATAAATGTGCTTCAGACCCCCTGTACTGACCGTCTGGCTGCCCCAGTGTCAGAAAATTATTATTATTTTTTTTTTACTTGGCAGCAGTAAAAACTCCTTGGGAATGATTTGCCTTGAGCTTTGCAATTCCTCCTGCTGGTGCTTGGGCCATGGGGCTAATCCAGCTGGGCCTCACTTGAGGGCAGACAGAGGCACAGGGTCAAGGGCAGCAGCCCTGGCTACCACCACTGTCCCTACCTGCCTCTAGGCAGGAACTCTGGGGTCAAGGCCGACGATATTTAGAATAGCAAAGGCAACCGCCCCAGGGCATGAGGCTTGGGGGGCTGAGATTCCAAGCTGTAATCTAATCTGTGTGTCTGGGTGACCTTGAACAAAATCTTCCCATTTTCCCATTTTTCATACCTCATTCGATTCATTTTCAGATTAGGGGGATCCAGTCCTGCTCTGCCTTAAAGAATTGGTCACAAAATGCTACCAATACCAATGATTTGAGAAGCTTCTTGTAAACGAAAAGTAGCAGATGCTGCGGAGGGCTGCAATTTGTTGCTATTAATAAGAATAAATGCCTAATAGGAAGCCAGTTTGCTCTGGGAACTCGGACAGCCAAGGAGCGAGTGCCGACGCCGGAATCATCAACATATGTTGGTCCTCATTAGCAAACGGCAGTATCTGGGAAGCTGGGCAAGGAGCTCTCAGCGTGCTTTCTGCAGAGCATCAAGAAATCACCCCATCCTAAGGCTTCCCAGTGTGGGCTGCGTTACAATGGCACGTGATCATTATTAGCCAGACCCCTCGCCAAGCAGGAGAGCGATCCCCTTCCCTGCTGCACAGATGGAAAAGCCATAGCCCAGAGGGGCTGAGCAGCTTGCCCAAGGTCACGCAGCAGGGCGGTGGCAAAGGTGGAAATTGAAATGAAGCTGGGGGCTGCAGCCCGCCCTCAGGCCTGCCAGACACCACTGGCTCCCGGAACATAGTACAGGCGATTGAGAAACCTCTGTTCCCTCTGCTGAACCCAGGTCCTGTGTTGAAAACTTCACAGCATTGCAGGCTACTTACTATACTACGAGGAAGGTCTGGCTGAGTTCAGGGGCTGAGGAGCCCCTCCTATGGGCAGATCACCAAGTAGCAGCCCTGAAGAGAGAATGACAATTGGTCTCAGCACAGCCTCCTCCTCCAGGAGGTTTTCTTACTCCTTCAAATGTGGTTAGGGAGAAAAATAGAGTTTGAAATAGTTTTATCTCAGGGACAAGTGAGAAGCAGAGATCTGGAAGAAAAACAGACCTGGGTTTGGATCCTGGATCTGCCACCACTGTGTGACTTGGACAACTTATTTAACTTCATCAAGCCTCTTTTTCCTCATCTAAGTACCCTGATGAGTTGTTTTGAAGAATAATTGGGATGACACATATGAATGTGTTAGTGCTATGCTAATGGCAACTGTGTTGTTCCAGCATCTTCCTCCGATAAAATGCCCCTGTGATGGGTGGTGCAAAGTCATCTCTCTTCACTCCATTACACTAGTACTCAGCTTATGCACAGTAAATGAGAAAAGTGAATGAATGTTTGCATGCACACATAAATAAATAAGTGAATGAATGAATGTGGTTCCTGTTACACTTGTACATATTCCAAGAAACCCCTGGAGATCATTTATTTGGCAATCTTGGCTCTACTCTAAAACCTATCATTTCTGGATTATTGCCACAGATTAATCGCTTAGTGTAAAGGTTAAATCCTCTCCTTTCTCTGAGCTCTCATGCTCACATTCACACACAGGCTCAGGAGGCCCAACTTCCTGACTTCCAGGGCTGTAGGGTTGCAATGTGTGAGTTTCTCTATCTAGGCAGATCCCATGCATTTGACAGAGGATACTGCAGCCCCAGAGCAACCCCGCCAACATGGAGGCGCAAAGGAATGGAGGATGAGAGGAGTGTCCTGGCATTCACAGAGTTAACAAGCTGAGAGGGACCTTGGAAAAATTCTAGCTGCCAATCCTCTCATTTTTCAGGTGAAGCTCAGTTGCTGCAGGGATTTGTCCAAGGCTACATGGCTACCAACAGTCTTCATTTGATACCCAGTCCCTAGATATGGACTCCTGGCCAAGATGCTCATTCTTGACCCTGTCTTAAGGTCAGGGCTGAAGCAGGGACAGAGCCTCAGGGCCCCACATCCTGGAGGAAAATGCAAGCCTCCCTCCCCATCCCCAAGCCCAGCAGGTGGGAAGGGGCTGTTGTCCTGGGATCAAAGTGCTGCTCCTGTTCCAGCCCATCTTTTAGCAAATGACACAAACAAAGACTATGGCCCCTTCTGAACTGGAACCGGGAACCTGCTGTTGTGTGTTTCCCAAGCACAGCCTGCTCAATGGGAGCCTTTGTTTCTGCAGCCAAGAAGAAGGCAGGGAGGGGCTGGCACGGTGACACCTAACTCCCGGCCCAGGCAGCAGAGCCAAGCTAGTCCCCAGGCATATGCTGAGGCTCCCTAGCTGGCTGGCACTGGCTCCTTGTGGGAAGTGGCAGGGCAGGCTGGGCGGGCACTCCTTTCTCCATCTAGCACCTGACCCTTCTCTCTGACTTCCTTCTAGCAAGGGCTCTGCTGACTAGCGTCAATGCTCTGGCTGTTCAAACCACAAAAAAAGTGTGTGTAAATGATACACTTTGCGAATGAGTGCACAGCAGCCCAAGGGGGTGTGCCCAGATGTACATGTCTCAGCACAGAAGTGGCATTTGCACACACCTATGGGCAGAAGTGTTCTGGACCACAGGAGCATGTTTGCAAATAAACACATCTTTCGCCGCAGGCAACCAAGGCTGGGTATGAGGCTTCTCTGGCTAGGAAACAAACATCTTTTTTCAAAAAGGGATTTGACTCTGGGAAAAGTTATGGTGCTCAAATGATTGGAAACTGATATTCCTGAAGGAGAACCTTCTAGGTCCATCAACATAGGGCCCCACTCTCAGGAGACCAGGTGCTGCTGGCTTAGAAAGGAGGCAGAGACGACAGATGGCCCAAGGAATTCTAAATCGTCTTCATTTCACCCTATCTCCTGTCTCAAGGTACCCACCTAACTCTCCTGGACTTATATGAGCTTCCATTGTGGGATCAGGGCCCAGCCTGCTGCTGGGGAAAGACAAAGAGGGCCCTCTGGTGTCTGGGTCATCCTGGACACAGGCAAAATGTATCTTCTTCATTAAGAGATACGGCTTTGAGGGCATCTTCCAGTAATTCTTCAAATATGAAAGGACAATTGTTAAAATGACAGCATTCTAAAAGTGCTTTTTTTTTTTTTTTTTGAGATGGAGTCTCACTCTGTTGCCCAGGCTGGAGTGCAGTGGTGTGATTGTGGCTCACTGCAACCTCTGCCTCCTGGGTTCAAGCGATTCTCCTGCCTCAGCCTCCCGAGTAGCTGGGACTACAGGCACACACCACCACACCTGGCTAATTTTTGTATTTTTAATAGAGACAGGGTTTCACCAGGGTGGTCTCCATCTCCTGACCTAGTGATCCACCTGCCTTGGCCTCCCAAAGTGCTGGGATTATAGGTGTGAGCCACCATGCCTGGCCTCTAAAAGGGTTTTATACCTTATACACTGTTGGTGAGGGTTTAGATTAGCACAACCATTTTGAGGAGTAATTTGGCAGTTATTACTAAAACCTAAAATGACCCAGCAAGTCTTCCTCTTGGAATCTTTCCTGCAGAAATACTAGCACCTAGACACCGGTGGTTGGCTGTGGACATTCACTGTGGCTTTGTATGTAGTAATGACTGTTTGGAAACAACCTAAATATCCATCCACAGGGGGCTGGCTAAAAAAATCATGGCACATCTACACTCTAAGATAATAGTCTGTATGTACTAAGATGGATGAATGTCTATGATTCATATTTGAGTTAAAAAAACAAATTTTATAAAAAGGGTATATTAAGACTCAATGTTTATTTTCAAAAGACAACTGTGCAGCTGTGTACACATACGTATGCAAACCTCGTGCAGATAATAACTTCTAGAGAGAGAGTAACATATCTGCTAACAGTGGTTAACCTTGGGGAGTTTGAATTTTTCACAGACAGGGTATTATTGACTTGGGAAATTAAAATAGTATTTTAAAGATGCTTTAACCTTTAGTCTTTTAAACTAAATTAACTGTGCTGCTCAAAATTTATTTTAGGGTGACAGCTTGAATTTTTCTTTTTTCTTTATTTTATTTTTTTTGAGACAGAGTCTTACTCTGTCACCCAGGCTGGAGTGCAGTGGCGCGATCTCAGCTCACTGCAACTTCTGCCTCCTAAGTTCAAGCAATTATCCCGCCTCAGCCTCCTGAGTAGCTGAGACTACAGACACACACCACCACGCCCAGCTAATTTCTTTTTTGTATTTCTTTTTTGTAGAGATAGGGATTCGCCATGTTGACCAGGCTGATCTTGAACTCCTGACCTCAAGGGATCTGACTGTCGTGGCCTCCCAAAGTGCTGGGATTACTGTCATGAGCCACCAGGCCCGGCCCAACTTTTCTTTATACCCACAAGATTTCTAATATTCTGGAACTATGGAGAGGGCTCTTGGCTGCTTGGTCTCTCCCTCTTGGTTCAGCTTCTGAGCAGCAGCACCCTAGAAGTGAGCCCTGGGCCATGGGGAAGTTTTCTCCTTATAAAATTAACTATCGCATATTGGGTGGGAAAGTCATTGTTTGGCAATGCACTTATTCAGTGATGTCACCTGTCTGCCCAGAAGCTTCTTGCAGAAAACCCACACCAATTCCACCCAACATGGAGAAGACTCCATCTCTCCACAGAAATTACTGGGCAAGGACCAGGGCACCTCTGCCTACAGCCCCCACATGTGCAGACGCTATCATGCACTATGTTTGCATCAGTTTAGTTTCCATGTGGAGGAGTCATGGTGTGCTGGGACATCACTGAGCTGGGGGTCCTAGGACCTTGGCTGTAATCCTAGACCTGTTCCTTATTTGCTGCAAGCCCTTAGCAATTGTCTTCATCTGTCTAGCTTTCAGTGTTCAACATAAATTGATCTCTATTGTCCTTTCTAGCCAGAAGATTCCATCATAACTAACTATCTTAAGGCTGGAAAAATCTCCAGGAGTCTCACTCCAGGATCTCCCTCAATTTTATTCTCATCTTGGTTACTTCATCTACCTGTATGATAGGGACCCTCAGCTCTGCCCTTTCCCTAGCTCTTGTGATCTCAAAAAAGTACAATGATATCAATTTGAAATATACTTTGAATTCTAAGCAAGGAAATTGTCGCAACTTCTAATGATGAATTATGAAACCACTAGAGTTTACTGCGACCATTTCTATCTATCATTAATATAAACAATTGTGAGGGTGAGTAAAGGGTTGTGTGCACATCCTTTCTGAGAGAATGGAGAGAGCACAGGCTTCTGAAGTCCTAGATTCAACTCCTGGCTCAGCCACTTATCAAAAGTGTGTCTTTGAGCCTCGGTTTCCTCCTGTGCATAAAGGGAGCAGTATTAGGTGACGATTAACTCCTGTTGTCAGTGCTCAGCAACATCCCTTTTTGCCTTTCTCTGTGTGGGACTGGGAGGACAGTCAGGGGACCCGGCTGCGCCATGCCAACCTTCATGCTTTCTAGGCTGCAGACGTAATGCAGAGCTTCCTGCTTCCATCTGCCAGGAGCTGACCCCATTGGACTGTAGTAGTAGGCCAGTTGCTTTCCATTAGGAAGTTCATTTTCAAGGGGTGAGTGGTGGTGGTGGTAGGGATAATGCATCCATTTCACATTTTGTGCATCTGGGGAGTCTGATCTATATCCGACTAAGGCTCAGCATAGATTCCCCATTCCGAAATGAGAAATAGCTATTAGAGCTATATTTAGACTAAGGGTTCAGTGAGCTCAGAAATAATTGCTGGCCCTGGGGTGGAGATGGGGTAGGAGGGGGCTAATTCCAGGCTAATTTGGGCCCATTCTCAGGGTGGGTGGCCTGGGGGAAGGCCGGGAGTCTCAGCCACCCTATTTCTGTCCATTTAGGCCTCTGTTACAGCAACAGACAACCCCCAATACCAAAATGCCATTGCCTGTGACAGACAAGCTCAGTAGATGGAGAACCTGGGAGAAGGATCTAAAAGTGTAGCAGCCCACAGGGAGGGGCAGCGGATAGGTGGAGGCTCTTAATAACTGAGTGTTAGTCAGGAGTCTGTGGGTCACAGGGGACCTGGGACCTGCTGCTGCTGGGACCTGGCTGTGTAGTCTGAGAGCTGATGCTTAGATCTTAACTCTGCCACTTAAGAGCTTGGTCAGGCGCACTCAACATTCTCAAGCCTCTGAAGGCTATGCAGATTAAATGACATAATACATGTAAAACACTCAACACAGTCCTATATCATCCACACCTAACACCCAGCATCTGTCCTTATAGGCATGACCACCATGGCCAACTCATCTTTTGGGTTTGCTTTTCCTGGGACAGACAACATTCGCCTTAATGCAAAGTTCAATTTTAAAATTCAACTTTAAAGGTTTCCAGATGTGTCCCTGTGATTGCTGAATACTTCAGCCCTCAGTTACCATATATGTAAGTGCTGGAAAAGTAGTCAGAACTGAAGAGAACTTGTGATAGGATCTCACAGTCTTATTCCTAACCTGAGCACTGACTCCACTGGGTGATGCCCGGTGATCCCCAGGGCTAAAGAACCCCTCCCTATCAATAGGGCTTTGGTCACACAGCGCAGCCCCAGAACTTTCCAACTGGTTCCCTGTCTCTTTCTCTCCTCTCTTCAGCTATTCTGAGAGCTTTTGCTCTGCTCTTGAATTGCATAGGAAGGAAAAGAGGAAAACCCCAGCAAGTAAGTTTTATTGCCCCAGCACGTGGGAAAGTTAAGAAAAGACAGGGAACACTCCCAACTATCTGATGAAATGAGGTCAGGGTTATCTGTGCTCTTTATTTAATCAGGGTCTCCCCAACCTCTGTGAACAGGCATAACCAAAAGCGTGCCCTGGGTCTGGGATAGGAAATCGTGCTGGCTCTTAGCCAAGCACAAGAGGCCGTGCTGTGTGCCGGCATGTTGGGACATGAGTTGGCACGGCACGTCTGGAAGGCCAGGGTCAGGCAGTGAGGACCAGCATGGTGGTATTTGGCACAGAATCCAGCAGTCCCTGCTGTGACAGGGACATGAGGATGCAGCCTCCAGACACAATTAAACATGGGACATTTGCTGAGTTTGCAAACAAACCTGCAGGATACAGGGCTGAGGCAGCAGCAAGAAAACGGATGTGACAATTCAGGGCAGGTAGCATGCCATACGTGGAATTCATTTTCAAATGCTTTTCTCCTCCATTAAGCCTGCTTTGGATGTTGCTGGGAATATAGCTTAACCTGGACCAGAGTCTGGGGCAGAGTGGGGGCTGGTTTGGGTTGTGTGCCTCCCCGGGCAAGCTCACCATGCCGCCGCTTGCTGAGTTGTGGGCCACCCCTCAGGGATACTCAGTTTAAGGGGAGAATCAGGGCACTTACAAGGTGCTAAGGAGGAGAGAAAGGCAGGAATTTGGGGTCTAGGTTAATCAGCTCCAAATTTCACTGAGCATCAGAATCAACAGTAGATTCTGTTTTGCTGGATTTAAGATGCTGATGCCTGGGCCAAGCTCTGAGCAGCAAAATCAAAATTCCCAGGAGCTGGGCATCTGTATTTTCTCAAGGGCCTGTACTCCTCCGCTTATTCCCCCACCCATGACCCTGTTAATGGGCTGGGTTTGGGACAACTGGCCTTGACGATAGGGAGCAGAGGAGTTAGTGATTTGAGGATTATGCATTTTGCCCTGGAATCTGAGTGATACGGCAGGTGGAAGGCTATGGGAGCACAGGGACAGGGTGGGGGTGAGCACAGAGATGACACTGGACAGCTGTACATGGCTTCCCCATTCATAAGCAATTTCACAGCCGTGGTTGCCTATGACCACAATCTGGTGAGGTAGCCAGCTCAGGGAGGACAGCCTCCAGTTTACAGATGAAGACACAGGTTGGGAGGGGTTAAGCGACTTGCTCAAGGTCACGCGGCCAGTGAGTGGCAGTGCCAGGTCCCTAACACAAGGTGTCTATGACCAACGGCTGCTCTATGGCATGGCGCAGCCTCCTTTCTCCACTCCAGTCTCCTCTCTTGCAGGGGCCAGGTGGCCGTAACTCCCTCGTGATGAGCAGCAGCTGGCTAATTGGTTGCAGAGGCAAGTTGTCCCAAACATCATGGACAATGATGAAAGCAGAGTTGGCTTGGAGAATTTCCATTCAAATATATCTTATAATCACTCTTTGGCCAACATGTTTCCCTCACAAGGTCTGTCTCCTTCTACATGACACACATCTCCACATAAGGCTCTCTATCATCTGGGGCCTGGCAAGATTCTAGACAATCGCTCAGTGTGGTGGTGCAATGTCACCCTGGCCAAACCCAGCAGGGGCTGGTATGTCTGACTTCATGAGACTTTACCAATTATGGAATTGTTTCACTGGCTCCAGGGGCTGCAGACTTCAGGGCTGGCCATATCCTGAGGCAACTGCTGCCTGGAGCTTGGTAGGGAATCTACATCCTGTCTTGGGGCCAAGGGTATGGTCTGGTGACACAGAGCAGCAGGAGCCCACAGGCGGCCAATTCTTTAGGACAACCTGACCTTCACAGGGCTCTCAGACTGCTAGAACTGAGTGGGCCATTAGTTCTGACACAGAGACCCTGTCAGATGCTCAGTTGTGGCCCTGTAGATTTGAAGGGAAGGCTGTGGCCTGGTTTCCTAGGCCATGTTTTCTGAGGGATCTTTCCAGCTATGCTGAAGAATCAGTCTGACCTTGCAGACTGTCCGTAGATGGAGGAATTGGAAGGGTCCATCTCAGCTTTCTGTGCCATTCACCCTGGTCCAGCCAAGGGAGAATCCAGCAAAATCATTGACATGCAAAGGCATCTTTGGCTAGCATGGGCCTTAATAAAGCCAGCTCTCTGAGGTGGAGGGTGTAGCTGGAAAAGGGTCATTGAAGGCAGAAAAGTTGGAGAGAAAGCTCCACCCCATAGGGCCCATCTAATCTCTGCAAGAGTCCTGGCCTGGAAGGCCACCCTGGTCTGCCCTCATGTCAGGTCACTGAGACTCAGCAAAGCCTGGAGAGGGTCTCCCCACCCCTGGTGCTTCTCTGGCCAATGCTTCTTCAAGGAGTGAAGGGAATCTGAAAACAGTGCAGACCAAATAGCTGCTGTGTCGACGAAAGGCGGGCTGGGGGCTGAGCAAAGGGTGGCATTGGTGACACCACAGGGTATGAAAGGTTAGCTTTGCATGCCTCAGCTCCCTATTAGATTTTCCCTTTTCTTCTTCCTGCTTTTGTTCTTTATCAGAAATTGCCCAGTGGGCTCTCTCTCACTCATACTTCAGCATGAATGGGCTGGTGTCAGGCCGTTGCTGGCAGTGGCTGCTGCAGGCTTGTTTTTGGGAGCAGAGTCAAGGAGTAGAGTGAAAGTCCTGTGTTCTCAATGACTCCAGGAGCAGGGGACCCTGCCTGACCATAGTCCCTGCCTTTGGGTCTGGCCTTTTCTCCTTTCTCACCACTCTCCTCCTTCTTGTCCCCTGTGATCAGTGTCCCTGTGACACTCATGTGCACGATTCTGTAGGAGCTATGCTTAGACCTTTTGTGATGCTTAGAGAAACCACCCACACCCATCCAGACTCCAGATCCAGGAAAACACCTGGGAAGAAGACAAAAATAACTATGAAAGCATAGGTTGGCTGCACTAACCTAATTCTAGGACCAAAGAATCCCAGAGTGGGTGAAAACTTAGTTGCCTAATCCAACCTTTTATTGGATATAACCACTCAATGCAGACATTTATGCTATGTGTTTGCAAGTTACATCCAATTTGAAGAAAAATAATAAGAACAATATCATTAAATATAATCAGACGTGACTTATGAAAGGGTTTGATGCAACATTAAACTGTGCTTATTGGTACTGTTGCCCTAATTTATTGCTTGTGTGCCACGGTAATCTAGTCATAATTACAAAAACAAAGAGCTGGGAGCATTCTTTACATCTCTTGGTGACTTAGCTTCTAAAGAGGTCCCTCCTCTATCCCTAGCAGACAGTATTGAGCCACTTCGGAGTTTAGAGTTCTTAGGGTACCCTAAATGAATAGCACAGAAAGCTTGGATGGACCCTCCATCTACAGAGAGTCTGCAGGCTCAGACTTATTCCTCAGTACAGCTGGGAAGATCACTCAGAGATCATGGCTTAGAAAACCAGCCCATCTAGCTGGATGTGGTGGCATGCACCTGTAATCCCAGCTGCTTGGGAGGCTGAGGCAGGATAATCACATGAACCCAGGAGGCAGAGGTTGCAGTGAGCCAAGATCATGCCACTGCACTCCAGCCTGGACAACAAGAGCAAAACTCCAACTCAAAAAAAAAAAAAGAAAAGAAAAGCAAAAGAAAACTAGCCCATGGTATTCCCTTCAAACCTCCAGGGCTTGGCACCTGTGGGATAAGGTGTGCATTCCCAAGGCCCTCCAGCCAGACTGGACTCACTGAAGCCTTTGTGCATCTTGGTTCTTCTATAGTGAGGGGTGGTCCATCCACTACCCACCAAATGAGACCTGTACACAGATGTTTATAGCAATGTTATTCATAATTGCCAACACTTGGAAGCAAACAAGATGCCCTTCAGTAGGCGATGGATAAATAAATGGTGTGGTACATCCAGACAATGGAATATTATTCAGTTCTAAGAAGAAATGGGCTATCAAGCCACGAGGAGATATGGAGGAACCTAAAATGCATATTATTAAATGAAAGAAGCCAATCTGAAAAGCCTACATTGTGCGATTCCAACTATATGACCTGGAAAAGGCAAAAACTATGGAGATAGTAGAAAGATCTGTGGTTCAATGAGGTATAATCTCATACCTGTCAGAAAGGCTATTATTAAAAAGACAAAAAATAACAGATGGTAAGGTTGTGGAGAAAAAAGGACACTGATGCACTATTGGTGGGAGTGTAAATTAGTTCAGCCCCTGTGGAAAAGTTTGGAGATTTCTCAAAAAACTTAAAACAGAACTACCATTCAACCTAGCAATCCCATTACTAGGTATCAACCCAAAGAAAAATAAATTGTTCTACCAAAAAGACCTGCACACGTATGTTTATCGAAGTACTACTCACAATAGCAAAGACATGGAATCAACCTGGATGCCCATCAACAGAAGACTGGATAAATCAAATGTGGTATATAGATACCATGGAGTACTATGTACCCATAATAAATAAGGAGATCATGCTTTTTACAGCAACATGGATGCAACTGGAGGCCATTATCCTAATCAAATTAATGCAGGAACAGAAAACCAAATACTGTATGTTCTCACTAATAGGTGATAACTAAACAGTGAGCACACATGGGAATATAAAGATGGGAACAACAGACACTAGGGACTACTAGAGTGGGGAGGATGAAAGGGGGCTGAGGGTTGAAAAACTATCTATCTGGTACTATGCTCACTACCTGGGTGATGGGATCATTTGTACACCAAACTTCAGCTACACGTGATTTACCCATGCAACAAACCTGCACATATATGTGTTGAACATAAAATAAAAATTAAAAAAAAAAAGATCAGTGGGTTTCAGGGGTTGGACAGGGTTGGGGGAGTGGAGAGGGATGAATGGGCAGAGCACAGAGGATTTTTAGGGCAGTGAAACTCTTCTGTATGATATCATAATGGTGGATACCTGTCATTACACATTTGTCCAAACCCACAGGATGTACAACCCCAGAGTGAGCCCTACCAAAAACTGTGGACTCTGAGTGATAATTATATGTCAATGTAGGTTTATTGATTGTAACAAAGGGACCACTCTGGTTGGGAATGTTGATAATGGGGAAGGCTGTGGGTGGACAGTGGGAGGAGGCAGGGGGTTTATAGGACCTCTTTCTGCTCAAATTTGCTGTGAACCTAAAACTGCTCTAAAAAATAGTCTATTCAAAAATAGTAAGTTAGAAAACAGGCAGTATACTACTCTTTTATCATTCCTTTAATGAATACACCTACATTCAAATGTCCTTCCTTGCTCTCATACAGCCAAATCTGACATGCCCAGGGGACGTAGAAGAAGGGGAAGGAGCAGAACTGCCACCAGTACTGGGGCTGCTGCAAAGGCTGAGGGACCCAATGTGGAGAGCCAGAGTTTGGGGAGGATGCAAAGCCCTGTGGCTGCGATGCCTGCGGTGGGCTGGAACAGAAAAAGGCTACTCAGTGAAATTTGGCAATGGACACGAACTCACTTTTTCTCTCCTAGCTGTGCTTTTCCTGCAGGGACTGAACAAGAGCAGTGTGTACACATGTGGGAGTGCCAGCAGCACCAGTGCAATCCAGATGTGCCCAGGCCCATCTGTGCGTGAAAATGCAGATACACCCACACTATTTATCAATTAGTGTCTGCTGCTGCCAGTGTCACCAGTTCTCTGCCTGATGAATGACGCTGGGCTGGACACGCTACACCCCAAGGTATTTCCACTGTCTGCAGCAAAGCCCACCAGGGGCTGTCAATAAACATCCCCAGCATAGCCTCCAGGCACTGAATGATGGGAGTGGGTCAGATGGGCACAGCCCTTCAGGACCCAGGCAGCTGCTGGCCAGCCTCGAGCAGTCCACTAAAAGAAACAGTTCCAGATGGTGCCTCCGAGCACATCCTCTGGGTAGCAGCCACTCTGCCCTAGTGCACAAGACATGGTTAGATTTCAGCCCCTACTCAGCCCCTTGGTGAGGAGTCCTTGTGCAGTGAGCAACCTACACAACAGTATACTGTGGCTCTGTGAGCACATACACACAACAGTCCCAGGGAAATGAGTGTATCTCAGAGATCCAGGAGACCCAAAACCAATCTCAGCTCTGCCTTACCTCACTAGCAGAGGTTGACCAAATAGATCAACCTCTCAGGGCTGCTGTTTTCTCACCTGTAAAATGAGAGGCTCCTTCCTGCTCTAATAATCCAAGATATATGGGAAATTGAGAGTACACTTCCCTTCCTTTCCCCGGGTTGCCCCCCTTTCCCTTCTTGAACTTGACCCAGCCCTTCCAGACCAGGCTAAAACTGAAAATCAATTTTAATTATAAAAATCCGTTTACTGTATCAATAAATCATTCTGGCCCGGCTTGGTGGTGGGGAGAAGGTTACACCTGGAACCAAGCTCATAAGTCACTCTCTCCCTCTGCCTTGCTGCTTGGGGGCCGCCACCCCTCTGCTCCCTGCTCCAATATTCATCTCCGTCATTAGGCTGTGGATTATTAATGATATCCTGGGCTGATGGATTGGAGCCCAGATGCTCTGAAACACATTGTGCTGGTTGTAACTTGATTTTCAGTAGACCCTTGACAGCAAAGCTTGATGGGCTTTTTCCCCTTTCCATGGAGGGGGTAAAGAGGGGAGTAAGACTGTCCTTCAAGGTGGTCCCATGGCTGCAGGTAGGAAAGAGCTGGTGGCACAGACAAATGGGATGAGCCTGCCTCTCCCAGCCCACTTACGAGGAGACAGCACAGTGTTACGTGTATGTCAGGTTCCCATGGCAATGAGACTTTTAAATTAATTAACTGATCAATTAATATTGTTGTTAGGCTTATTCCTTGCGTGCACTAAGAAGAAAGGAACCATCTGCTTTGGATGGTATTTCGGGGGAAGGGAGAGCTCCTCTGCTGGCTTGAGCTCAGTGGGGAGGCTGGGGAGGAAGGCAGAGACGCTGGGTCTAAGGGGTCAAAACATCAGCGGACTGCCAGTCCCTAGAGAACACTGGTCGTTCATGACTCCCTAAGGTCAGTGGTTCAAGTTCACACAACTCTGCATAACACCACAACCCAAGGTTTGGATGGAGCTGGGGGCGGGAAGCCACAAATAGTGGGTGGCTCAGTGGAACCAGTTCCTTTTACTAGTGGGGTCGAAGTCTCACTTCCTTTATGGCATGTGACCCCTCGTAAGCTTCCAGTGCTTTTTGTTGAGTCTGGACCCCTGAGCCTTACGTCCAGGCAGCCTGCACAGGACCACTGAGGAAAGCACAAGTCCATATGAGAGAGGGAGGCTGAGCTTCTCCCCTGGGTATCCACAGCTTTCCTGTTCTCCCTCACATCCATCTAGTTGGCAGAGATGCAAAATGGGAACTTCTGTGGAAAGAAACCTGGCGTGGCTGGCCCACCACCAGTGGGGTGGGGACTGCAGGACTGGCCATGCCAAATGTGTTCTGGCCATGCCATCCACACTCACCACCACCCTGCACAGGCTTACCCAAGAGGCAGGCATATGCAGCACTTCCACCCTGCAAGCCAGCAGCCCCATGGCACTCCATCACAGCAGGCTGGGGCAGCAGCCTACTGTTTACTAGAGACTTGCCTGGGCTGAGTTATGAGTGCCTCCGAACCTCAGTTTCTTCACTGTAAAGTAGGGGTAAGAAACCCTGCGTGGGTTATTCTGAGACCTTGTCACACACTAGTTCTGGTTTGGAAGCCTTTACCCATAGTTGGAAGATGGAGCAGAGCTGACACTTAAAACCTAGCAAATTATCCATTGTGTGCATTGATTTTGTGGGAGAGAAAACTAAAAGTAACACTCCAGATGAGATTTTAGGATTGTTTATGGAGCACTGGACTCAAAATCAAAAGACCTGGATTTGAGAGCTGACTGCCACATATTGGCTGGGTGATTTTTGAGAAGTCATTTAACCTTTCTCATCTGTCACACGAGATAATGGTGCCAACTTCAAGGAATTGCTGGGTAGGTTCAATGAGAGATTGTGTGGAAAATCGCTTGGGAAATAGCAAGCACTAAACAGATCCGTGGCATCATTTCATTTGCTACCACTGCACCATTAGCAAAGATAATTTAGAGTTCGCCTGTATCAAGCTTTCTAGGGTGCATAAATGATGGTAAATATTAACTTCTTGATTCAGTTCTTTCACTGCCTTCCATTAAGGCGCCAGAAGAGAAATCATTTTTCCTTTTTTGTTCACCTGCTCGTCATTATTTCAGATATCCTGCTGCACTCAGATACAAGACTGAAGAAGCAAGAACATTATAAAAAAGAAAGAATGAAAAGAAAGAAGAAAAGCAACTGAACCCAGAGATGGATCCCAAAGCTGAAGAATTGGTTTAATTAAATTGAAAGCTCTAGTGCTTGTGGTAATCGCTATGAAGGAATCCATATCCGATCAGAACCCTCTCCCCTGGAGTTTGCTCCCTCTACTTTCTCTGCAGCAGGTACTAAAATGGCTTTTATCTTTAGGGAGATGCAGCCCACAGGGCCCAGAAATTATTGTGGGGTCAACTGTCTGGAGTGGAGCTTGGGGAGTAGTAGCAAATAATTCGGTCCAAACCTGGCTTTGACCTTGAATTTCCCCAACTTAGACTTCACACTTCTTTTTCTGCAAATGAGGCCTCATGTGCCCTGATTTGCAGAGACACTTAAAAGTAGGCAGTGCTTGCTTTTGTGGCCCCTCTGCTACTTCTGCTCTACACAGGGCGAGCTGGGTTTATAACACCACCTAAACCACACGCCACGCTGGGCTCCTCATGCCCTGAGCTACCCCACCTACTCTTTGGGCATCGTTTGGCTCTGGGAAATACTGTCTGTCGTCACCCCTTTTTGCTTTTTCTTTTTCTTTTTTTAGACAGAGTCTCACTGTGTTGCTCAGCCTGGAGTGCAATGGCGCGATCTCGGCTCACTGCAACCGCCGCCTCCTGGGCTCAAGTGATCCTCCTGCCTCAGCCTCCCGAGTAGCTGGGATTACAGGCGCCTGCCACCACACCCAGCTAATTCTTGTATTTTTAGTAGAGATGGGGTTTCACCAAGTTGGCCAGGCTGGTCTCAGATTCCTGACCTCAAGTGATCTGCCTCGGCCTCCCAAAGGGCTGGGATTACAGGCATGAGACACTGCACCCAGCCCTGTCTGTCCCTTTTAATGCTAATAGAGAAACTTGATCCCAGAAGTAGATAAAATCAGCTTTTAAACAACGACAAATGCAACAAGCAATGGCAGGCCACAGGAAGCAATTAGATATAGTGAGTGGGAAGAGCCCTGAAGAGACCTGGGTTTGAGTCCCAACCACATCATATACCAGGTTCATAACTTTGAGAAACTCTGAGTGTTGAGTTTGAATTGTGCTTTGGGGTCAGCTGGGTCCTGCCTGATTGTCCAGGTTTCAAAACCATTCTGAAGCATCTAGATCAAAACAGGTTGTTTCCATACTTTCAAAAACACTATTTTGTTTACCAATTATCAAGCATCTGTTGAGTGTCTATCCCAGGCTAAGTACTGTGCTATATTGGTCAGGCAATGCAGCACCTTAAAAGTTGAAGAGAAGCCTTTAGAACCATTATTCATTCATTCAATTGAATGGTCAATTGGCATCATGAATCAAACAATTAGGAATAGGGTAGCAATACGAAGGGTGTGTATGGGAAGGACCAGGTGGCAGGAGAATAGCAAGAAGACAGGACTGGGGTCATTTTCAGTCCTGGGCAAAGAACTGAGCAGGCAGACAAGATCAGTGGGGTCCTTCCTAGGTATTTATGAATCTCTGAATCTCAAACTGAATACCTTGTGTAGCAGAAGCGAGTGTATACAGACCCTAGCAGATACACATGTGAACCTGGGTAGTCCCTGAAGAACAGGACAGGGCTCAGCTGCAGGTACCATGCACTATGACCCTGCCAGCCACACACATGGGCACTAACATTCTGGGCAGTCATCTAGAAGTCAGTAGCCAGTGCAGGATGGGGGTCCCAAAGGGCTTGGGGAATCCACAAACCACATGGTCACACAGGTCCTAACTATAACATGAAAAGGGATGGGTGGGAATAAGAAAAAGTCATTAGAAAAGAGGAGCTCTAAAATGGCTCAGAATCAAGAAAAAGTTGACTCAGTACCAATGTGTGGCTCAGCAGACATCAAATCCCATGATAAAGCCTTGTTTCCCTATGTTCACTGGGCTGGAACCCAAACTGAATCCAGCTCTAGGGAAAAAGAGAAGGTTTGGGGTAAGAGTGTGTGTATATGTGTGGTGTATGTGTCTGTGTGTTTGGGTGTGGCGGGGAGGGTAAGGAGCCGAATTTTAAAAATCCATCACCATCAATTATCACAAGTATGTCCATTTTTCCAGCCTGCCAGCCAGAGTCAAAGACTGTGTGCATTTGAAATCTCCAACCTTTTAAAACATTACTGTGAAGTTGAAAGTTCCTGGTGTATTTTGATTAAACATTGTGCTAGGTAATGACTGTTTTACTTCTTATTCTTTTTCACCCCCTTCAAATTACTGATTGTTCTCTGACATTAGGGCCCCATTTGCTCTTATGAAATTAACAAGCCTATGAAACTCTTAATGAATTGAAACTCATCAAATGTTTGGAAACTATGGCAGTCTTAAGATTCTTTTCCTTTTAATCTATCTCTCTGTGAAATGTCTCATTTTTTCCACATATTCACTTGGATTCAGACAGCTGCACTTCAGGAATTAGGTTTTGAGTCTTGCTTATCTGAAGTAGCAGGGAGTCACCTGCCCACAGAGGTGCAAGGGCTTGAGAACTTGGGTGGTTTCTCCAACCAGCAACATACTTACTGTCCTTCTGCATAAGCATTGACCTGGCTGCACCAAGTGACTTCTACTTTCCATCCAAGGGTGCCTTAGAGCTTTAATACATTTGAAAAGACATTTCTAGGGTACAGTCTGGTCATCAAACAGAACTACTTCCCCTTTGGAATAAAGTGACTGGGCTTCAAAGGGATTAATCTTGTGTATGGGCCATGCTACCTGCTAGGGAGTTGTGAGCTAATGGTGGGCATCCTTGAATCCCACTTATCTGGATAGTTTCTCCCTTTCTAATGCCATCCTCATCTAGCAGCAGACCACCTACAGAGATTCCAGTTGAGACCTTCAGCTTTGTGAAGGGTGGGAATTCCTGAAACTGTCGCAAGGCTTGGGGTCTGATGAATACATAACCACCCAAGTAAGGAGCATCCAGGAGCAAATTCCACACTACCTCTTGCCTCATAAGTCAGGAAAAATAATCAGGTAACTAGGAAACCCTGAGGAAATTTCAGTCATCAGTTCACCTTGGGAAGTGGAGTTGTTATGTGAGTGTTTATGTTCAGGTGTGTCTGTAGGAGGATCCTAATGAGGATGAAGAATAATGAGCATAGCCCAAGGGGAACACTTTCCTCTCTAGTCAACAACCACTTCCAATCCTTGGACAACCAACCACACAGTCTCAAAGCCAGGTGTCCTTGGACACATGTGAATGGGGAGAGGGGTGGGCCCAGTTCACAGAGCCCTCAGCCCTAGAGCAGCTCTGACCTTGACTTAGTACATCTTCCAGCTTATCATGAGTCTAGACACATATGCCCCAAATAGTCTTGGTAGAGGCTTTCCAGGGTGATCCACTGCTGTTAAGCTACATGATGGAGCTGGGAACCACATGGCAATCCTTGGAAACATCAAGCCATCATCTCATGGTATTTAGATTCTTAGCTCAAAACTTAGAGCTTTGCCATTGGCTTCTTATATGACATGGAATCTCAGCTCTTCAATCCTCAGAATGCAGGAAATGGTTTTTTATATGTATTTGGAAAACAAGCATACTATGTAGAACAAATAACGCCTCAAACCAAATGGAGGCTGTTGCAAGTCCTCACCATAATAAAGCAAAGGAAAGAACCCGTGGGGTTGCTGCCCATGTCTGAGAGCTGAATTCTGGCTTCCTTGCTCCTGCCTACTTCTTAGCAGCAGGATCTTGGCCATCAAGAGTTAACTCCATCTGACTCTAATGCACGCACTGCCACCCAGAACAATAAGCCAGGCAATGGAGAATCCTGCCAGGACCAGTATTGATTGGCTTGCTTGATTAGTTGGTTAATTGAATATCACTGCTTTCTAATATAATTAAAACAAGATAAATACTGGGGCTTTGTCCCGTAAGCAAGTGCCATTAGTGATCATGGTGCACACCGTGATTAAAAATGCAATCGACTGGGAGAGTTATTTATGAACTTGCCAGCCTCTAGTGCCACTCCATGGTTTGCAGGGCCTTGAGATACAACGTGGCTGGCATAGAGCTCCCTAACCTGTCATGATTGCGCTGGTCTCTTAAGAAAGGAATTTATTACACAGGGGAATGCATGCAGGTAAAACTACTTTATGCTTACCCCTAGCTCCTTTGCTTTAAAGTATCAGACAGTGAAACTACAGCACCATGGAAATACCAGGCACGACAGTTTCCTCCTTGGCATCACTTTCCTCATTCCCAAATATAAGACTGGCTTTCTGCCCACTCTGTGCAATTCTTTATTTTACCCTCATCCAGTTTCACCATGAGTTTGAAATTTTGTTTGGATCACTGGTCTGCTCATGAAACACTTATGAAAAATTACCTGAAGCAAGGCTAGTTGGAGTGTGGCTGGCGGGAGGGGCATGGGTCTTATTTACATAGGAGCAGAGGGGATCACCCCACAGGCTGCTAAGAGAGAGAGAGCTAAATGCTTCATGTGAACAGCGTAGGTGCCTATGGACTAATCTACTCCCACATGACATCTCAGACTGCTGGTGCCTCCAGGAGGAGGAAGGCTGCCAGGCTTCCTGGATGACAGATCTCAGCCCTCTTTTCTTGGATAGCATCTGTTTCTTCCTCAGTTGACCAAGGAATGTTTGTGGCATGTCAACTGCTGGCCTTCCTGGTGAATGTGTGGTGTGGGGAAGGAGTATCATGTCACCTTTCCTGAGTCCCACGTACTGATGTTTCAGCTGTCCCTGTTTCGAGCAAGGGGACAGGGTAGTACTTCATTTAGGGCTGGTGAGAGTCTCAGTTGTCAAGGCACTTGGAATACATCCAAAAGGGGGGGCTATGTAAAAACAAAGTATTATTATTCTATTAGCTTCTGGTATTAATATTTGGAATGTGTCCAGATGACATTGGACACATGCGTCCTCCCCCACCTCTGGCTCTCCACATTGGGTTCCTCAACCTTTGCAGCTGCCCCAGTACTGGTGGCAGCTCTACTCCTTCCCCTTCTTCCGTGTGCCCTGGACATGTCAGATTTGGGTGTATGAGAGCAAGGAAAGACATTTGAACGTAGGTGTATTCATTAAGGGAATGATAAAAGAGTAGTATACTGCCTGTTTTCTAACTTACTATTTTTGAATAGACTATTTTTCAGAGCAGTTTTAGGTTCACAGCAAATTTGAGCAGAAAGAGGTCCTACAGACCCCCTGCCTCCCCCGCCAGCATCCCCTCTCCCACGACAGCCTTCTCCACAGCTCCACCAGACCAGTGAGCAAACATTACAGATCAGATGAGAGTGAAAGGACGCTGCTCATGATGCCTAGAGTGGCATGGGACACCACATCAGCTCTCTTCAGAACTGGGTAGTGTTTTCATGACAGGTTAGGCATGTCTGAAATGGCCAGCAGGATCTGAAGGTGCAGATGCAATCCTATTGTAGAAATAACAAAAAGCTGACCCAGTGGTGGGACTCTGACACATTAATTTTTTTTTCTGCCAAAAAAAGACTTTTTTTTCTGCCAACAGTTGCCCTTCCAAAAACATATCCCTCTGCAGGTTTTATTTTATTTTTATCTTTTTCTGGGAATGTGGCTTCATTTTGTTGTCCTTTTCCCTGAGTGGCTGCCAGGTTTGGATGAACAGGAACGCGCTGCTGGGATGTCTGATATTGCTATTGCTAGAGAGAAGAGAAAGGAATGAGGCAAACAGGGAGTCCTGCAGAGGGGAGAGGGAGCTGTCCCTAGTACATTATGGGAAGTCAGTGCTGAGACTCCTACTTTTAATGGGAAATCACAAAGAAACGTGCTTGAGGGGTTGACAGGAATAATAAAAAACACCAGCATGCTCAGAATCCATTTGGTTCACCCTCAGGTTTCTAAGAACTAAACTCATCGTCCTAAATGCTTACTTGGAGAGAAACCACTATATGTAAAGAGACATGTATATATGAAGAAACAAGGACATAGCCCTACCTATGGTTTTATTTTTATTTTGCCATAAAATAAATGCTTATTAATTTCCATACCACATATGGAGAAAGCTACCACATATGGAGAAAGCTGCCACATGTGAATTTCTTTTAGCAATAATTGCCATGCCTGTGACTCCTTAAGTTATATATACCACGGGAATAGTTTCCAAATAAGAACCCAGAGAGAGGGAGAGATTCACAGACAATACCTTAAAAAGTCTAGAAATTATAGACCGATTGAGGTCAGCAAGAAACAAGTTATTCAATATATCCCCTCAGGGCTAGAGCCAGACTTTCCCCTATGATTCCAAAATTACTTCGCAGTTTCATTAGGGTGAAAGGCAGTGCAGCCTCATAAGTTCAGAAAGTAAAGGTTGTTACTTAAAATTTAGATAGACTTGACAACCACTTAAGATGGCATTTTGACATTCTGTCCCTGCTCATCAAAGAAGTTGCTCAAATTTGTGGGATAGAGGAATGAGAGCAAGAATTATTTTAATTGCAATATCTTATGCTGTATATATGTCAATACCTCTAAGAAAAATCAAGAAATCAGTACTGCTAATAAACCTGATGTACAGGCAGAATCATTTACAGTGTGGAGGAGCTGTCCTCAAGTTCTGGTGCTGAAATACAGAACCAAAGAATTTTATCATTTAAAGTGCCTACACAATATGAATGAATGTTTTCTCCTGGCTCTGAGTAGAGTTGCTGCTCAACCATCTATGACCAATATAAAGCTAAAAGAGTACTTGTTGTCCTTTTCCCTGAGTGGCTGCCAGGTTTGGATGAACAGGAACGCGCTGCTGGGATGTCTGCTGGGAGGTCAAAGAGGATCAGAATTCAACAGAGACCATGGGATGTGGTCAACAGGAGGTCACAGGCTACCTTTTTAAAAGAGTAGCTTCATTGGAAAAACCAGATTACAGAGGGTTGAGGAAAGAGTTAGAGGTGAAAAAATGAGAGTAGAAACTCTAAACTACAGACTCAAATTATGTGGTGGTAAAGGAAAGAAACAAAGCTGTAGTTTAAAAGAGAAAAATAAAACTTGAGTTTGATTGAAGGTAGAGGTGAAAAAACAGATGATAGGAAGAAACACAAGATTTTGAAAATTTGGACAGAAAGTCTGTATGCTTGAAGGAAGGAGGGATCAGAGCACAGGTGGAAGATACTTGTTAGCAGGAGGAGAAACACATGAGGGTTTAGGTAGGTTTTTCTTCTGCATTTCTCACTTGAGTCAGTGCATCTAATTTCTACATTACATACAACTAATTTCTAATGGCCAAGAACTCCAGGAATCATCACAAACACCTTTTATGTCCTTCAGGCTTCCCTGCATTCTGTTATCATCAATGCTATTTAACCTCCTCAATATCTCTTAACCTATACCTTTGTCTCCATTTCTACAGCCTTAAATCAGGACCTTAATTGTGATGGAGCTATTCAAATCATGGCTTTACAAGTACATTACAAACTTGTCAGTTTCTCATCTGTAAAACGGAAATAAAAACAATTAATTTTTATAAGCACTGCTGTGAAGATTAAATTAAATAAGCCCCTGGCAGTGGATCACAAAAACTTCTTGCTTGGTCTCCCTAGCCCTGGATTTCCTAGTTTTTATTTATTCACTATTTTGTCACCAGAATGATCTGTTTGATCTGTTTGACAATCCAGTCTTGCACAGTTTCATTCCTGCTTAAATCAAATCAGTTGGTCTCTTTTGTTTATAGAGTAAAATCCAGGGGTTCTTTTAGTATGATACTAGGATACAGTATGATACAATTGTTGCCCAACTCTTCAGTCTTTGCCATTCTCTCATCTCAATTTATGTCCCAGCAACATTACACTTCTTATAGCTTCCCTTAAGACACAGTAATGTTTCAAAGTTTCCTATGACTTTGTAATGCTGTTCCTTCTGCTGAAATGTCCTTTTTCTCTCTGGTTTTCTCAGCAAAATCCTATTCATCCTTGAAACCCAGCTCATATTTGGCCTCCTTAAGAACCTTCTTCATTGCTCATTCTCCATGTTACCACTCCATAATGTATTCACTTCGGTTGTCACACTTAACTCATTACATTGTCATTTATGTCTTTGCATGTCAGCTTTCAATAATCATGAATGCTTTGAAGGGCAGGCTGTGTTTTATTTAACTCTGCAACTCTCTTTCCTAAAGCCATATCTACTACCTAGTAGGTATTCATCAAATGTTTGACAAATGAATAATTGAACAAATGCATTTGCCTGTATGGAGCAATCATAAAACGGTCATGAAGATGATCCCTACATAGCCTTTATCTTCGTGGAGCAGATGTCATCCACTCTGAGTGATGTCTGTGTTTCCAGAATTGTTGAAAGTGGAAGCATTGGAACCTAACATTGGGGGAAAATATAATACACTAAGCTCACACTGGAAACTCTTTGTTTGGAACTGGAACCCTTTAATTGATGCCTCATTGGTTTTGTACACACACACACACACACACACACACACACACACACACCTCCCATCACTTTGTCTCCAGAATCATAACCTTATAGGCTATTTCAACCTTGAGAATTGCACCCAGCTTTGCTGACTGACCTCAACTGTGTACTGCTCAACTTTTCTTCTGACCTTGATTCTAGAATATAAGGGAAGCTATATCGATGAACAGCAAGATCCTCACTTAGTTATCTGCTGGGATAGTATTATGCTGCATGGTAATTCTGCTTAGAGGCAAAGAGGGAAGCTGATGGCCATAGTGTTGACTGAGAACCTAGGACTCCCTAGATGAGTTTCCTCTCCATAGCCACAACTTGCTATGAGACTTCAGCTTGTTTCCCTCTGTTTATAAAATGGGAATAACTCTGTAACACTACCTCTCATCTATCTACAAAAATAAAAAATGGAAAGAGACAGCCTCCAGCTTTTAAAGTACTGAAGGGGCTTTAAGCAGCAACTAAAGTCCAGAAGTCTCACTTGAGGAAATGAGAATTTATGCTCATGTAAAAACCTGGGTGAGAGTGTTTATAGGAGCTTTATTTATAATTTGAACTGGAAACAGCTCAAATATCATTCAGTTGGTGAATGGGTATGCTGAGGTTCACCCATGCCATAGAATACTACTCAGCAGTAAAACAAAAAAGGGGCAACAACATGGATAAATGTTAAAAGCACTGTGTTGAGTGAAAGAAGCCAATACAAAAGACTATGTATTGTATAATTCCATTTCTAGGAAATTCTAGAAAAGGCAAAAATATGGTGACAGAATACAGGTCTGTGATTTCCAGGTGTTGGAGACAGGGAGAGAAGACTGACAGCAAAGGGGCATAAAAGAATTGTGGAGAGTGATGGCAATGTTTATATCGTAAGTGTAGTGGTAATTACACTTATATATATATATATATATATATTTCTATTTTAAGACCTATTGATTTTGAAATAATTTTGGACTTACAAAAAAGTTGCACAAATAGTAGAAAGAGCTTCTATATCTCCTTCCCCCAGCTTTTCCTAATGTTAAGAGCATATATAACCATGTCCTATGCTCAAAACCAGGACGTTGACATTGGTACAATATCACGACCTAAGCTCTAGGCCTTATTCTGATTTCGCCAGTTCTTCTATTTAATTTCTTATTCTTTTCCAGGGTCCCCCATTCCATTTACTTGTTATAACTCCTTTGTAACCTCATCATCTCTCATTTCTACCAAGTCCTCAATCCTTCATCGTCTTTACGACTTTGACACTTTTGATGAGTACTAGTTAGTAATTTTGTAGAATATCTGTCAATTTGGGATTGTCTGAGGTTTTCACATGATTAGAATGAGTTATATATTTTTGGCACGAATACCACAGAAATGATATTGTGCCCTTCTCAGTGCATCCTTTTTTTTTTTTTTTTTAAGAGATGGGGGTCTCACTATGTCACCCAGGCTGGTCTTGAACTCCTGGCCTCAACTATCCTCCTACTTTAGCCTCCCAAAGTGTTGGGATTACAGGTGAGAGCCATAGCACCCAGCCTCAGTGCATCATATCAAATTGTCATGATGTTGTCAAGTATTGTTACTGATGATATTAACTTTGATCATTTGGTTAAGATGGTTTCTGCCAGGTTTCTACACTATAAAGTTATTATTTTCCCTTTGTAGCTAATAAATATTCAGGGTCAATACTTTGAGACTATGCAAATACCCAGTTTCTCCTCAAACTGTTGCCCACAATTTTGTATTCAGTAGTGACTCTTCTCTATAATTATTATTGTAACATAATTAAAGATTGTTCCTCTTTTCTTTCACATTTAAAAATCTTGATTTTGTCTTCTACTTGTTTAAAATCTTTTTATTTTGAAGCAGTTATAGAGCTGCAGGAAGTTGTAAAGATAGTACAGAGATGTTCCATGTACCCTATACCCAGCTTCCCCCAATGGTTATATTTTACAAAATCATAGTATACTATCAAATCAAGAAACGGACATTTCTTTAAAATGAGGGTATAGTTCTATATCATTTTATTACATGTCTAGTTTCATGAAACCACCACCACAATCAACATCCAGAACTATTTCATCACAATCATAAAACCAGACACTTAAAATTGGTGATCAGATGCACATTATACCTCAGTAAAGCTGGCAAAAGACCGAAACCAAAAACCACCCAAACATTGCCAGGATCACGTTATACTAAGCACTCCATAACTATCAGCTCTCATACTGTTGCTGTTTTATCACAGAGAAAGGCCAGTCCCAGAAACAAAGGGGCAAGGGACCTCTCCTTTTGCATGCCTCCCTGATTGCTGCTATTCTGGATGGATTAGATGGAAATGAGTCGCCAGCACCTGGGTCTAGCACTCCTCTAGCTCTATTGGAGTGATTCCAGGGCTGTCACCCCCATGCATGTGACATGTGACTCTCATGCACGTCAGCATGGGCTTTCTTTTGCTCCCATTTTCCCTCTCTGCAGTGACTATATTTTGTTATTTGCATATACCAAGTGCATCTTGCTTCCGAGTCTTTTCCGTTGCTGTTCCCTCTGTCTAGAGTGTTCTCCTTGAAGATGTCTGGTGGCCAGCTCTCATTTCATTTATGCAGAAAGAGCTTCCTGGGCCACCTAGTCTGAACTGGCCCCTCCCTGCAACCCGTGGTCCCAGTTTCTCTCTATCATGTGACTGTGTTATTCCATTATAGCACTTATTGCTGGAAGAAGCTGTCTTGGTTATTTATTCTCTGCTATGTTTCTTGTCTATCCCCAGTCCCCTCCAGAATGTAAGCTATGTAAATGCATGAGCATAGCCTCTTTGGTCCACTGCTGCCTCTCCACTCTGTCAAAGGAATATGAGTGGGGACTTTCTAAAATTGTTCACACCCCCAGAAGAGTTTTCCTGCCACCTTCCTTCTCATTCTGTCTCCTCTTTTCTTCTCTTTCAGCTCTCTGTCTCCTCCCGCTTCCAACACACACCCATTGAGATAGAAAATAAAGTACAGAATATCATTAGTGGAATCACAAGCAAACCCAGCGACTTCCTCCTACTCCCAGCCTTTTCTGCAATGACCCCCTCCTTCCCCACCCTTTCCCTTGGCGCCCTGCCTGTTGTTGATGGGTGCCTGCAGGAGGAGTGCCCAGAAAGCAGGGCTCTCCCTGAGTCATCCCTAAGCAGCTTATTCATGAACTGCATTTAAGTTAATAGAAAAGGTTTCCCCAGAAATCCGCAGGCTTCTTGCCATTCCCACTCTTCCCCTTTGCCCTGCTGCAATCTGGTTAGCCCTGTTATTATTTCTGTGGAATGGCATATATCCGTGCCATTAACTCCACATATTTCTAGGGGAAAAAGGATGGAGAGGAAGAAAAGACTGATTATTTATCAAAGAAAAGACATTTTTTACTCTCTCTAGACAGCCAGGTAGATTTTCTGAACTCATTTCTGCCCTGGAAATGGGGCTGCTGCTTCTGAAATGAGTCCTCTGTGTTGGGGGTGGGCTCTGTTTTTATGGCCAGTGGGTAATAGCATTTTCTGATTTATGAATTGGCATCTGGGGGAGGTGCTGAGCCCCTAGATGGATTCATCATGGGGAGAACAGCCATATAAATACTCCTGTCACATAAAATTATTGTTCTCATTTTGATTTTTTTTAAATTTTCTTTTGTAAGATGGTAGGATTGAGAAGTTATTAGTGAGGAAGCAGGAGAGGAAGGAGTCACTTGGCCCCTTTTTCCTAGAAGGCAAACATTTTTGTCTGGACATTCTCTGGAAACACTGGGTTGCTTAGAAGTCAGTTACTAGAATGGTTTACTTATTCAGGGAATCCTTGGCACTGTGGCTTAAGTGGGGGAAGCTGGATCTCAGGAGTTTGACCCAGGCTCCAATTGGGAATTTTTTTTAACTGGTGAAGAAAGGGTCATTTCATGTAAGTTCCTCCCACCTTCCCTAAATCAGTGTGAAGATTCATTTAAATGCACCAGATGCTTATGAGTATCTGCACAGTACCAACCACCATGCAGGTCCTGTGAGGGCTGCAAGCCAATTATAAGCCCTGGTGTCTGCCCTGAAGGAGAGTGCAGTCTGGAGGATGAGTGTGAGGATGACTCAGTATAGGACACAGCCTTTGAATCACGCACAGGATTTCCCCGGGGAGATGAGTCCCACGGTGTCCTGAACAGATGGCAGGAGGAAAGCAGAGGCTCAGGAGGGAGGACACACACCATGTGGCTGCCCAGAAAATGAGAAACTGTTGGCGGTTTATGCTTTGTGTTTCAGACTCTTCTCTCCAATAAACCTGCAACCTTTCTGAGGACAAGGACCTTGCCGTAGACTTGTTTGGTTCTTACCACTTTTCTTCGCTGACCTTGAGGCTTAACACCTAGGAGGGCAGGAGAAACCACACTGTTTTCTAAGAAAGGCCAAATAGCATATATATTTTAGACTTTGCAGAGGCCATATGGTCTCTGTCTCAACTATGCAACTCTGCTGTTGCGGCCAAAGCAACCGTAGACCACACATGTAAATGAATGGGTGTGACCAAGTTCCAATACTACTTTATTTCCAAAACCAGGTGGTTGATCAGATTGGGATTGTCGCTCGCCAGCCTCTCTACTGGGTGAACAATAAGTGCCTATTGAATTGAGTTAAAGGGATGTCAATTAATAATAAGTGTGCCTCACTTTTTAAAAATGTCAAATATGATCTGACAAAGTCCACAAATGCAGAACATGTGAAGAGTTATTTTCTATGCAGAAAGTTCCTGTGGCCAAATAACATACAATCTGTTCTATGAACATATGTCAAGAAATGGTCCCTTACATACAACCTGAATCTCAGAATTTTCTCCAGTGTGCAAGATATTGCACAGACACTATCTTTTTGCATGGCAACAGGCTTCAGAGGGCAGTAAAAGGGAAAGAATCTCCCTTCTCATTTCATAGGCCTGAGGAGGAGCTGTGCCAGAGTCTGAGACAAGGGACTGGGAGGCAGATTCTTCTGGATGGGGCAGCCCAGCCTGTTGGGCTGCCTCTAACCAGTATGTCTAACTATGGGAGGCTTCTGTTCATTTCTTTATTTCTTTGTTTTCATGGCAGAATAAACTCCAAATTCCAAGGGTCAACTAAGTGCCTACACCAGTCCATGCGTGGCCACAAAAAGCCTTCATGTCATCAGTCAATGCCAACTAGTTAATAATGACCAGCCTCTTCACTAATGGCCCGAGGCAGGGGTCCTCAGGGCAGCGAAGGCCCTGGGAGAGAGACTTGCCAGCGGCTGCATGGGGAGAATGGTTTGCAAGAAGCATATCTGCTGGCCACTATCAAGGGCATATCCACCCATGCTCAGCTCTTTAGAAAGGTAGTAATTAGTTTTTTCCCCTTCGGTGCACACGGTGAATGCAGCAGAATCTGGTATTTGGAGAACCATTGGAGTCTGTCCCTCTCATCTTGATTTGCCTGAGGTTTATGTCTATAATGAAGAAATATCAAGATTGCAAGGCAATTCAGGGGTTGCGTTCAGCTTCCAAGGAGAGAAAAGAAACTTTCACATGTCAGGGCTTCAGGCAAGGAGAGGCCACTGCAAAGGAAGGTTGATTGTGACTCAGCTGGCTCTGTACCACATTGTATCTCTTGCAAACTGCAGGTGGTGACAACAGTGACTGAATAGTAAGCTCCCAGAGGGTACAGAGCTTGTCTTGTGCATCTCTGGATGTTCCAGCATGAAGACATATGCACAAAGTTACAGGGACAAAGATTTCTAGACCTACAGAGTCCATTGTGGTCATCTGGAAAGTGCTTCCTGACTGATGAGTGGTGCACACTGTGATGGGCCAAGGTGTGCCACCAAAGTGAAACTTTCAGCCATTGGGGCAGCTGGAAAATACCTCATTCCCTCTGGTCATTAGAGGACTTCCATCACTTGGGCTAGCCGCACAAATACATTCATTTTCCATGTGTGCCTTAACATAGTGACAGGTTGGAAAGAATTGATCTGCTCTACACATGAGAAAATTAAGGCTGGGAATGGTGGCTCACACACTTTGGGATGCCAAGGTGGAAGGATCACTTGAGTTCAGGAGTTTGAGACCAGCCTGGGCAACATAGTGGGACCCTATTTCTACCAAAAATTTAAAACAAAAAATAGCCAGGCATGGTGCTATGCACCTGTAGTTCTCAGCTACTTGGGAGGCTGAGGTGGGAGGGTTGCTTGAGCCCAGTGGGGTTAAGGCTGCAGTGGGCCATAATCATACCACTGCACTCAGTCTGGGCGACAGCGTGAGATTCTGTCTCAGTGAAGAAAAAAAGAGAGAAAATTGAGACTTGGAAGTCAAGGTCTCACAAGTCAAGAACTTGAATCCAGTTAGCTTTACTCTATGTTTAATCCTTCACCTGCTACTCCACTGCCACCTGCAGTAAACTGTCAACAAATAACTGTAGAAGGCAAGTTGTTGAGATTGAGAAATCACTTTAAAACTAGTGGAGGGAGAGATGATGACATTAGCATGGCTTGAGATGGGAGCCAGACGCCCAAAGCTGAAGTCAACATATTGCCAGTTTACACAAGGCATTCTTCCCTAGGTTAGTGACTTTCATTTTGACCATGACACATGGAAAAGATATGTTTTACATTGCAATTCAGGGCATACATACATGCCCATGTATAGTTTCACAAATAGTAGTTATCCCTACTATGTTTGATGGCCATTATTCTATTTGACTTTATTCTATTCCATTAAAAAAAAATTCTGGTCATGACCCTTTAAATTGATTTCATGACCCACTAAATTGATTTCTTGACCCACTAATGTATCATGACCAGCAGTTTGAAAAACACTGGCTTGACCGTATTCCAGCTCCCCCTCCCTCCTCAGAGGCTGGGAGAACGGAAGGTGAACATGGAGAAAAAGAATGAGACAAGAGATTGAGAGATTGAGATAAAAATAAGGAAGAAGGTGGGAGAAACACCAAAAATAGTGGAGGGGATAAAGGAAAGAATGGAAATTAAATGAGAAGAAGGGAGAAATGAATGAGAAATGGGAGACATAATGAGAAAAGACAAACCCTATACTGACAGATTCATATCCGTGAAAACTGCTGTCAAGCTCCACAGTCATTCTGGCCATATTTATACAAGAATCTTCCCTGCCAGCATTAGTGGCCATAGCCTTGATAATGCTGTTTGCCTGTCTGGGGATTTCATATCTGTCAGCACCATCTCAAATTCCTATAGTGACTCTCAGAATCTTCCATCTGTTCTTCAGGAAAAGAACAGAAAAGTCTAGAAGGCATTGGGTAAATTACCAAGAAATAGAAACTGACCACACCCACTTTACCTACTCCTTTGCACCGTGGGTTCTACAGACTTTGAACTGAGTTTACACAACAAACTCTTGGTACAAAGGAGATTGTTTTAGAAGGTAACAGAAAAGTGAAATTCAGCAATTGAGGTAAAGTTAATTTATAAAGAAGCTGCAAGTTTACATACTCCAATAGCCAGAGGTCTGTAACTGATTTTTACTGCACACTTCATAGTAAAAAATTCTTTGAGCATCACCTACAATGCACATATATTTATTTATAGATAATTTATTAATAAATAATATATATGTTCTTCTCATTAGCATCATAGCACTATCAAACCTTTAGAAAATCAGGAAATGAAGTGAGATAAAGATAAAATAGCATCTTAATTTGTATCTGATTTTATAAATGAGTGATACAAAACATTTTACTATCCCCAAGAAAATTATTATAATGGTAAGAGTGATGTGCTAGAATTGATTTTATTGTTTAATACATTCGTTTAGCACTTAGTGATACAAGGCTCTAAGGTCTAAGGTTCAATTTATTTCCATACTTTGTTTTAATGGCTGTCATAATGGAAAAGGATACCTCACATAGACACAGAGATGCAAAAAAGTGCATTGTTGGCTGTGCTGAATAAATCAAGATTTTTTTTTCAGTCTCATACACCAATTATGTGAAGACTGTTGTTGAAATTCAGCTAGTAGATTTCCATCTTCTCTGATGTCAATCAGCTCTTGGAACTAATCGGAGGGTGCTGAATTTTTGTATTTTTTAACAAAGGGGTCAAAATTCTCTGAAACTCTTCATTTGGAATATTTTTAAGCAGGTAGAAGATTCTGTTTCCAAGTTTTAAAAGTTTTAAGATATGAATTTTTAAAGTGTCACATTTACTCATTATCGGCAACAAAATCACATAATGATAAAAATATTTCCAAACATTTTTTTTCTCCCCAAATGATCTCCCCATGCCATAAATCCGTCTGAAAGTCGTTACTTTCTTACCCATTGTGAATGTATTACCTTTATATTGGAGGGAAAGATTAAGTGTTTATGTTTTCAAAGTTACCAACAAAGTGGCATACTCTGACAGCTGCTTGTCGGAACTGAAAAGGTCAGCAAATGTGGAACATTTTGGTTCTTTCAAAAGAAAAATGATTAATTATGTTTCCATAAGCAGCAGACCTCTGTGTTGTACAAAAAATTTCCACGGTCACTTGTACATCATTGCAAAGTATTATAAATATTTTATTTAAAGGATTGTTTTTATAACATTGATAATATCTGTCACGCATAAATTGCAAATTTGTTGTAGTATGTTGAAACTGACTCAGCCAGTGAGGATGCCAGTGTCTAGCCCTCCAAGATGTAGGGTTCCCAGCATCTCTGTGCCTCTCTAATGCACGAATGACTGATGCATAGACCAAGGGAGGCAGACACTAGCTAGCATCAACTCAATATTAAACACAAGTAAAACCAGATTTCTTGTTTCAAATAAAATTTTTTTTAAAAAAATTATAGGCCAGGTACAATGGCTCATGCCTGCAATCCCAGCACTTTGGGAGACCAAGGCAGGTGGATCGCTTGAGCTCACGAGTTTGAGGCCAGCCTGGGCAACATGGAGAAACCCCATCTCTACAAAAAATACAAAAATTAGTTGGGCATGATGATGCCCTGAGACTACCCTGTATGCCTTGATGCACACCTGTAGTCTCAGCTACTTGGGTGGCTGAGGTGGAAGGATGGCTTGAATCTGGGAGGCAGAAGTTACAGTGAGCCACGATTGCACCACTGCACTCCAGCCTTACAGCCTGGGTTATAGAGCCAGACCTTGTCTCTAGAAAAAAAAAAAAGAAAAGAAGCAGTAGTTCTAATAGTTTCTCCCCTTGCTTCATCGGAGAGTGTTCCTTCTTAGCAGCCCTTGGCATCAAAATGCATAACACTAAAGAGGCAAAAGGCAGCTCAGTGTTTTAGAGTTTGGTCTCTGGTATTCTGGAGCAAAACAGTAAATAAATAGCCTCCCCTAGATTATTGTGAAGTTGGGGATATTGGGTCTTCAGCATTCAACTTCATTTTATTTATTTTTTGAGATAGGGTTTTGCTCTGTTACCCAGGCTGGAGTGCAGTGGCACCATCACAGCTCACTGCAGCCTCGATCTCCTGGGCTAAAGTGATCCTCCCACCTCAGCCCCCCAAGTAACTGGGACCTACAGGCTCTCACCACCATACCCAGCTAATTTTTGTAGAGACAAGGTTTTGCCACATTGCCCAGGCTGGCCTTGAACTCTTGGGTTCAAGCAATTCACTGGCCTCGGCCTCCGAGAATGCTAGGATTACAGGCATGAGCCACCGTGCCCAGCTAGCATTCAGCTTTAATTGTGGAAGACAGAGTAATAAATATTTGACAATAAACAATGGCTCCTAAATTAAGAACATCTGAGAAGATGCAAAGTGATACATGAATTCCCATTGAGAACTATGTAACTGGCAGCAGTAGGAGGCAGACTTTTAATAATAGTAACAAAATGCATGCCTTTTGGAAAAGAACAGTGAATTAGAGACTGAGAGCATGGACTAAGCTCAGAGGTGAGGAAGGCTCTGCAGACCTAGGATGGAGAGATATGATCCTGGGCATCTGTGTGTGCATGAGCAAGCCAAACATCAGTTAGACTCAAAGGCAACAGCTGCCCAGACTTCAAGGGGTAACCTTGAGAATCTGATTGATGAAGAGAACCCTCCTTTCCCCAAATCACAAGAATGAAGACCAAGAAGAACTCAGCCTGTGCTCATGACAGAACAGCACACACAAAAAAGAGTAACTGGGGTCAGGCCTACAGCCAGAGAGACTGCCAAGGAAAAGGTAGAGGAAACCAGGAGAGCTGCGAAAAGATAGTTAAGTCTTTCCTAGTGAAGGTTCCACAATGCACCAATCACTCTAGGTGCTCCTGGTAACATGAGTTCTGTGGCCAAATGACTTTTGAGAGATATTACTTCCTACATTTGTCATCTCACTCATAGCTCAGAGATTCATAATACCCATTAGTATATTAAATGCACTATAAAATGCTATAGTCAAGATATCCACTTAACTCAAGGGCTGGGCACAGTAGCTCATGCCTGTAATCCCGGTGCTGTGGGAGGCCAAGGCAGGAGGATCACTTAAGCCCAGGAGGAGCCCAGCATGTACAACACAGCAAGACTTCATCTCCACACAAAATTCTTAAAAATTTAGCTTAGAGAGAAAGGGCACCTGTTGTCCCAGCTACTCCAGAGGCTGAGGTGCGAGGATCATTTGAGCTTAGGACTTCAAGGTTACAGCGAGCTATGATGGCACCAGAGCACTCCAGCCTGGGTGGCAGAGTGAGACCCTATCTCTAAAAATCTCTATATACCTATACATCTGCCTAACTCAGATTTTCTCAAACATATTTGGCTAAAGAAAGCTTTTGTTTAAAAAAAAATCCTGCAGAATTTTGGTTCTAAGAAATGAAGTTTGGGAAATGCTGGACTAACTAACTGATGATTAAATCTGTACCAAGGCAAGGACTGGCAGGAGGTCTCCTACACATGTCATGCTTCACGTGAATATCATTTGTCTCTTGAGGCCCTCACACTTTAATGAGAGTGAACATTTATCTCCCAGCCTGTGGATTAAAAGGGGTTTTGAGGGAATAGGACTTTCTACAGAGGGCCTTGCTCTCCTGCTGAAGGTGATCTCAGGTGTGAGTAGTGGCCCTAGCCAAAGGCCATGTCTCAGGGAAGGGGGTTGGGCACCTCTATCCAGTAGAACACCCAAGTGGCCTTGGAACCTGTGGACTCAGACTATGAGCCCAGAGCCAACCAGGAGTGGGGCCGAGGGAGGCCTCCTTGTCTGCTCTCGGTCACTCTTGGCACCAAAAACACCTAACACGCTCCAGAGGATACAGGAGTGAGTTTATGAATGCTGGAAGAAAAATATTACAGGTGGATTTCTCTCTTTCTTTTATTTTCTGAAATCTCCCCCTTCCAGGTTCAAGCAATTCTCCTGCCTCAGTCTCCCTAGTAGCTGGGACTACAGGCACACACCGCCATGCCTGGCTAATTTTTGAATTTTTAGTAGAGACGGAGTTTCACCGTGTTGGCCAGGCTGGTCTCTAACTCCTGACCTCAGATGATCTGCCCACCTCAGCCTCCCAAAGTGCTGGGATTATAGGTGTGAGCCACCACACCTGGCATAGGTGGATTTTTTTCAATAAAACATAGACATTCTTATAATAGTCACCAGCATACTGAAAATCATAGAGATGAAAGCTAAGCCTCATTGAGTTGTCATTATGTGCCAGGCAATGCACTAAGAATTTTATGTGCACTTTTCTTATTTATTCATTGTAACCACCCAGCCAATGGGCACTAGGATATTCCCATTTTGCCAATGAAGAAACTGAAATACCCAGAGATTAAATAACTTGTCCAAAGTCAAGTGGCAGAGCCAGAATCCAGAAGCAGAGCTGTGATTCTAGCCCTGACCCAACTTCAAGCCATCCAGCTTGTAACTGGATAGCCTTCTGCACCAGCTGGAATCCTTTTGGAGAAGGATATATTCTCTACCTGTTCCTCCACCTCTTCATTGTTTTTCTGGACTTTTTGTCTCAATAAGTATTCAGATAATCTCCTCTCTGCCATTGTGCCTCCCTTCAAAACCATCGCATACATCTCTGAGTCAGTTTCAAATTGATGTCCCCATTGTCTGCTTGCAATATCTGAAATGCACTTGAAAGACTCATATGAGGTATGTAAATAAATGCCATTTGTAATTTACCTTTTTATACCTATATTGCATTTAGTAAAGTCACATGACATCATTAATGCTAGCTAGTCATCTTGAACAAGGGCATAAATTAATGTGCATCTATTTACTTTTGAAAACGTCCCACTGATATTCAAACAGAGTGTAAAATTTACTTAAGTATCAACATTTCTGTTCTGTTTTCCACAGAACTCAAGAGCAAGTCAATCAGTGCTCATGGAATTTAACCATTTCCATTAGGATACCATCCCTAGGGGACAGGGGAGTGGGTTGGAACAGTGTGAGTCAACTTCTACCAACACCTGGCCTGTTGAGAGGGGTGAGGTGGTCAAGGCCCACGCCCCACCCCCACCCACAAGTGAGGATCAGTGGTAGTCTTAAGAAAGACCCCAAAGACTCCAGCCTCCAGACCAGAGTCCTTGTAATGACCTCAGTCAAAAGCGTAAGGAGAATGTGCCCTTCAAACTGACATCTTTTTCTTCCCTGATCCCTAACTCCATGAGAAAGTTGGGTTTCTGGAGCAATTCCCACAGTAGGACCACACTCTTTTTAACACCCTTCAAGCTGGAGTTTGCTCTCACTTCACCACTGCAGAGCTTCCAGAACAGGGCCTTCCCTCGGCCCTTCTCTGATTGTGTACAGGGACTGGCTCTGTGTGGGGCATGCAGTGGGCGCTTACTAAACAGACATGGTGGGACAGGAGCTGGAATCTAGTAGAGAAGCAGCCCTGGTCCTGTCTGTCCACCCTGTGGAGTCTCCTCATGTGCTGCTAAGTGGACGATTATAGGTGGTTGTCTTTAAAAATGGCACTTAGAGTGCCCCGAAAGTACCAGGACACCAGCGCTAAGTTAGGAGAAGGTGCGACGACTATCAGGGCAATTGCCGGAGACAGATGCTTAATGGATTTCAGGATTAGAGACCTGCCAGTGCTTTCCTTAACCACTGGCCCTTGGGTTTCCTCAGCTTTCCTCCTGCTCCACATCCTCCCTCACCCACCCCTGCTCTACCCTCCACATCATAGCTCTTCTTCTCTATTCTGGGGCAGAGAGAAGGAAAATGAGCCAGTTTTCTCTCTGCTCTAGAAGTCCTGGAAGATGAGGGACTAAAAGTTTCTTCAGCTGCCCAATCTGTGATAACTTCATATATCCAATGAGGTTGGATTCAAATGGATTCAGACTCCTTCCCCGGAGTGGAAGCAGAGTTACAGAGAAAAATCCAGAGGCAACATAGCTCTCTCTGATTAGAGTGGGAGACCACAGCCTCCTGGGCCCTCCATCCCCTGGAAGGCAGTGCTCCTTACTATGAAGGGAGTCTCTGCCTGAGTACTTTCCAGGGGCTTTGAGATGATGGATAGGGGAAGCACAGAATCCTGGGTAGCTGGTGCCTGGAGCTCAAGTGGCCTTTAGCCACCAAGAAGTGGTTTGTCCATGCTTCCCTGCCCCTAACAACGTTTTTTTTGTTGTTGTTTGTTTGTTTGTTTGTTTTTGGACATAGAGTCTCACTCTGTCACCTAAGCTGGGGTGAAGTAGCATGATCTCGGCTCACGGCAACCTCTGCCACCTGGGTTCAAGTGATTCTCATGCCTCAGCCTTCCAGGTAGCCGAGACTATAGGCATGCACAATGAGGCCTGGCTAACTTTTTGTATTTTTAGTAAAGATGGGGTTTCACCATGTTGTCCAGGCTGGTCTTGAACTCCTGAGCTCAGGCAATCTGCCCGCCTTGGTCTCCTAAAGCGCTAGGATTAACAATACATTTTCTAATAGTAATAAGAATAATGATAATGATGATGGCAACCACAACTTACTAAAAGCCTACTACGTGCTAGGCACTTTCATATATTAACTTCAATCCTAAAAGCGCTGAAAGAGAGTTACCATCACTTTCATTTTCTACATAAGAAACCAAAGCATGAACTGCTTGAGTGAGTTGCTCCGGGTGGCACAGCTGGTGAGTACTAAGGACAGGTATGAAAAGCCAAGTCCATGGTCTGTTCATGACCCGCCCCTGTAGCCTCCGTCCTGCACATGCTTATACTTTCTGGTCACCCCCATGGTCTGCCTGAGAGACGCCAGGCCACTGTGGTGATCATACTCAGATGTCAGAGACTTTTGCCTATACCAGTGACCATGTAGAAACACGTCTGTTGGAAAAGAACAGTGGGGGTGGTGGGCTGCTGCCCTGCCTACTCCCTCTGTGAGGTGGGGCTGGTGCCACCCAGGGCTCCATGTACCCCGGGATGCCCTAGAGGTTGCAAAGGGGCGCTTGTCCCACCTTGTGTCAGGCTACAACAAAGGAGAAGTAAACCAAGGGCCCTCCTTCATGGGGCTGAGGCAGGTTCTGAGTTCTGATCACATCTGCACTGCTCCACCACCCCTTCCCCAGAGAGTCCTTCTGCCTTCTATGGCTGGTTCTGACACCCCAGAGTGGGACACACCACTTTTTACTGGAAAGTCAAGACGATGGATAGTATTTCTTGCTCTCACAGAGAGCTCCCTGTTCCTCGTTGGAAGAGGGGGCTGGGGAAGGCATTGCAGAAGGAGCTGAGCCCTATATTCAAGCTCAGCTCCTCCCCCAAACTGCTGGTGACTCTGGAGGACCTGCTCCCTCCTCTGTGCTTCAGTTTCCACACTGATCGCAGGAGGAAAGTGCAGTAGGAGTATGTTGCACCGGATAAGCCAGCAGCATTTTCCAGGTCTAAGGTTTTAGGATACAGTGGGCAATTCAGCACCTACTGACTGTAGGAAACTAGGGAGGGAAGTCACTTCCCCTCTGGTTCCTCCAGTTGTGCCGTGGTAAAATGGAGACATCCTGCCTTGATTGAGAATGAAGTGGGAAGTGGGAATATCTCAGTAATGACATTCTGGAACCTTCAGAATCTGTTCCAGACAAATGAGAAGGCTCCCACCTGAGTGAAATGGGGTGAAACACTGAGACAGCTTTTCTGTTTTTGTGAATGTCTGAGGTGGCTCCATTTCCTGTCACTCATTCCTCAGCCCTATGCTTCAAGTTTGCTCTCCCAGGAGCTATTAGACATAGGCCAGCCTGGGTGCCAGGAGCAAACGTCCACATGGGCTTGTCACCGTGTCAGCCATCCAAACACTAACTGGAGTGTACAGCTTGGCCCCCGCAGGGGCAGAGAGGCTGGCAGAGAGACGGCTGCATCACCATCCAGTGCACCTCACGTGAGACATGCCTGCAGACCCAGTGCTGAGAGCAGGAATCATCTTCACAGGAGCCCAGCACCTTTGGCTGCAGACAGTATCTCCACAACAGCATCTTCTATCAAATCAATGTCTATAGACCTCCAAGACTGTCAGACTTCACATCACTTCCCTCAGAACATCCTGGGAGGCAGGGTGGGGACAGGGACAGACACTGAGGTGCAAAGAAACGGTAATGACTCCTTCATCACACAGGGGGTCCCTGGTGGAGGTACCATCCACTTAGGGTTCCCAAGCCTCAAGCGATGTCGCCCTTTCTTAGACCATGATACCACCTCCCCGTTGAACTACGGCTCCTTCTGAAGCTCTCAGGGTGGTAAAAAACAATCACGATGCCTCCTCTCACCTCTTCCCTCCAGAGAGGCTGGCTTCACCATCTTTCAATTTCACAATACCAAACAAAGAACTTGCAAATAAATAGAAGGAAAGGGACAGGACAGCATGGACAGGACTCCCCTTCTCCTCTTGTATGCCTGTCTGGCCACTCTATTTTAAAATGCAACCCTTTCACCCCCACAAGGATCCTGACTCCACTTAATCCACTTGATTTCCTTTTTCTGGAGTATTTATCACCTGCTAACCTAGTCTCTGATTTATTTCTTAGGTTGGTTCCTTCTTTGCTGCTTCCTTTTGCTAAAATCATAGGGACATGTCACTGTTTCTCCATGGTTGTATTCCCAATGCCTTGACTGGTGGTGCTTGGCACATAGTAGGTGGGAGCTTAGGGAATGTTTCTTTTAAAAAATTTATTTTTATTTGTTTTTTTAGAGAAGTCATCTCCCTCTGTTGCCCAGGCTGGAGGGCAGTGGTGTGACCATGGCTCACGGCAGCCTCAACCTCCCAGGCTCAAGTGATCCCCCTGCCACAGCCTCCTGAGTAGCTGGGAGTACAGGTTGACACCACTACACCCAGCTAATTTTTAAATTTTTTGTAGAGATGGGGTTTTGCCATATTGCCCAGGCTGGTCTCAAATGCCTGCCCTCAACCAATCCTTCTACCTTGGCCTCTCAAAGTGCTGGGATTACAAGTATGAGCCACAGTGCTCAGCTAATTAAAATTTTTTTTTTTTTTTTAGAGATAGGGTCTCTCTATGTGCCCAGGTTGATCTCTGTTTCCTAAATGAATGAATGAATCAGGCCTGAGTAATATGCTATAAAGCAAGGTAGCCCTCGCGACTTCACTACTGGTTTATGCTGGAAGGAGCCAGGCAAGGCTGCTATCCCGGGCAATGCCTACGGGCAGGGGACTCACCTCCAGGCCCACCTCCTCAGGCCCCACAGGCATCCGCATCCTGCTTTATAGCAAGGACTTGAGCACCAGCTGCTCAGGAGGACAGGCTGCAACAGTCCGCCAGCACCTGGAAGCAGACCCACTGTGAACAGGAGTCAGTAAAACAAAGGACACCATAAAAGATGGCTTTGGTCCAAACGTGGCTGAAACAGATCCCCAAAGCAGAAATGTGTGTTTGAGGCTTCTGGCTTCCAGGGAGGAAAAGGCTGGTGTGTGGAGAGGCAGATACATTGAAATTCACTGAGAAATCTGCCACTTCCTCTGGGCCTATCAAAGAAGATACTCGCCTTGTCTGGGGGACAGCCGCTTCTCCCCTGGTAGGGGTCACTCCAGGGCACCCAAGAACAAGGATGGTCCCAGCTCTGCCACCTCATCTTCTCATTTATCTGACTCACTGACATTTCCTCTCACCTCCCTCCCATTGGCTTGGCAGGTTTTTATCACACTGGTGTCAGTGTGTATAGACATTCCCTTGGGGTTACTGGAATTTTAGTAAATACACACCACACTCATACACATGCATACACACACAAAGCAAGAAGGAGGCTAACAGAGACACCCAGACAGGGACAGACACAGGGGAAGGGGTGGGTGTGCATGTGCACACACAGCCGAGAGATATCCAGAATCATGCAGAAGAAAGAAAAGAGACAGAGAGAAATGTAACATGGCTCTGAAAGAGACAGTTAAATCATGACAAAATGACACTGACACCCCACAGTGCACACTCACACACTCCAAGCAGAAGTGTACACGGAACATGGCACTTGCTGCATGAGGTCACAGAGGGACCCACACGTCTGTGATAAGAGAAACCATATCCAGGCTACAGAACTACGTAATTTGCAAATAATCCAATAGCTAACGTTTGCTGAATGTTCTTTCTGAGCCAAGCTCTTTTACATGGAACATCTCACTGAACCCTCGCTCACTCCAGGATATCTATACTGTTTACTAAATCCCCATTTCACAGGTGCACACAGAGGCTGGAGTGATCTGAGCTGGCCTCTGTCTTCAGCTGCCTCACTCCCCACTTTCCACCTTCTCCCCTCCTGGCAGCCTGTCTGGTGCCCTCAAAAACACATGTCACATGCCCGTCTCTAGCCTCTATGCTTGCTGTTCCCTCTGCCTGGACCGCTTCTCCCCAGACGGTCCTCTTGCACCACTTCACTCTCTTCTGCCTTTTGCTCAAAAGTTCCCTCCTTGGAGAATTTCCCTGGTAACCGTCTTTAAAAGAGCACTCCCCTCCACTTTTCTGGCCATCACCTTATTCCTCCTGAGTCAGTTTAATTTTTCACTCTGTTCACTATTACCCGATCTAAGCCATTCACTCATTCTCTCATTCACTGTCTCTCTGCCCAGAATGCAAGGCCTATAAGGATAAGGACTTTGCCGGTATTGTTCCCCATGGAATTCCTGGTAACCTAGAAGAATGCTTGGCTCAGAGCAGGTGCTCAGTAAACACTTGTTGAATACTGAATGAATAAGGTGCTGAGGGAATGGGTGACAGAACCAGAAAATATGTAGCATTTGTGTGCAGAGATATGCACATGTGTACACACACACACACTCCATTCTCTACCTCCATTAGTCATATAATCCTTACCCTGCATGTCGAGAGCTGGCCATCCATTTATCCTCTCTGCCATCCATTCATCCTACCACATGCCAAGAGCTGGCCTATTTCAGCATATGGAATGAGGAACACTGGAACCCAGGAGAGTTTATTTATTAGTTTTTGAGTCAGAGTCTCACTAGGTCACATAGGCTGGAGTGCAGTGGCGTGATCTGAGCTCACTGCAACCTCCACCTCCCAGGTTCAAGCAATTCTCCTGCCTCAGCCTCCCGAGTAGTTAGGATTACAGGTGCATGCCACCAGTCTCAGCTAATTTTTTGTCTTTTTAGTAGAGATCGGTTTCACCCCATTGGCCAGGCTGGTCTCGAACTCCTGACCTCAGGTGACCTGCCCGCGTCGGCCTCCCAAAGTGCTGGGATTGCAGGCGTAAGCCACCACACTCGGCCCCAAGGAAAGTTTCAAACAGCGGTGGGGAGTCAAAGTTAGTTGATCTCTCTGGATACTTCTTTAACTATGGATTCATTAACTGTTTCATGACTACTAAAATATGATGCAAAATATTTCCCCTGACTGTCAAATGCCTCTTTCCTGCACTCTGTGTCACCCAGTGTGGTATCAGGTAAATCAGAGGGAGGCTGGAGGTGGCAGAGACCAGCATCTCCATCCACAAAGAAACTAGGGACAAGAAGGGATGAAAGAATGTTTAGAAGAGAGAGCAGCCCCTGCCCACCAAATGGTAAAGGGGAACATTCCTCAGGGGCAGAGGTAACACCCTAGAGCTTGCCGGGTTGCTGACTGAATCAAAGTTATCTGGTTCTTAACAAAACTCAGAATCCTGCCATCTCTATTTAAGTCTTCAGGCATCATCTCCAGGCAGGAGGTCTCAGCCTCACCAAAATCAGAGTGCTCTCAAAGAAGGGCTGCTCTTCATCACAAACAGATGAAGTCCAAAGCTCATTCACTCATATTAACTCTACAAGAATATACCTGGCCCTTTCTCTGGGTGAGGTCTTCATCTACCTGCTAGACACAAGAGAGACAAGGCCCCTGCCCTCCAGGAACTTATATGCTAATGCATAGGGATGGGAAATAAACAGGTAATTTTCATACTGTGGTGGGCAGCAGAAAGGAGTAAACAAAAAGACTTAATAGGAAGAAGTCAAGATTCCAGGGTGAGGGATATTTATGTAGGGTGGCCAGTGAAGGCCTCTCTGAGGATGCGACATCTGAGCAAAAACCAAGGCATGAGGAGGAACCAGCCACAGGAAAAGCCAGAGAGTTTCCACAGCAGAGGAAACAGTGAGCGTGCAAGTTCTGCAGCAGGAAGGAGCTGGGCTCAGGGACAGAACGGAGGCCTGTTTGCTGGTGCACGGAGAGCCAGGGGCCAGGGTCACAAAATGAGCTTGCAGAGGTGGAGAGGAGTCACAGGAAGGGGCCAAGGGGCCATGCCAGGAGCTTGGGCCTTATGCCGAGAATGATGAGATGTCCCTGATGGTAGGAGGGGTCCATGAACACCCATTCTGTTAACTTGGAAAGTTCTCACAAGCCTCCTGATTCAGTTGCTCATCTCTGTGCTCATCTCTTCACCTGTTGTATTAGCCTGTTTTCATGCTGCTGATAAAAACATACCTGAGACTGGGTAATTTATAAAGAAAAAGAGGTTTAATGGACTCAGAGTTCTAGGTGGCCGGGAAGGCCTCACAATCACATCTTACATAGCGGCAGGAAAGACAGAATGAGAGCCAAGCAAATATAAAACCATCAGATCTTGTGAGACTTATTCACTACATGAGAACAGTATGGGGGAAAACACCCCCATGATTCAATTATCTTTCACCAGGTCCCTTCCACAACACATAGGAATTATGGGAGCTACAATTCAAGATGAGATTTGGGTGGGGACACAGCCAAACCGTATCACCTGTCATTGTATTGAACACAACACCAGGACCAAAAGGTCGTTTATGCCACTGCCCTGCTGAGATCCCAAAAAGATCAGAGAAGAGAGAGGCTGGTATGTAAGAATGGACAGCATAAAGCACACATTTTCTACCACCAGTTTTTTACACAGTGATCCCTGTTAGAAAATGTGTCCTTCAATCCAATATAAGCCTCTTGGATTATCATCCAGATTGCCACTCTCCCATATGTTTAGGATGCCCTTCCACTAAGATCTGGGAATACAGATGCTAGTATGTTTCATGGTAGATTTTAGTCTTCAGTTATAGGAGCAGCCAGAGCAGCAAAATTGAAACCACAGCTCTCTTGAGCCCAGATCCATTCAGTCACCCATTCAACAAATGTGTATTGAGTATTTATTAGGTGTCAGTGCTGTTCTAGGGGTCTGTAATATACAAGCAAACCAAAAAGACTAAAAAACAAAAAATTATATTCGTATGGAGTTTACATTTTAAATGAAGAAGACATATAATACAGAGCAATTATTAAGAATCATATAGCAAATAAGAAGAGACTAAGTGCTAAGGATAAAAATAGAGCCAGGAGAGGGGATTGGGAGTTTATGAGTCTGGGTGGAAGGCAATCTAGAGTTTTACCTGTGGTACTTAGGGGAGGCAGATACCTGGATAGAATTCCAGGCAAAGGGGAACAACCAGGACAAAGATCCCGAAGCAGGAGCCTGCCATATTGCAGGAGGATCACAGAGGACATCTCTGTGTCCAGAGCACTCTCTCCTGCCCTGGACCTGCAGAGTAGGGGAGAGGGAAGAGCGGCAGTTGATGAGCTTGGACATCTCATGAGGACAGAGCATATAAGGCCCTGTGGTACTTCATAGGCACTTTGGTCATTGAAAGGATTTGAACAGAGGACTGACACTATCTAACTCAAACTTTTGAAGATTAACTGCTGCATGGAGAAAAGATTGGAAAGACAAAGGTGGAAACAGAGAGTAGTTGGAGGGCTATTGCAAATATTCAGGCAAGAGACCATGGGGATTCAACCCAGGTGAGTAACAATGAAGTGGTGGGAAGTAGCCATATTCTGGAAATATTTTGTAGAGTCTGTAGAATTTCCTGACATACTAGATGTGGGGTAAGGGATAAAGAAAGGAGTCAAAGATGACTCTAAGGTTTTTAGCTTGAATGGCATAGTTGCCATCATCTGCCATCCTCCCTATCATCCGAGATACAGAAGACTACAGGTGATGATTGTTGGGAGGGTCGATAAGGAATTTGGCTTTAGACATGTTAAGTAAAGATATCTACCAGATGTCCAAGTGGAGATGTCAGGCAGCAGGTGGATATGTGGCACTGGGGTCCATTCTAATAGGCTGAGGAATTTTCTCCCCACACTTCTGTGAGTGACCTGTACACAGTAACTCCACCATCTCCAATGCCAGGGTCATCATCTAACACATTTTCATTGTAGGACTGACTCAGAGATTGCAAAACTACTGCTGTTCACCTGTTTTTGTGAACGAAGTTTTATTGGCAGATAGCCATCCCCATTTGTTTACATGCTATATATGGCTGCTTTTATGTAACAACAGCAAAGTTGAATAATGGCAACAGAGATGATATGGTCCACAAACCCTACACTCTTCACTATCTGACCCCTTACAGAAAAAGTCTGTTAACCCCTGGACTAACTCATTGGTATTTAATGCCATTAATTCACATCTTTCAGGAATATTTAGGTCTTCAGTTCATGTGAAGAAAAAAATAACAATCTGAACGTTACTAGATGTGTCTCTTGTGTTATTTGAGCTCTGCAATGGAAGATTATCATGATTATCTTCATTTTACAGATGAGAAAACTGAGACTCAAAGAAGCTGATTGACTTGTCCAAGGCCATCAGCCAGTGGAGGATAGGTCTCGGCCTTGAATTCAGGTCTTTGAACGTCAAAACCCAAGCTACAGCCAATACATCAGTGGTTCCCAAAGCAACACATAGATGATTTTGTGTGGATGCAGACATGGAGTTTTAATAATTTTAAGAGTTCTGTTTGATTTGTAAGTACATTAGTCATATTATACACGACTAACACATTAGATCCATAATACTACTATTTAAGAGACAGTTAAAGTAGGTTATACAAGTTGAAATCATAAGTTAAAACAAAAACATAATGTAAAATATAGGACAGGGCAAAAGTCATGACAGTGATGTAATGGGCTGAATTGTGTCTCCCCAAAACTCACACATTGAAGCTCTAACCTTCAGCACTTCAGCATATGGCTGTATTCAGAGATGGGTTCTTCAAAGAGGTGTGTATCAATCCATTCTCACTCTGCTAATAAAAACATACCTGAGACTGTGTGATCTATAAAGGAAAAAGGTTTAACAGACTCCCAGTTCCACATGGCTGGGGAGGCCTCACAATCATGGTGGAAGGCAAATGAGGAGCAAAGTCACGTCTTATGTGGCAGCAGGCAAGACAGCGTGTGCAGGGGAATTTCCCTTAGAAAACCATCATACCTCATGAAACGTATTCACTATCATGAGAGTAGCATGGGAAAGACCTGCCTTCATGATTCACTTACCACCCACAGGGTCCCTCCCATGACATGAGGGAATTATGAGAGCTACAATTCAAGATGAGATTTCAGTGGGATACAGCAAAACCATATCAAGGTGTTTATGTTAAAATGAGACTGATAGAGGGAGGCCCTAATCCAATCTGACTGGTGCTCTTAGAAGAAGAGGCGAGTAGGACACATAAAGAAACACCAGGACCGTGCACACAGAGGAAAGCCTATGTGAGGACACAGTGAGAAGGTGGCCATCTGCAAGCCAGGGAGAGAGGCCTCAGAAAAAACCAGCCATGCTGACACTGTGATCCCAGACTTCCAACATCCAAAGCTGTGAGAAAACAAATTTCTGTTGTTTAAGCTCCCCAGTCTGTGCTATTTTGTTATGGCAGCCCTAGCCAATGAATACAAGCGATAGATTACTGACATGCAGGAGGTGCTTCCTTTATCTGAACTTCAGTCTTTCAGTTACTTAAGTTTGAACTTTGAAATTAACTCAAGCAATAGGTTATTTGTGTTGGTACCTCTCTTTTCCAATTCTGATTAAATGAAGGCACTGGGGACTCATTCATCAAAAAATTATGAGGGACCTATTAGGTGAGGTTTAGGCTGGCAAGGCATCGGACGCTCTCAAGCTGCTGGCAGCACGAGAGACAAGGAAGTCATCATCACAGCCTGGTCTGACAAGAGCTACTATAGACATGTCTAACTGCAGGCCAGGAATAGCCCAGTGAAGAATGTGACAGCCAAGCTAAGTTTTGAAGGACAAGGAAAAATTAGTCAGATAAGAAAGGAAAGTGCTTTCCAGGCCACGCTGACATCATGGCTAAGCTATGCCCTTAGCCTGCAGACACAGTGTGCAAAGTGTTCTGACCCATCATGGCTGAGGGAGACCCACCACCTGAAGGAGGCTGGAATTAGTCTTGATGCACTGGGTCTGGAAAATACCTAGGTATATTTATCAAGATGCTTTGCCCTGAGCTCTACTCCGCATGCCCAGCCTGTCAAGCAGGCCTGGGTTCCTGATGTGCTCTCCCCTGGGACTGGACTTTTGCTCCCTGCCTCCCTTGGTTTCACCTGGGCTGCTGTGCTCCAACCCAGATGGACCATCTAGAATCTCAATACCAGCCCCTGCCTGACTCTAAACATGGCCAGTGTCTGGAAACTCCTGTCACAGAGTCATAAAAACAAGAGTCTCTCCATTTAACAAGCACTTACTCTGTGCCAGCCATGGTTCTAAGCTTATTATATGCCTATCTCATTCAACTCTTGGAACAAAACTATCTGATATTATTGTCACCTACATAGGACAGTAAAGAATGCTGAATCTTAAGGAGGTTAGGAACTTACCAGAGACTACATTTAGTAAATGAGATTTAAGATTCACGCTCAGACATTCCAAGGGCAACACCTGTGGACTTAATCATTGCACTGTTCCACAAATCTCCACCAAGAATCCACAAGCCCAGTGGAAACCAGTGTCGGCCCAGGTGTTAGGCCTTTGAGATGGTCATTTGGATGGCAGGCCAGTCTCCACATCTGTGTGGAGCAGCCCTGGAATGGATGAAAACCCTGGCTCTATTCATTCCTGCCTTCCTTTCCAATGTGCCCATAATATGGAGCTCACAGGATGCCTCATTGCCAAGCCTGAATGGATAGTGACCACATTACCCATCCAAGCGGAAATAGCTGAGGACAAAGAGGTGGACAAGGATTCAGATGGGCACCTCCAGGGAAGGAGTAATGCTCAGAATCCTGACTCAGTTCTCAAAGGGGGCTGATAACTCATATTATCAGCTTTACTTCCTGTTTTTTTTTTTTTAATTTCTCTCTTTTTTTTTTTTAGAGACAAAGTCTTGCTATGTTGCCCAGGCTGGCCTTGAACTCCTGGCCTTCCAGCAATCCTCCTGCCTCGGCCTCCTGAGCAGCTGGGATTATAGGTGCAAGACACTGCGCCTGGCTCTGTTTATATTTTCCATCTTTGAAAGTCCTCTTATGTTTTAAGTCCCAGGTACAGAAATGCTGGCTTTCAGAAGGCAAGAAATCTTGAATATTCAATGTCTTGTGAAGATCTTCTCCAGATGATTCATGCCACCAAGGAAAGCTGCTTCCCCTCAGCTCCTAGGGCCTCAGAGGTGGGCTGGGAGTGGGGAGTGTGGAAGCTGTTATAAAAGCAAGGAATGTAGACAAATGGGAAGCCTCATGCCCAGCTGCAGGCTCCATCTCGGTAGTCTCCCCTCCCAGCAAAAAATACTCCACTTTCCACCCCACCTTGGGAATGAGACCATTCCCAAGCCATAGCAGCATCAACCAGGGTACAATGGGTCCCAGTGTGGCTGAAGTCGGGAGAACGGGGAGTCTGATACCAAGAGAAGATGTCATCGAGCTCTTGGGGAGGGCAGAACTCCTGTGACTGCTAAGGCATAATGCACAAGCCCCGTGGGTGGCATAATGTGGAATTCATCTCCCCCACAATGCCAAGAGGGTCCAGGCAGAACAATCCAGACTCTGTCAGCAGGGTCCTCCAGAGAGTTCAGGCCACGCTGACGAGGATGAAAAAGAGAGGAGATCTGCCCCTCATGGCCGCTGCTGCCACTCAGAGCTAACGCATACATATTCATGGGCTGGAGGGACAGCTCCCAGGAACGACCCATCCTCCACAGAGGCCACAGGGCAGAGGTACAGCAGTGCTGCGCCACACTTGGGGTGGGCTGTGTGTTGTGGGGTGGAGCACTCCAGGCAGTGAATTAGAGGACTCCAGGAAATACCCTTAAATACATGGATGTCCAAGGTGAAACCCCTTCCTTTGCCTGCTGCAGACATATGACTCCTGGCCTGAGCTCAGGGACTCCAGAAAAACTTACTTCGTTCTCAGCTCAGTTTGAGAACCAAGCCCAGGTTTTCTACTTCCTACTCAGCATCAGCAAACCTGCACCATATCTGTTCTTCTCGGGTGGGCTCCATGGCATTTGCTGGAGTTTCCACAAAGAGTTGTATGTATACACAAAAGTTCAGGCCATGCCCTACCCCATTGCATCTCATCACACAGACTGTTTTCTGAGTCCTGACCATGGTGCTCCCTTAACTATGTGCTTTTTGGCAATAAATTCTTGATCCCACAGGCTTCCTGGGGGCCAGGAAGGTGACTTTGGTATGAGATTGCATTTTGTATAGGGAAATCTGGACCTACAATTTGGGCATCTGTATGACGTTCCTTCAAAAGAAAGCAAATGTTGGCCCTGAACATATACGCATGATTTTGAAGTTAGTGGATTTGTTCTAGACTCTCCAATATTTTGATATTTTAAATGTTTCTTTCCACCAAGCCTCAGTCCCCAGGCAGCATAACTGAAAAGATACACACTACGCCAAATAAATCAAATCACCTCTCTGCAGTTGGCCTCCTAAGGTTTCTACTGAGCCACAGGCTTGTATTTAGCTGTAAGACAAATGTCTAGCAGAGCCCAAAGAGCCTTACCTGCCTCTCTGACATGATGTAGAGTTGCTCGTGGTCCTTGGAGAAGGCCATATCCCGGAGGACTGGGCCGGGATCCACCACCTGCACTGTCTCATACTGGAGGGCGTTGCCCCTGGGTCCATCCACCCGGATCTGTGGAGAAGAAGAGGAGAGCCAATGTGAGTTCAGATCCTGCACTGCCCACAGCAAACTTCAGCCAGAGACCCTGTCAACAGCCAAGGGAGAGGGCATGAGTTCTGTCTCTACAGTGCTCACAGGCTAAAGCCAAGGAGTGGAGTGACATAAGCTCACCAAGGGCCTCAGGATGGGAGTGGCAGAGAGGGAAGTGGGGGACCAAGCTGGGCTTCATCAAGAATCCAGTTTTGATCTCCCTGGTTCCCTATGCCTCAGGCTCAAGCATTTGATGCCTTTCTTGCTGGTCTTTGGAGAAAAAGATGAGGCTCTGAGACATGGAGGAACAGCATGTAATTGAAGCTGCCTCAGATCAGAGTGTCACCCTGCATTGGAAAGGCAATATTATTTTCTGCATTTGTTAGTAGAAAAACATGTCAGTGTAAGGATGGGAACTGCTACCCAGATGTCATTGCTGTACCTTGAAAGGCAACCAGGCAGGGGGCCAACCCCAAAGGTTTCACACTAAGGGTCTCTTTTTGGCCATTGAAATAGTGGCTTATACTTATACCATTAGGTCCTGAAACCTTCTAGAGGTTTTGTTCATGCCCCCAGGGAAGTGGATATGGGAATTACAGGAAAATGTGCTTCAGGCATGAGTCATCCACAACCTTCTGCAAACACTCAGCTGAATAGATCATCCCCGGCCATCCACAAGTCCTTCTTAGAAATGCTGGGATAGCGTAGAGACAATGGAAAGAGGACTTCTGCCCACATGCCCCATGAATGAGAACTAACCTAGAAAAGACATGAGCTTTCCAACCCTACACGATGCTTGTCTGGCTTCTGGATGTTGGCCAAGGTCTCTGGAACCATCCTGTGTTTGAGTGCATAGATCCAACATGACCGCTGCACAGTCACTGCTAATAACACCACTCCCATAAATCAGGAACAAATATTACTGAGAGTGTGGTTAGGCAAGAACTAGGGGATCACCACACTTCCCCACCACACACAAGACTGTAAGGTACACATAGTGTAATTTTAGAGATTTCAACAATAAAAGTAAAGAAAAAAATTATATTCCAAATATTCCCATTAGGCACTCTTGTTTTTAATTTTTAATGTGTAATTTTTAACCTCTCACAAGATCAAGGAGAATAAAAGAGTCAGTCTGAAGAGCTAAATTACAGAAAGAACACCACATTAATGACAACTGACCACACCAGGTCCCCCAGAAGGCTCCCACCTTTCATTTCTCTTGAGTCCATGAACTCTGATATCAGGTTATTTTGTGGTTTATTTGCTTGATTTTGGGTTTGTTCTGGACTCTGATTTTTAAAATTTCCTTTTAAGCGTTATTTTTAAGCTTCATGGACATCAGGTACTGGGAGATGGTTTTGCACACAATTCCTTATTGACGTAATCCTCTCAATCCTGTGGGTTTAATGTTCATTCATCACGGCTCATGTGCCCCTCCAGCATCCACTCCACCCTCTCCCACCTTTTGGGTGGGATTGAACCCACTTCCTGCTTCCCAGGTTGTCCGTGATGAGCATAAACAAACCAGCTTGATCTTACTCTCTGCCACAGTGATTAAGAGAAAATAGGCTCAAGCCAATCAACCTGAATCAGAGCAAAGCAGGGACTCATGGTAGAGGGAAGAGGCAGTCTTTCCTCACTCTCAAAGGGGTAAAATGAACTTGGAGCTCAAAGATCTGTGGGCAGCCCTCTCCTAACAAGGAGGGGAACTGGAACCAGGGAAAGTCAAGCACAGAGATGGGAAAACATTGTTCTTTGGTGACATCGCTGAGCCACTGAATCAAAGTAACCCCAAAGCCTGCTGGACATTGGGACTTTCTAGTTACTGCAGATAGTTTCTTTATGTTAAAGTAATACAAAGGTTTTTTTGCAACATCAAAAGTCCCAGCGGATGCACTGATAATAGATGAGAAAAATGATACCCAGGTACGTTAAACAACTGGCCTGTACGATAAAATCTGGGGACAGAATTAGAATTCAGTTTGACTGTGGAAGTCCATGCCTTTCCTACCACCAGTTACGTGAGAGTCCTTGCTCCCGGAGGGTTTCCCGTATGTCTCCCGGTGGTGGCCATCTAAAGGCAGGGAGCTGAGGTCAGGGTCTGTCTCTAGTCTGTACAATTCCTGAGACTTTCTCTGGTCATTCTTGATTTTGGTGCTCAAACACTTGAGTTTGACAAATATTTATTTTGAAAATGAATAAATAAATGAATGTAGTTCAGATTCCTCTTTGATAGTTTCCCATTAAGCCCATGAAAACAATAGTTAAAGGATTTAAGGAGTCATGGTTAGTATCGAAAATGGAAATGCCTCTGATTCCCAGAGCCTTCCTTCTTCTATGCCCACCCCCAAGCCACCAGATGTCCATGTTGGCCAGGTCCTTTCCTAATCTGGATGAAACAGGAGTTTATGCAAAACCAATTGGGATTACCACCCAAGTCTGACTGCGCAATGATGGCCTTGGCCCCTAGCCCAGCCAAGCTTCATCCCCAGCTGTGAGGTGCCCCTGGAGCAGAAGCAGAGAGTGATACCGAATGCCCTGGCTGGTCTCCAGCCCCCTCAGGCCACCGTCGACCAGAGCAGGGTCCCTGGGGGAGTGCTGGCGGAACTAAGCTCCATCAAGTGCCCCTTGGCCTGATCCCCAAATGAAATTACATTCAGTGCCTGAGCAGTCTCCTTTATCTTTCGACTCCAACTTCCCTGCTCCTTAGGATGAGGGGTTTGCTGGGTGTGGCTGGACATCAAAGGAAGCCAGATGACTTGGGGGATGGACAGAGGGGTGGACGAGGAAGCACCAACTGGACAAGTTTCCATAGGCCTGGCCTTCTGTAAGGAGACTGGATGCAGAAAAGTCCCCACCCTCTGCACTCTGCCAGTGAGAAATATGTAATTGGAAAGGCTCCTTCTCTCTTTTCCCACCCCACCCTCCAACAACTTTTCAGAAAACCAAAGAAAGCATTATTTATTCATCTGTTGAAAAAGTTCACACAAGACATGGATAAAAGAGTTTATGATGGAATTTACTGAATGTTTGATGAGCAATCCAAAAATTTAGGTAGAATGGACCAGCTGCCGGCTCTTGGACCCTTAACATAGACAAATAGAACAAGAGTTGTTATTTATTGAGTGGTCATTATGGGTCTGGGATGATGGTAGGCATTTTATATATATTTATTTTCTTATTTAAATCTCAGAACTCAGTAAAGTAAGCATTAATATTGTCCCCATTTACAGGCGTGGAACAAAAAGGTTAAATAACTTGGTTAAGGTCACACATCTGGCAGATGGCACAAGCTGCACCCATACCAGGGTCTGATTGATTCCAGTGATCATGCTTCTATGAGTTCACACACTACACCAAAGGCTCATGCTGAACCCGGCACTATTGTTTATGTAAACCTGCATTCCTTCAAGACGTCAAAGGAGTTGATTTTAAACAAGCATCACCGCAGGGGTGCTGGAGGAGCCATGTCTTTATCTACTGCAGTTCTGGGAGAGAAACGTGCATATGAATGAAGATGCTGTTGTAAATTTTCTAAATAATGATCCCTTATATTTTTGCTTTATACCTTGCAAAGCATTCTTAAATAACACTGTCTCAGCTGATGGTTGTAAAATTTTTATGATGTTGAGTGCCAGAATAATCATTCTCATCTTCCTGATGAAGCAGCCGAGATGGAGGCTGTTCTGTGCCTTGCCCCAAGTTCAATGATAAACCAATGGCATATAAGACTAGAACCCAGGTCTCCTGATTCCTAGCTCAGTGCTTGTCTCTTAGCTATTTAGATTTTCCAGAAGCCTTTGACAAGGTTCCACATGAAAAGGTATTTAAAAATAATGAGTCTCCGTGGGACTTCGGGCAGTTTGGCCATGGAGAGAGAGAACTGACTAAGAGACAGGAAAAGACAGGTTTCTGCATGGAGAAGTAACAAGTGTTACGACTAGTCTCATTTAATATTTTTTATAAATGATCTGGAGGAGGAAGAGGAAAATGTGCAAATGATTCTAAACTCTTTGGGACAGCAAGAAGTCCAACAACAAAGGTGAACTACAAAAAAAAATGGTCCACCCTCTGCAGGGGCTGACAGTTGCCACACGGGCAAATAGCCCTGGGACCGTGAGTCTCCCAAGGAAGAGGTCATGCCTGCTGTACTCAGTGCAATCCCTGATACATGGTTGGTGCTTAGTAAGTAATTACTGAATAAATGTAAGGCAACCACAGTCTCTGATATCTGAGCTGCTAGTTATAATCGAGGTAAGAGTCAGGATCGAAGAAGGGATCAGAGCCACCATTTACTACTCCCAATACTCAGGCAGCCAAAAAGGCCCACAAAATGTTAGGCAGCATTTAAGTAAGATTTCATAGAAAAACAGACGAACAGAAGCCATCATCTTGGTCAAGTTCACCCGAACATACGAGATCACATTCAGTTCACCCCTCATAAGGTAGGAACACAATCCAGATGCCTGCAACTCAAGAACAGCCTAGGAAAGACAGCCCACGCCAGAAAGAAATAGTTGAGACGAAAGGAGACACACTGACCAGTGGCCACAGTTCAGTCACCAATGCAGAGGCCACCCCAACACTTGTAACATGACAGCTTGAACAAATTAGATTTCTTTTTTGTTTGTTTTTGTTTTCAGACAGATTCTTGCTCTTGTCACCCAGGCTGGAGTGCAATGGCACGATCTCAGCTCACTGTAACCTCTGCCTCCTGGGTTCAAGCGATTCTCCTGTCTCAGCCTCCTGAGTAGCTGGGATTACAGTCACCTACCACCATGCCCAGCTAATTTTTGTATTTTTAGTAGAGACGGGGTTTCACCATATTTGCCAGGCTGGTCTCAAACTCCTGACCTCATGATCTGCCCGCCTTGGTCTCCCAAAGGGCTGGGATTACAGGCGTGAGCCACCGGACCCAGCCTAGATTTCTTATTTTTACATAGTATAGATACTTGTGGATCACCTAAACAATGAGAAAGGATGAAAACAGAAGTTGATTTTTTTTTTTTTTTTTTTTTTGGTAGAAAATGTAAAGAAATTGGCCGGGTACTGTGGCTCAAACCTGTAATCCCAACACCTTGGGAAGCCGAGGTGGGCGGATCATGAGGTCAAGAGATCAAGACCATCCTGGCCAATATGGTGAAACCCTGTCTCTACTGAAAACATAGAAATTAGCTGGGCATGGTGGTAGGCGCCTGTAGTGCCAGCTACTCGGGAGGCTGAGGAAGGAGAATAGCTTAAACCCAGCAGGCAGAGGTTGCAGTCAGCCAAGATGGTGCTACTGCACTCCAGCCTGGGCGACAGAGCAAGACTCCGTCTCAAAAAAGAAAATGTAAAGAAACCAATCAGGGTCACAAAGGTACATTGGGTGTTTGGAAGATGTTAATCTCTGAGGATGACACCAAGGAGGAAACCACACCCCAATCCTGTGTGTCCCTTGACGGAGCGACACATCCCACACCCACCATGTGTCTGTTGAATGCCCACTGTTCTGGGGCTTCTCCTAGAGAGGAGAGGTGGTAAGTGCCAGCCCTGCCTTCCAGGAGGCCTGTCTCCTGGAGGGCTCAGATTTCACACAAGTAACGCCAGGTGGCAAATGCTATGGCAGAGGAGTGTTCAAAGGCCTCTCTTTGTTCTTCTCAGGAGATCTGGCCAGCTGGAGTTTAACCAGGGATGATCAGCCCAGCTCCAGGCGAGGCTAGTGGTTAGGGAGCGTCATGACCAAGAGCTACCAATATGGCACTGCCAGTGATGAGAGCTTGACTAATACAACGTGTAGCACGTAACATCAGATTTACTCAAAGCCATCTTAGGGGACGAAATCTTTTAGATCAGTAGGAAGACTGATCTGAAGTAGCAAAATTAGCAGGACTAATAGATTTCATAAAGACGTAACATACTGACAAGAGGGTTAGAGTAAAAATTGGAAAAAGGGCGTCCGAGGGGAAGAATTTGATCATCTTCCTGCAGCATCATCTTGAGGAGAGAGAGAGAGACTAGAGAAGATCAGAGAGCCACTGTGTCCTCTGTGGTAGGGATGGGTGCCCCTGCAGGCCTCACCTCAGTCCCCGTAGAATGTTCCAGAACAGCACTGGACAACGGAAGATAGTACAAGCCACAAATGTGGGTCACACGTGTCATTCAAAATTTTCTAGTAGTGGCCAAATTTTAAAAAACAAGTAAAATTAATTTTCATAATATGTTTAATCTGACCCAATATACCCCAAATATGATCACGTTAGCATGTCTACAAGTATAAAAATTATTATTGAGATATTTTACATTCTTTTCCTCATACTAACTAAACCTTTGCCACCTGAGGTGCATGTTACACTTACAGCACAGCTCAGTTTGGAGCAGCCACGTTTCAGGTGCTCGCTATGCGGCCAGAGGCTACCATATTGGACAGCACAATTCTAGACTATTCTCTTTCCTGTGTATTGATTCTGCACTCACCAACTGACCTTGCTAATAATTTGGTTTGGTGACTATCCCCCTGGAGGCAAGCTCCATTGAGATTTTGCAACCACTGCCAACCCCAACCGGCCCTGTCCTCTGCTGCAACCCCTTTGTGTCTCCCAGGGACCTTCAAGCTACAGCACAGTGCAGTGTGCCCCACTGCCCTTACTTTTTGGGCATTCTTGGGCTGTATGTTCCAACCAGCTGTATGGTCCCCATCAAGTCAGAATGCTGCTGCATGGGCCTCATTCTAATCCAGGCTCATTTGATGCACTCATGCCTTCTCTTCCTACATTCTGGGCAAACCTCCTGTGCAGCAGGACCTCTGGTACCCCTGCTCGTGGGAGGGGACCAACCAGTCAGCCAGAATCATTGCTATTGGAGGGGATTCTTGGAGACTCTTACCTGCACCAAGTAATACTGCCCTGGGAGAGAGTGGTGATAAGTGGGACACCTAGACGGTGGTGGGCTTCTGGGGCTGGGGGCAGCAACTGACTACCAATTGCATAGATGCATTTCAATATTAACAACAGGTAAGGCCACATGAGCACTTAAGGACTGAGCATCATCTTGCCTGTGCCACACAGAAACCTCCACTACGGTGTTCAGTGTGCACTGCACTACTCCACGCTACATGCAGCTTACCAAGAACACACACACACACACACACACACACAAACTCTACTCTGGGTATCCAGGCATCTGCATCCCCAGCCACTCAGTCCCCAGCCCGGGATCTTCCAAGGCAGCCAGCCCCTTTCCTCCAGCCCCGCTGGCCCCCTGCCGATCCACCAGTGGGCACCACCACCTATCTCCATCCCTGGCACGGTGAGTCTCTGCACTGCCAGACAGACTGCTATTGAAACATCAGCAGCGTGGCCTCCGCAAAGGTCAGCCATCCGGGGAGCTCCTGGCAGCTGCTTGTTTGTTTATTGGAACATTATCTGGGCCGGGCTGTTTATTTACGTCCATTGAAGGATTGAACAATAAATATAGTCTCCCAGTAGCAGGCAGATGCTTGCACTAGAGCATTCTGGCTGCCGTCTTGCTTGGACTAATCTCCCTAATGAGCAAACAGTGCTATTCATCTCTAAAGATGCAGGCCACCTCTGCACTCTCCCTTTCCTCTCTCCCTTCACATCCTCCCCAGACTTCCTAATGGAGGTCCACACCTTTGAGATTTGGGAGCTGGGCCCAGGTATAAGAATGCAAGGGTGGGGTCTTATCCAACAGGCAGGGATATAGAGCTGGAACTGTAGATGGAGAGGGGAACAGAGCAAACCTGGAGGCATATGTCCCAGGGCAAATCTGAATTCCCCACCTAGACCCTCAAACCTCAAACACAGAGGCACGTGGCAAACCAGCTGGTGGTCAGGACAGGAGGTCAGGCCTTGCTCACGGGGCCAGAGGTGAAGGGGCTTGTGGGGAGGCGCCCCATATTCCAGCCATGCCAGAGACAGAGTTAGGCCTTGAAGTGCCCAGAATTGGAAGGAGATCCCTTGCAACAAAATGCAAACCAGTCAGTTTGCAAAAGGGAGACTTCATCGGGGCAGGCAGGGATAGGTGAGGAGCCAAAGGAGGGAAGTAAGGGGGCCAGGTTTGGCTCCTCTCAGAAGCCTTCAGCACATGACTTCAGCTCTCCTAGCTGTCCTGAGTGTCTCTCCTGGCTCTGACCTGGCTCTCAAGAAGGCAGCAACAAAGATCCTTGGCAAGCAATGAGTGACCAGCCATATCTCTGGCACACAACAGCGGTATGATGTCTCTCAGGAGGGAGCAAACTGTGAGCCATTTGGATCATAGATATGCAGTCTACTCAGTTGGACCCACAGGTTCTAAATGATGTAGCCCTCATCACTGTCACTCGGCACCTGAAAGGAAGAATTAGCACACCAAAGAATGCCAGAATCAGGCACAGGGTAGGTACTCATTGTTGAATGAATGAATGAATGGCCTGAGAAGCTGATTCTGGGTCTGAGTTGCCACAGCTGGAACCAGGAGACACACATGCACACTCACAGACATGTGTGCACACACATGTATACACATGTGCACTCTCTGGCTCTGAAGATGGGGCCATATCTCAGCTCAAACACAATCTCTAGAACTTTCCCTTTCTCATTCTGTGAAAAGGGAGAGAGGACAGGTGATACAACTGTGTCTGGGACAAAGAGGAGCTGGGAAGGGTGCAGCAGGTTGGCAGGAAGATAGATGCGAATATGGGCATGAGGTCTGAGTATCTTAGCAACTGGCTGGTTGTGGGTTAAATGTCTTCAGAAAGGGGCCCTTCCTTGTGGAAGAGCTGCCTAGTTTGCAGGCTGCTGGACTGGAGGATTTCTTAGTTCCCATCAGACTCTGATGGGCTGCAAGTCCATCTCCCCACCAGAGGAGCTCCCTCACACCCCAGGCCCTCACTGCCAATATCCCTACAACCCCACACCAAGGGCATCTGAGAATAAGACCGCACTCATAGAAGCACCTCTCATCTTCCCCAGGGCTTTTGTTTTTTAAAATTATTCCCTCCTGCCTCTCCCCTGGATTTCCAATCCCCTTTCCCCATTCTGCTTTTGCTTTTTTTCACAGCGCTTGTCCCCTTCTGACGTACTGTGTCCTGCATTCATTTATGATGGCTATTGTTTACACCCTTGCTAGACCATACACACCACGGGAGCAGAAATCTTTATCAAGGGATATATCTCAGACCCTTGAACCATGCCACAGAGTAGGTGCTCAATAAACATTTGTTGAATAAATGAATGAATGAAAACACTCAAAGTAATTATCTTCGTGTTTCTTCATCCTCTTGGTGTAGATCTCCTCTATTTTACAGCGAAGGAACCAGTTAGGGGCTTTCTCTCACTGTAACTGGGAGATGCTATAGCAAAAGTGAAGCAGAAACTGCCCAGCCAGGCCCATGTGGCCAGTAGGTGCCCTGTTTCGCCAGCAGGGCGGACTGTTTGATGCCACATCCGTGCCTTCCTGCCTATAGTCTCAGGGCTTGGAAGGTGGGCGTAAACCCTGCTTCTGTGTTCATGCTGCTTAGGCTGCCCCAGAATAGCTCCATGAGGCACTTTGTTTTGATTTCCTGATTCCAGCCAGGAGAAAGGGGATGCAAAGGCAACTGCAAGAGTGTAAACAGTAATTAATTAGACAGGCAGCGTGTGTGCACGAATCCCATGCCATGTTACCAAACACTGCCGGGACAATCGGTCCCTTTGGGTCTCCCATTACACACATTCTCAGAGCCAAATAATGATTTCTATGCTGCCATTAGGAACTTCTTGCCCTGCGATGTCCAAACCAAAAAGAAACCAGGGATAATGGCCTCCAAACCTTCCCCACCTGCTTGAGTGGTGACACAAAGAACAAGCTACGATTCCAGAAGAGAAAGATGCTGAAGAAATAAAAAGGGAAGTCAATAGGGCTGATGTAAAGAACATACCAAGAAAAGGTTCAAACCAGCATATTTCACATGTGGAATATTTTGAAACAGCTTCATTGATTGCACCATTCCCAGAGACTCGCCAGAGAGCACTGTGTGCTAAAGTTACAGGTTTGAAACCTTGGTAGGTCAGCCACCCTGTGACCCCAGAGCCACAACTTCTTTGGATAGCCTGCACCCTAAAATCTTGGTTGGCCATTTCTCATGTGCCTCTGGTTAGAAAGGAGCCTGGGCCACTCCCACTCCTAGGAAAACAAGTTCCCATGAATAGATAGTTAATTCACCACCTGCCATGCGCCACATACCATGCCATGCACTTTACACGCATCAGCTCCTTCTGACACCTGGCAGATGGACCACGCTCATCCATGTTGCAAAAGACTAGAATCCTGAGCTGGGGTGCACTGGCAGCGCAGGAGTGGTGAAGTCCAGGGGCAAACAGCGTGACTCCCAACTCTGACACTTAGGAACTGTTCAGCCTCAGACAATCTACTAAACTTTCCTGAGTATCACTTTCCTCATATGAAAAACAGAAATAATAACAATACCTCATTGTTATCATTATTGTGCAAGTATGATAATGTCCCAAGCATGGATAATACTTAGCAGAGTGAGGGGGTTTTGATAAATACTAGCAATGATTAATGTGCAACGATTACTATTCAAATGAATGGATCCCTATGATTTTCATCCAAGACCACCGAGAACACAACCCTGATATAAAGAGGTTAGAAGGTTTCTATATGTGCCATAGATAAAGAGGCTAGAAGATGTGGCCTGCAGATTGGACTTCCAACATCTGACAAGTTCACCTAAGGGCAGGAGAGGGAGAAGAGGACCCATAGCTTAGCTCTGGGCTGTCTGAAGGCAATAGAGGGCAGGGAACCAGGACTAAAGAGTCTGTGCTCTTTAGGATGAATTGTACAGAACAAAATGGACTCAGAGACCTTCCTGTGGCTGCCCTGAAGCTACAGGAATTGTCCAGGAAACCCTGAGTCTGCTTTAACTCAGGAGAGACTCAGAAAGCCAACGACTTTATGGAGGAAGAACAAAGCAGTTTCATGCCTATGGTCTGACCAAGCTGCAGGAGGGGAAGTGGAGAACCACAGCCTGGGCTCGCTGAGAGATGCGGCATATCTGAGGACCCAGGGAGGATGGAGGGCAGAGGTGGGGCTGGCAGGATGCTGGGGAGAAGCAGAGCCAGTCTCCAAAAGCAGAGTCAGTGGCTCAGCACGGTGTCAGGCCCAGAGACGCAGGCCAGAACCAGGACCGCCAGCTCCTCATCCACATGCCTCTATTGCCTCATCCTACAGCTTGGACAAGCCACGTTCATCTCTGCCCCCACACATGGGGAGGCTGCCTCCTCTCCTCTCTGCCCACACAACTGTTGCAATGACAAAGGGGTTGATGCCTGTGAGACAATGAGGACTGGGAACAGGTGTGCAAGGATGCTGGGGCTGGCACAGTCCATGTTCCTCTCCTGCTGGAAATCTGGCCTCCTCTGGAGTGGGATCCAGCCGATGCTTCGTGCAGGTACACCAGAACCGGGAGAAAACCCCTGTCCAGCTGGAGGCCCAAAGCAAACAGAAGTAGAGAGAAGCCTGGGAATCCAGGGACTCCTGTGTGAGCTGCTACCGCACCGTCAGTAGTCGTCCAGGTACTAACTCAGAGGAAGGATGTTACTAGCACAGAGTTCAGCACAGAGCAGAGACTCAACAAATCAACTGCACTAGCAAAGGGTGCCTTCATCGCAGCCTCAGAAGCAGCTTCACCTCCCTCTCCCTTCACATCCCAGATTTACCAGTTGGCACCACCACCCTAGAGTGGCTCCCTTATAAGCTATAGGGTGTGACAGCCATGAGTGTGTCAACATCTTGAGGGCAGGCCAGTGGTGTAGAGCTTAAGCCTAGGGCTGTGCAGGCAACCAAGCTCGACTGCTGATTCTGTCTATTATAGATGTTGCAACCTCAGGCAGGACTTTTCAGACTTGCTTGCCATCCTCAGCTGAAACACGGGTCTCAGAATTTGGAGCTCAGAGCTGCCGTGAGGATCTCATCAGGTGAATTCTGAAACGCTCTCAGTTCAGCACTGATACATGCAATATACATACGTGTCTGTGAGTTGTGGCCAGTTAATATGTCGCTGTGCCCGGTTAGCCAATATGAAGATGAAGAGGAGATAATGTGATGGTGATGATGGTGTAGCAGAGCACATCTTCCCCTAGCAAGGCTCCCTGGCAGCTCTGGGAACACCAGTTGCTTAATAGATGTTTAGTAAATTAACAAATGAACACACAAGTCCCATTAACATTGGAAAAAGATCAGAAGGGATCCAGCATCCTCAGAGACTATCTTCCAAGCTTATATTTCTTTGATGTTCTGTCCTTATAGGACCACCAAATCTCTTTCTAGCACTAAGGGCATCCACAGCAGCCAGCCCTATATGGCTCCCATCATCATGCTGTCTGCAGGAAGGCCCATGGGTCTGTTGCTCAGCCCCCAGGCACTGTTCTGCAATTTCCTTGACAAATAAATAACCCAGGCAGTGTCAGACAAGTGCGTGTTACCTCAACATCTGCTCTCCCTGCTGGGCTCTGCTCTAGGTTCTTCCTCTGCAGCCTCATCAAGCTATTGGGGCACCAGCACTTTCAAGGGGCACTGAGGCTACCATCCAAGGACAGCTGTGTGTGTGAGTGAGAGGCTAAGAACAGCCCATGTTCACCTATGACAAGGGGCAGAGGTGCAGCTTCCCAGAAGGTGGAGGAAGGACGCAACTTCAACAAGTCTGGGGCATCTCCCTCTATTCACTCCTCACCCCCTTGGGAAGCACACTGGTCAGAGTGGTGCTGCCTGCCTTCTGGCCGAAATGATGGAGTTTCATTTTGCAATGTCAGTGCATTTGCAAAGCCCTAGAACAGGAGGGGATTCCAGATTTGCTCAGTTGGGATCTGTACCAGGATTTCAAAGTAGCCCCAGTTCCTGGGCTATCTAGGATAATTGTGTGTGTGTGTGTGTGTGTGTGTGTGTGTGTGTGTGTGTGTGTGGCCTGAATGAGGGTCAGAAGGAAGTGAGGGATGCATGCGACATTACCCAAGATCCGGCTCAGGGAAAACTGAGAGTCTCAGAACTCTCCCCAGAGTCTCCCGGTATGATTCGGTGCCTCCTGTGGGCTCCAGCGGCACTTCTTGCACACCTTGCTTGTGGCACTTACATGCATTGCTACACGGGGTTGTGAGCGCTCACTGTCTTCCCCACTCCCTAGGAGCTTCTTGAGTGCAGGGGTTACATGTTATTCATCTTACCCAAGCTCACTAGCCAATAAGTGGAGCCCCACACTGAAGTTTACATTTTCTGGCTTCAAACCTGTACTCAGCAACAATTCTTCTAAAAGTAGGCACTGTAATTTCAGTGTCACCAGCAAAAACAATTACTAGAGCTTCTTTGAAGAGTGGGCCTCACTCAGGGCTATCTCATAGATCACCACCCCTTATTGAATCCTTCCCCTCCCCGGCCCACACATCTCTCCAGCACAGACACTGCCCACATCTTACTTTTTAAAAACAGCAGCTACTCTGGGAAAGAAACACTTGGAACTATCACAAATGAGGACCCAGGAATTCATGAGTCCTGGGGTGAGGCATGTGAATAGTTTACAGTCAGAAAATCTGTTCCCAAAGAGACTGTGGGGACAGCCTTCCCTGGGCTTAGAATGCTGGAACTGAGAAGGGCATCCCTGTCTGGGGATGACATCACCAGACAGAGCTGGAATGCACAGATGCAGAAAGCTGGGGGCCCTGGGGCCAGGAGAGAGCTTGGCTGGAAGATCACAAAGGGGCTTTTGACCACTCTCATCCCAGGAAAAACCACAGAACCCTGGCTTTAAGCCACCCCCGCCCTCAGTTGAGGGGCCTAAAGACATCCTCCTCCAATCAGACAGGTGACCTTTGATCCCAGTGAGGGAGGCACCAGAGCCAAAGTGCCTTGAAGGAAAAAATAAATAAATAAATAATAAGTGCCTGCATGGGTTATTCCTGCCACAAGCCTGTGGAGTTAGTTGCAGAGAAATTCATTTTAAAATAAGATATTGGAAAACCATTCTCTCCGTCACTGGCCACAGTTATTACAATTATTTATGCGGCATCATCAAGGCCCATGTATTTCACAGCAATTAAACTGTTGATCTCCCAGCTCCGAGGCACTGAGCAAAAACCTACAGCCGCTGGTTCTGGTGCTCTGGGAATTGCCTCTTCCCATGTTTCAGATGTGAAAACTGAGCCCAGTGGGGAAGTCACCAAGAACAAGAGAGTCAGGGGATGGCATATTAATATTAATGATCAATATGTTAATATAATATGCTAATGGTATATTGACATATCAATTATAATATATCCATTTATCCATTTGGCCAGCACTTACTCTGTCAAAGTGTTAGTTTTTAGGTTTGCCCAAAAAATTAATAATGTAGTAATTGAAAGCATGGGTTCCAGAGGCCATTAACAAGGGCTCCTACCCAGCTCTGCCAGGACCTAGCTACATGACCTTTGGGAAATGAGTCAATTTCTCTAACCCCTGGTTTCCTCATTTGGAAAATGCAGATAATAACAGTACCTACCACAATCAGCTGACGTGAAGATTTAATGAGTTAGTAGATGAAAAGCATTTAGCACACTGCTCAGCACACAATCAGAGCTAAACTACAGTTAGCACTTATTAACACAGGGGTCCATGGCTACTCACTGACCCATGACACACCTCTGGCAACTCATGTTGCACAGCTACATCATTGGCAAAGGACAGAGGGAAGGCTTACACTCCTGTGAGTCGCTGCACTGAGATTTGAGGGGTACTGCATTCTTTGTTGATGGTCTTGAGGCAGGAGCTGCACCTGGACCTCTGTCTGCAGCTGCCCCCTGGATGTACACGGGGGTGGGCCTGAGCTCCAACTTCCCTCTCTGCCTACCTCACTGTACCTATGTCCCTATCACTTTTCCTCAAGCCTAGAGTCAATATTAAGCTAGTAATGGTTACACAAAGTCTTCTTTATGAAATGCATTTAAAGTAATATTATTTTTTAATGTGTTTCAAGGACATGTTAAGGGATAAAATGTATTGGATGGTGGGAGTCTGAGACTGGTTTTGAAATAATTCTCCTTCCTGAATCTTTTTGCTATAGGAAGTTGCATGTGCCTGGAACATACTCTCTTATATTGCATGGTGTGGACAGGGAGAGACTAGAAGTAGGGTGACAGTAAAGGACTATGATGCTTATCTTGGTCTAGCCAAAAGGCAATTGGAATAGAGGGTAAGAGGGTAAGGATAGAGGGAGAAAGAGATGGAGCTTGAAGAATGAGAGACAACTCTGGATTGTCACACCTGGGTGGCCAAGGGAATGGTGGGCCCAAGGAGCAAGTTGAAGGGAATGCCGTGTGGGTGGAAAGAAGAAGTGCGGGTCTGAGATCTGCTGAATGTCACTGGTGGGAGTGTGGCCGATTGACTGTCTGATTGTTTTTGGACATTCAGGACTGAATGTCTGCTGAATGTCTGACTGAATGACTTTCTGCTTGGGCAGAAAGTCATTGCTTAGGACAATTGAGTCACTGTACATTTTAGAGGTGGATTGTGAAATCATGATATCAAATCATTTCCCGGAGCCAGAATTTAGATGACCACCATGGCAGGCTGGCCCTCCTACCCTGTCTCTGAGGGTCACATCAGACACATTCCGTAGAGTACAGAATACAGATTGGAAAAGTGTCGGGGAAAGGGAAGAACACAAATCTCTATTTCCTACTTCCCTTCACGTTGCCCCCAGACACTACAGAGGACTCGCTCAGTTGAGAAATAGAATGTTCTCCCACTTCTCATCCCAGCAGCTGAAATAGGCTCCATGCATGACCCAACATAAACTTGCAAATGAATAGGCAGTCACTTTGAGGAGCACAGGAAAGACACACCGATTTAATTACCTTCTCTGCACCATCACCAGGATCCTTCAATTTTAGTATCTGAGGAACTTTTCTTTGGATTAAATAGTTTCATGGAACCAAATAAAAGTCTCATTTTGCACTAAAATTTTCAAAATTTTTGCTTAGGGCTGGTTCAAGAACTTCTTTCCAAAGTCTATGTCAATTTAAAAATCCAGAAATATCTACCATTATTTAAAAAATAGTAGGATTTATTTCCCACACTGACCTAAGACTTAAAACAAAATGAAGCACTCTAAAGGTTGAGTGTGTGGTGTGGCCCTTTCTCCCCACAGACCTTCCCCTTGGGTCAGAGCGTTTAGTCGGCCTCATGCCAATGCCCATGACCAGGGGTCGCTGGTTCCCTTCTGCTTCTTGGGGCCTTCCATGGTTTACCCCCCATTAGAGTCTGGAAAGGGAGGCCATGGGAAGTAGGGAAGGGAAGTAGGGAAGGGAAGAAGGAAAGGGTGGGAGAGCTGAGGGTTGGAGAATATCAAGAACAACTGAGATTTTACAGGTTGTTATTCTGAGGTTCCAAAAGAGGTCCTCATGGAGGTTCCACATCACCAGACCCTGGGTCCTGTATCAGAACCGCCCTGGGTCTGCACGCTGGAGTTCACTAACTGGACTTCCAGCCACTTTACTTCCCATCCTCAAGGTAAACCAGGAAAAGTCATGATGGAAAGACTTCTTTGTTCCTCCTCAGCCCAGCAGGGCTCTGATCCTGCCAGCTTGTTGTGTTGCAAGACACGAAAAGAAGCCAGCAACAAAATTGTCTTGCGTCACTTAACTTCCTCTCAGATTTCTAGGCAGGTAATTATTTCCTCTCCTCCAATGGACTGCAAGCACTTTGGAGTGTTTTTATCACAGACACTCCATAAATAAAAGTGTCAGATTATTAAGGATAATCTTATCCACTCTCCTAAGCAAGTTATCCAATGGAATATTGTGTTCTTCCTCTGTGGCACTTTCTTCCTTGACTTTTCCATTTGGCACCTAAGTGAGTCAGGGGAGGATCTGTGAGCAAGGGAGACATTTCTGCTGCTGGGGCCTGGGAAACAGGACCAGAGGGGCTTTCACTCCAGTCTGTTCTGTGTGACCTCTGGGAGGCTTGTTTTCTCTAGTTCATTCCATTGCTGAACATGAGTCGAGCACCTACTGTGTAAAATCCCACCCAGAAATGCAGACGTTTCAAATAAGATTTGGCTGGTTTCTACCCTCAAAGACTTCTTGTCCAAAACAAGATTCACAACACAATTTAAAAAGCAGTTTCACATTGACTTTCTAAATTTAATTCACACCACACATAGTAAGGACACAATAAACTTTATTGAATTAATAAATGAACCATGATTCCAGTGAGGGAAGGAGGATGGTTATTTGTATTCATGTTGTATCTATGAACAAACTAAGACTCAGATGGGCTACATGATGCTCAAAGTTAGACTATAGCTAACAAGTGCTGGATCTCATTTTCGATCAGATCTTCTGGTTAAAACCCAATATACCTTGGCCCACACCTCACGCCCCTCCCGAGTGAAGCACATTCAAATGATTGACTTCCGTTCTGGTGGCCATGGAGAGGAAGCAGTGGTCAATTCTGAGGAGTGTGCTTCCCAGAAGAGTGGCAAGATGAGCTGATTGTTAGGAGGAATAGGATTCAAATAGCAGGAGCCATGAGGAAGAATATGTCCTAGGCAGGCTGGCATGAACAAAGGCAGAGATGAAGGAAAGTGCCATGTGTGTGCAGTGTAGGGTAGTCAGCTGTGGTCAGGGCATATGCCTTACGGGGGTATGGTAGGAGGGAAGCCCAGAGTGGTAGGTTGGATGCAGGTACAAAAGACTCTTGAATGTCTTTCAAAGTGCTGGGCTTTAACCTGTACACAGAGGAGAAGTGTTGTATGTTTCCAGGATGGGGGAACAGACACGATCTGACTTTTGTAAACTGGAGATAATAAGCGAAGCATACCCTACTTTTTCAACTTGGAAAAACTGCTATGCCCTTGAAGAGGGGCACTGTCATTCCTTTAACAAAGGTGAACACCTACTTATTGCCTCAAATGACTAAACTAAAAAATGCGACTCTATCACCATAAGCCTCCCTATGTTGTGTCAGGAGGTGGATTTTATTGAATTGTCCACATTCTCCCAGTTCTCTTCTAGTCAGCTTTTTGTGTTTAGGTTAAGGGAACAACACATTTCTTTGCAGCAAGCTCTTTAACCAGAGTTTGGGAAAACCTTGATGTTCTTAACACAAACTCAATCAACTGATTTAAACTCATGGAAAATGGTGGACTTAGGAACAACATTTCATTTTAGCACTTTACTGATCAAGTCACTATGGGATAGAGACCCTAAACTCTCACAAACCTCCAGGCTAAGATTTTAAAACATAGATTTAACACTAGCCTACAAAGTACTTAATCAATAATAGCTTGGTGCCTCAAACTTTGAAAAGGATTTTTATGTACATTATTTCAGTGTGTCCTCCCAGCAGTATTGTGAGCTGGGTTTGGGAAGTGTCCTTAGGGCATAGCTCCCCAGCAGATGAAGAACAAACACCTGGATGAGAAATGACTCTCCAAATTCATGACACCACTGTAGCTTCATTAGGTCTCTTCACTTCTGAACCTGTTGTCCTTACCATGTTATCTTGGCACCCACTTCTTTTTAAATAAGGGACTGGGGTCTCACAAGAAAAGTACACCATTTAGTCCCCCACCCTCCAGTTTCATCAATGCAGAATGAGATGAGTAAAACAGGGTGCTACAAGACTGCCTGTTGCTTGAGCCTAGTTGTGTTGTGCTGGGGTTGGGTTGGATTGGATTGAGTTGTATTGTGCTGCATTGGGTTAGGTTGGGCTGTGTTGTGTTGTATTGGATTGGATTAGGTTGGGTTGTGTTAAATTGGGTTGTGTGTGTTGTGTTGTGTTAGACTGGATTTATTGGATTGGGTTGGGTTGAATTGGATTGGATTGTGTTGTGTTGAATTAGATTTAGTTGGGTTGTGCTGGATTAGATTGGGTTGTGTTGTTTTGAATTGAATTGGGCTGGGTTCAGTTAAATTGTGTTGGATTAAATGTAACTGGATTGGGTTGTGTTGGGTTGTGTGTGTTGTGCTATATCATGTTAGATTGGATTGGGTTGGGTTGGATTGAATTGAATTGGGTTGAGTTAGGTTGTGCTGAATCAGATTGAGTTGAGTTGGGTTGCGTTGGATTGGGTTGGGTTGGGTTGAATTTGATTGGATTGGGTTGTGTTGGATTGTATTGAATTGGATTGAGTTGAGTTGGATTGGGTTGAATTTGATTGGATTGGGTTGAGTTGTGTTCAGTTGGATTGAATTGGATTGGGTTGCACTGGATGGGGTTGGATTGGGTTGTATTATGTTGAATTGGATTAAATTGGTTGACTTGAGTTGGACTGAACTGGGTTGGATTTACTGGTCTGGGATTCACTAGCACAGGATCCAAAGTCTTCCCTAATTACTTTCATTCTGTGGCATTCAGTGACCGTTTGCTTGTCCTTGCAAAGCTACCATGAGTTTACCATGATCAGGTTGTGTGTAACAGGAGCAAAAGGGAGCAGCACAAGCAAAAGTCAGCAAAGCATTGCGGAACACCAGTTGTAGGGAGCCTCTCAGCCGTTCTCTCCGTCAACTGGCTCAGGTTACACCTGGCCAGGCAACTTCAGAAATGGGTAGGGAAGAAATCCAAGAGCAGGGAGTGGAGAACAAGAGCCAGGCAGAGCAAGGGTTGGGGCCAGGCAGGCACAGTTTGCAGGCCAGAGAACATTCTCTGAGAGCACAAAAATCTGTGCCTCCTGGGAAAGGCTGTAATCCATTTTCCCTGAAGACCTGAGTAACCCGGTCAAAGAAACTCAATCCCAAGTGGTTTTGACATAAGGTCATGAACCGAGACAAGGCAATCTCAGCAGTTCATCCCACACAACAAGCAGGCCTGCAGGCAGGGGGACTGGAGCGGAGAGGGCAGGGGCAGCATGCCTCTCAGGGCTCTGGCTGAAGGGCGAGGGAGTTGGAGCCCTTCCTAGCCAGACAGGTGATTCATGTGGACACTCACCCTTCTGAGCACCAGAGATCACACCTGGGTCTGACCCTCTTGGCAGCCCCATCTGCTCACTAAAGGGGAAACTGAGGCAGAAAAGACAGCAATACTGTCCAGAACCCAGAGTATCGAGGAAAGGAGGTGATATCAGTATGTGCTCACTTGCTTTGGACACTTGAGAGCGCTGAGCTGGGGGAGGGTCAGCTTCCCCAGCCTCCTGGCTCCCTCCCTCCCTGCTTTCCCTCTCCTTCCCCAGGGCTGGGAGCCAAGGGATGCCTCAGCTGCAGGACTCTCCCTCCCCACCCCCTGCAGAGTGAGCGTTTCCACAACTGCACAACATCTTTACCTCCTGTGTTTACCGGAAAACAGGAAGGAAGGAGGGAAGAGGAAGTCTTTTCAGCGCCTCTGGTGATCATCATGCGCTTTGCTTTTTTTTTTTTTTTTTTTTTTAAATTCTTCTCCCCCACTCCAATCTCATCTGTCCCCTGAAGGGAGAAATCGAACGCATCTGTAGTTGTTACACAGGCGAAATCACAGATGCTGCTGTGGTCTAGCCAGGGTCGGAGGGGCTCTGTTCGGTGGTGTGTATGTAGGTATGTGTGTGCACGGGCCTCTGCCTGTGTGTTTCTGAAGCTGGTCCGACTCTCTGTTGAATGCTGCATTTTCTCCTGCAGCCAGCAGGTGGCAGTGCTGCGACAGTCGGGTGACTCCAGTCCTGTGACGCCTGGCCCCGCAGCGCTTGTCAGGATTGATCCAACCGTGGAAGGGAAGGCGTGTCCACACGCACCCCAAGGTGGCCCACATAGAGGTCCTGGGCAAGGCAATATGAAGGACAGCCATCCAAAGGCCCTTCTGAAACCTCCTCTCTTCTCTTCCATTCTTCTCTATTTCCCCTAATTTAATTTAGAAAGGGGGAAACCTACTAACGTTTACTAAGCACATGCAGCATGGTTTTCAGACTCAGCATAAAACCCCTGGAGATTTTGTGAAAATGCAGCTTCCCAGGCCCTGTCCACTGAGACTCTCACGCAGCATGGCTGAGGTGGAGCCCAGGAACGTGCATTTTGAGTAAGTGCTGCTGGTGATTCCCATGCAGTCGCCAGGGAACTCCAAATTGAGAAATAGAAAACTAGCATATTCCGGGTGCTGTGATGTGGGCTTCATCCTAGATCTGTTCTCAGGGTTCCTTGTAATTTATAATTCTCTCCACCTGTTTCCTACTCTAGATCTGTTCTCAGGGTTCCTCGTAATTTATAATTCTCTCCACCTGTTTCCTACTCTTCAAACGCATTGCCGCTGCACTCCTCTACTATGAAGTTTCGGCTCTGCATTCTTGAGGGACAATTTTGCTGTTTCCTTATGCTAATTTCCTGGTGCTCTGAGATCACCGGACTTCCTGCTCCAGAAGCAGGTTTTCTCACACTGCCTCCCTGTCATCTTAACCTTTCTTTTATTCAGTGTAAGCTCCTGAAATGCACAGTGCCTCACCCTGCCTTCCCAGCCATGGGGCTTTGCTGGAGCCATGCAGGGCAGTGTCATGCTTCCACTCCTCTCCTATGCTCTCCACTTGCTTCCTTCCCAGTCAAGGGGCTCTGCTGGAGTTCTGCAGGGCAGTGCCATGCTTCCCCGCCTCTCTCATATTCTCCACCCCTGCCTTCTCAGACACCTGAGTTGGACTGCCCTGGTGAGCATCTCCACAGTCAAGCAACCTAGAGCTGCACCCACAGATATGTACAGAGGACAGGCATCTCCCTTGAAAGTCAGCATGACACAAGACCTACCCACAGTGGTCATACTGGGTGCTTTTAAGATGGCAACACAAACAAACTCTGAAAACCCAGTGTTCATTTGCTGGGGGTGCCATAACAGGTGACCACAAACTGGGTGTCATAAAACAACAGAAATGTATTCCGTCACAGCTCTGGAGATTAGAAGTCTGGAATCGAGGGGCCAGCAGGGCTGAATCCTTCATTGCCCCTTCCCACCTCCACTGACTGCTGGCAGTGCTTGCTGTTCCTTGGCTTGTGGCAGCATCACTCCAGTCTCTGCCTTTGTCTTCACATGGCCCGGGTCTCGCTGTCTTAATTTCCCATTCCTTTCTCTCATGAAGTCACCAGTCAATGGATTAAAGCCCATCCTTCATCCTAACTTGATTACATCTGCAAAGATCCTATTTACAAATAAGGTCACATGCACAAGTATCAGAAGTTGAGACTTCGGCTTTCCCTTTGGGGAGATACAGTTCAACCTGCAACACCCCACGAACCAAAGATTCTGCTTTCACTTCTTACCTCCTGCCTGGAGAGAGGAGAGCAGAGTCTCAGTGCTTCTCCAAGCACTGAATGACCTTTCCCATGAATAAAGTTTTTGCTCTTGGTGGATGCCATATTGGAAGAGCTTAAAGCAAGTCAGCTTTGGGCTTCTCTGAGTGCAGTGGTTCTCAGAGTCTGGGCTCTTGACCAGCAGCATCCGGGAACTTGTTAGAAATGCCAAATCTCTAGCCTTGCGCAGACCTACAGAATCAGAAACTCCGGGGCTGAAGCCAGCAATCTGTATTTAATAAGTTCTACAGGTAGTCTGGATGCATCCTAAATTTTGAGAATGACTGCTCCCGCAGCAGGGCTCACAAGGGCATCCCCAGCAAGTTCCAGCCACCGACTATGTCATTTGTTGCCCCAAGTCTCCCTGTTTTTCTGCCCTCCAGTTCCTGGCAATCCCTTGCCAGCTGCCCTTCCTTGACGACTGTCAGATGCCTGGCACATCACCTGGCTCCACACTCACCAGCCAGCTTCCCACCACTGTTTTTCTCCGGCTGCCTCTCCTCACCTGGCTCTCCCTCCACCGCCCCCTCGCACTTACTTGCATGCCTTCACCTCCGTCTGACTCTTTCTTCTGACAAAGAGAAGAGCTTGGCAGGGGTTGGTTAACTCTGATCACACAGAAAACAAACTGTTATTTTTCTGTCTGCCAAGCTGCTGAAGGCAAGGATGTCAAGCCCAGGGTGTGTGTGAACGTAAGATCTACAGTTACCCTAGCGTGTCTGTGTTCTAGGCAAGCTTTTTCTTTTTTTTTTTTTTCTTTTTTTTTAAATCGTGGTCCAATTCCCAGGGAGATACCAGTGACAACCTCTTGGATGCTCATTGCGCTGGCTGTGACAGTCTCTGTACACATTCCCTGACCCAGGGAATGAGCAACTCCCATAAACAGCAGACGGTGGGTCACCTCTGACATCTGCTGTCCACATTTCTGATCCCCTGGAAGGCCTTGTTGAAAGCAACACTGGGCTGAAATGTTGGTGAGCCATGTGTGTTTGCTGTGTCGGTGCACATGAGCAGACAGACCTGCAGGAGGCAGAGAGCCGGACAGGAGGGAGCCCTGGGGGACACGTGGACACATGTTAGAGTCTGGTGAACATTCAAGACAAGGTTTTAAAGATGTGTCTGTGGTTGAGGGTGGGGAGGAGCACAAAGGAGGCCCTTTGCAGAGAGCCAAGGTGCATGTACTGGGGAGCCTGTATGCGGGTGGCCGGCCTCCCAGGAGAGTTCTGAGTTTCTGGGGAGGAGGGCAGCCCGGGTGGGGCGGAGGGGGCATAGGAAGTCCTAAACTCCACCCCCAGAAGAAGGTAGAAACCAGCAGAGTATCTGGGCAAGCTACAACCCAGTTTCCATGCTTTTTTTGTCCCAACCACCAAATTGGGCACAATTATAGTAGAATAGTAGTGAGAAAAAAACAAACAACAAACAAACAGTAAAAATAAATACGGTAAGCAAAAAGGTTGGAAAAGGAATGTGCCAGAGAAATCTGGAAATCTTTGCACGCAGGCCCTTGGGTCTGAGACACACTTTCCATTGGGTCTGGAAACCAGATAGACCAAGCCTAGAGTTCAATTTCCCTAAAAGGGCTGTCTTTTTTTTTTTTTTTTTTTTAAACAGAGTCTCACTCCGTCACCAGGCTGGAATGCAATGGTGCAAACTCAGCTCACTGCAGCCTCTGCTCTTGGGTTCAAGCGATTCTTGTGCCTCTGCCTCCCAAGTAGCTGAGATTACAGGCATGTGCCACCATGTCTGGCTAATTTTTTGTATTTTTAGTAGAGACGGGGTTTCACCATGCTAGCCAGGCTGGTCTTGAACTCCTGGCCTCAAGTGATCCACCCGCCTCAGCCTCCCAAAGTGCTGGGATTACAGGCGTGAGCCACTGTGCCCGGCCAGAAGGGTTGCCTTTTTCATGTCTGTCTCCTAGATGTCGCATTAGGTTTTAAGAGGCTGTGGCTCCATTCTTTATCCCACACAGCAAGAAGGTAGCATGGCTAAACGTCCTGGTGCAATTTCAACCTCTCAGGACCATTCTCTAGTTTCAAACCCCAAAAAGTACCTGGTCACGTAGGAGGTGAGTTGCTCCATCCCTATCACTCATTTAGTTGGAGATACTCGTCTCCTCTTAAGCACCTCCTGTGCTGTATGTATTTTTAAACTATTGTGACTTACTTTGCTTTGGAAATTTAGGAGATCATTAGGTCACTCTTTGAAACAACCAGAGATGCTCAGGAAGAAAGGGATGTCACAAAACCAGGTTTGGATACAACTGTTCTGGGGTTCGGCTTCCTGTGACTTAGAGATCTGTTCAGATTTTAAACAGGACAGTTGATCCACTATCTCACTGGGTCCCCCTCTAGGCAATATAAGCCAGAGAGGCCTTAACATCAGAAATACAAGGGTTGGGGAGGGGTGGTGCGCATTTGTATCAGTGTATTCTCCTTTAGCACAGATGAAATACACGGGGTGACATAATGGAAATTCACAGAGGGAAAAGATCCGTTGGGGGAGAGACTCATAACTCAGGTGACCACTGAACTGTGATCCCCATGAGTTCACCTTGTCCAGCCTGTCTTCCCTTTTGCCCTCTCCCCACCACCAGGCCTTAAATCACCTGTATGTGTGCATTGCTGGGCGCCAGCAGATGATTCATGAAACTCAACAGACAGATGCCCCGGTGGGCACAGGAAACCGAAGGATTGAGAGATGTGGGTGTGTTGATGTGCTAGCAGTAACAGCCATGAGGCTACACAGCCCATTAGGTTTTCATTTTACAAAGTGGATTGTACTTGCATCATCTCATCTAATCCTTCGAGTGATCTGAGGAGTTAGGCATTATTACCTCCAAAGCCTAAGAGAAAGTAGTAAAAGCAAAGCCTTCAACAACAAAACCCCAACCCAGGAGGCCTGACCTGGGTCCACCTAAAATCTCTCAGGACAATTCTAGGCACTCTCCCTCCAAAATAGTTCTGCTAGGTCTTCCTCCTACTCCATGGCTCTGCTGTGCAAGGTGTCACCATGCCGGGGAGTCTTCTGACATGACTCTCCCAGGCTATGGGTGAATGTTCCACTTCCGGGCCACTATAATGTCGGCTGTCCTTAGACTATAGCCATGCTTCTGGGTTCTGCAAAACAATCTGAACCCAAGATTGAGAAACCTGTTATATAATATACAGATCTGTCATGTGGAGAAGACTTGCAGGTTTGATTTTTGTCACTGTTTAAATAACTGGGTGGCTGCAGGAAAGATACACCCCTTTCTGTGCCCCAGCTTCCTCGTGTGGAAGTGAGGGCCTCATATCTCTGTGGTTCCTCCAAGCAGAAATGATGCAATTCTACATGAGGTCCAAACTAATTTGGCTACAAATCATCACAAAATAGGCCTAAGGATGGAGATGATCCTGCACCATACTGAGCTAGGCAGGGATCATCAGAGACAGGCAAACAATGGGTAAGGAAGGCCCTGGAGCAATTTATCCTATTTACAAAAATTAGCCTCTATCTAAAAACTTAGCAGAGAACTGCAGACAAGGATGTTGACCAGTGAACCCAAAACCGGATGCCAAGATCCTTCCAAGAAAGTGAAGGGAATGAATGAGAAGGGAAGAGGAAGAGAAAGCAGACAGGAGTGAAGGGACAATGGGAGAGGAAAAAAGAGAAAAATTTAAAAGATCTGCTGGTTTGACACTCACATGAAAATGTCCCAGCAGATTTGCATTTCCTAGTAACAAACATTTTTGTGTTTATTTATTGTGACAGAGTTTGCATGTCATGTAATCACTGTTTCAGTTCATTTCCCCCCCAGTGATAGATTGTGATAAGTCAAGTTGGTTGTTAATAATGCTACAATTTACCTAACAAATTTTGAGCTTGTAATACAGCTTCATTAATATGTTTAATTTATCGTTACAGTTCCTTCAGGTTAATGGTTTGAGAGTATGTTGGAGTTTAATCTGAATGGCTATTATAAAGTGCTTGTTTCTCGTTAAAATGTAAAACTGAGATACCCAAGATTTACTTGGGATAAACTGGCCAGAATAAATCTCTCTCTTCTTTGCATTGGGAAGGGAATGAGAGTTGGCTATTAAAAAGGCTAAGCATTGGAGAGCCTCTTCAGATAAGTTTAAAGTAATTTTGCAGATTAAACATCCTTTCCCTAAGGTGAATGGGAGCGATGCCTGAGGCCAGAGTTTAGTCCAGAAGGATTCTCTGGATGCTGCAGAAAGGTAGGGGCATCAAAAATGGGGTGATAACTGAATTTTGACAAAATACACTATAAGCATTGCAGGTGCCTGGAAAGGTATCTGAGTGTTGGGTAATGGGTTACAGAAAGCAGAATCCACAAAGATTAAAATCAAGAACACAAGCCCCCTGAAAAGCACAAAACAGAAGAGAGCAGCCTCCTCTTATCCAGATGGAATTTTGGCAGCATCCTCTGGCTGACAAACTTTCACAACGCTCCTGCAGCGCGTTGGACACCTGCCCCCACCTGCCTTCACCTCTGGGCTCCTCATACTGGTTTATTCTTCTGGGTAACTTTTAGCTTGGTTTGGAAAAAGAAAGAAACCCTCATTCTGTGGCTCAAATTTTACCACCCAACTGCTCAAGTGGCTTCTAGGGTGCCTAACAGTTTCTCTGGACCTGGGGTGTGAATGAGGATGCCTCAGAGCATTGAAGAAGCTTCTGGATACAGGGCCATCTACAGTTAGTGAGTTTGTTGATAGCTGAAAAGCAAGAGTAGAATTCTTGCCATTTGAGTAATCAGGGCCCCTCTGCACAAGTCTCTAGCACCCAAGGGCATCTCAGAAAAACAGTTGTTATGGGTTGAACTGTGTCCCCTGAATAGATATGCTGAGATCCTAAGCCCCAGTACCTGTGAATGTGTCTTTACTTGGAAATAGAATATTTGCAGAAATAATCAAGATAAGAGGAATTGATTAGGGTGGAGTCTACACCATATTACTGGTGTCCTTAAAAGAAGAGGAAAATGCCATGTGGCGATGGAAGCAGACACTGGAGCAATGAAGCTGCAAGGCAAGGATGGCTTGCCACTACCAGCACAAAGGAGAGGCAAGGAAGGGTTCTACACAGAGCCTCAGGGAGTGTGGCCCTGCTGACACCTTAATTTCAGACTTCTAGCCTCCGGGACTGTGAGAGAATAAACTCCTAATGCCCCAGGCCACCCAGTTTACAGTGTTTTATTACAGCAGCCCTAGGAAACTGACACACGTAAACCCAGTGGGTCACTCTCGGCACTACAGGGAGACGTGTAAAGGCGAGGGTGGGCATGGATCTTACAGGGCCTCTGGCCCAGCAGGCAGTGGATTCCAACATAGCTGACAGCCAGGACACAGTAGCCCTTCCTACCCACTGTCCAGACCTTGTATGATCCTTAATCCTATGTGTCAACCTGACTGGGTCGCAGGGTGCCCAGAGAGCTGGCTAAACATTATTCTGAGTGCGCCTGTGAAGGTCTTTCAGATGAGATGCACATTTGAGTGGTTGGAGTAGTGCATCAGACTTCCTTCCCAGTGAGGGTGGGCCTCTACCAATCTACTGAGGGCCCGAATAGAACAAAGAGGTGGAGGAAGGGAGAATTCCCTGTCTCTGCCTGCCTGTCTTCCAGTAGGGACATTGGTCTTCTTCTGCCTTTGAACTTGGACTCAAGCTGGAACTCACACCATTGACCTCCCTGGCTCCTCACCTTGCCAACTCCAGATCAGAGAACTTCCCAGCCTCCATAGTCCTATGAGCCAATTCTTTACAACAAATCTCTTTATGTATGTAAATAAATGAACACACACATACACACCATCCTATTGTTCCTGGGTTTTGGTAGAATCCATGTGGAATCAGATGCTCTGATGCCCCCGAATGGTGGCCCTTGGTGCTCCCGTGGCCTGCATGGTCTGACCCCCTCTCTGTCCTACTCTTGCCCCTGCTTATTTCCTGCCCTCCCCCTTACCTTCTCACTGTGCCTCCTCTGCCAGCCCCTGCGTCAGGGCTGCTCTGCCCACTTGGATGCTCTCTCGGAGAACCTCACAAAGCTGGCCCTTGCTTCCCGCAGGCCTTGCACCCCCATAGCATCTCAGAGAGGCTTCCCTGACTCCCAGTGCTGATGGTTCCCATTCCTCTAACACATCTCTGTGCCCTCACCCAGTGTTATCTTTTTTTATATAACACAACCTGAAGTTATAGCTGTTTGTTTAGTGTGTGTTTCCCCCAATAGAAACTAGAAACTCCCTAAAGGCAGGAATCATGTCTGTCTCACTCCCCACAGTGTCTGTGCCCAGTGCCTGGCTCAGAGCTGGTACTCAGTAAGTGTTGTGGCAGGAAGGGAATGGGGAAAGGAGGAGGAAGGGAGGGAAGAAAGGGAGAGAGAGAAGAAGGGAATGAGAAACATTGAGAAAGGAAGGAAGCAAAGGAGGGAGGGAAGGAAGAAAAAGAGGGAAGAGAGAAGGGAGGAAAAGAGGGAGGGAGAGAAGAAAGGAGGGAGGGTAGGAAGAAAGGAGTGAGAAAGAAATGTGGGAAGGAAAAGAAGGAGAGAGTGAGAGACGGGAAAGGAAAGAGGGAGAAAAGGCAAAAAAAAAAAAAAAAAAAAAAAGAAAGGGAGGGGGGAAGGTGGGCAGCTTTGCAACCCCAGGCTCTAAGTGCACCATTCAAAGATAGTCCCTTGGGTCTGCTCATGCCTGGAGCATCCCATAATTTGACATTTCCAGGGGGAGGTTGCCATCTAAGGGTCAGAAGTACTGAGAAATAGGTTAGTCGTGAAAATTAAGATTAAATATGTAGATTTTTAAAGATAAACTTTTACTTGAAGGTTCAGGGAAGGTCATAATTGCTTATTATAAAATCATATAACATATGGAGTCTCCCATTCTCACTCCTACCCCCAAACCTTCTGAAGTGGCAGGTTCTTCTTCCAGAATAAGATCCATATATAACTTGTCTGCCTGGGAAGCTAGGTCCTCTCTGACTGAATTTCATTTGTCACCTTTATAACACCAAGGTCAGACACCCACGCAAAATATGCATCAAGGTTCTGCTATGCCCTGGGTTCTCGGACACAGAGGTGAACACTGTGTGAGGAAGGTCACATCTGGATCCTGTATGATTTATTCATCAAAGTATACCAAATTGAAATCCTCTCATAAAATTATTCATATGTGAGTTAACAAATCTCTAAAACAGAGCAGAGCACATGGTCCATTGTGCCCTGTATATGAAGAAGGGACACAAAGCCAGTCTCAGCAGCAGAGAGATTTTCAGCAAGTCCTCCCTCCACCAGCCTCCTCCCCCATCGGTGGATGAGGAGAAGGTTCCAGTCCTTCCCATTGATCCCTGAGAACAGGGAGAGCCGCCCTGTGTGGGGACACAGGTGAGCTCCTCTGCATATCTAGAAGGAAACTAGTGGCAGGGTGCAAAGAGAACTTCCGGTCCCCATGGAAAGGGTGGCCGGATGGACAGAGTGCTCCCTTTGAACTGTCTTCCCAGTTCCGCTCTGGCAGCCCATTTTCCTTTAGGCGTCTGACCCTGCTAATGGGGACTGAGTTTCCACGTTGAGTGAAGGGGTCACTGGGTCGGGCGGGCGCTGGCTTCTCTTCCTCCTGACAGATCCATAATTAGAAGGAGACAGAGCATTCGAAGAGGAGTGTTGGCTCCAGGCACATCCTCGTCAGCCTGTCAAGCAGAAGCCTGTTCTGCGTGAGCTATTTTGAGCCACCTTCTCAGCTGCATTTCTGATCTTCTCGGCCTGTGTCACTCTCCCCCACCCCGTGGTCTTCCTCCGACCATGTCTCCGCTGTGACATCACTGAGGCACATGGGCTTGGCGGAGGGCTGGACAAAAAGGGCATTCTGTGCAAGATGCCTGGGGCTAACAGGAGCAAGGGGGCCTCCTGCCCCTGCCCCACACCTCCACCACCTCTGTTCCCGTGGAATCAGATGTAAGAATCAGAGGGCCTGGGCTGTTGACTCTGGGAGCAATTATGACCCGGGCCATGAGGTTCAACAGATTCCTCGCCTTGGAGAAATAAAGGGTAATCACTCCTTAGAGAGGACGTCACGGTGGCGAAACTGGAATGCAGAGCAGGAGAGCATGGGCTTGGTCTCTGCCCAGGAGCTGCCCTGCAGGATTTCCAGGCCCGGGCAAACCAGGTGGGATCAGAAAGACCTATGCACACTCCAGGAGTCCCCAGTGCTCTACTGATCACTCCCTCTGCACCGCAGGTGCTCTACAAGCATGATTTCCCGTCCTGCTCATGGCAACTCTGAGAGGGAGATACCATTGCATATGAGGAGGGGGTGACTTCTCAAGACTCAGCCACCAAGGATGCCCTATCTGGCCTCAGGTTCACAAGGTCTGGGTTCCTGGGGAAGCTGGGTTTGCTTGCTCTGAGGCTGTGGTTCTCAAAGCGTGGTTCCGGCACATCGACATCACTTTTTCAAAATGCAGATTCTCGGACTCCCTCCAGACCTACTGGATCAGACCCTCTGGGGGTGGAGCTCAACCGTCTGTGCTTCAAGGAGCACTCCAGGTGATGTGGATGCACCCCCAAGTTTGGGAACTGCTGCCCGAAGGATACCTTTTTGTCAGCCCATAAAATAAATCTGTAGGAAAAGTCCAAATGCCCCCACTCCACGCCTTCCTGTAGGTGGCATCTGTCTGTTGAATCCAGCTCCAGCCTTACCCTTTTAGCACTCACCCCAGGCTGTTCTGGGGTCTCCCCATCATCTTTGGGAATGCTCGCCCTCTCCCTGTCTCTGGTTCTTGGAATGAATTTTTATATTTTTATGTGTGTGTTTCCCTCATTTTACAGGAAAAGAGTGAGTGCCTCCTGTTTGTGCCCCCCAGGACTCTGCCCAAGGGTGCTCAGCCATGTGCCTGCCAGGGCCCCAGGGGTCCAGTGGTTGTCACACACTGCCTGTGCAGAAACCAAAGATAATTGATTAAGCACCAGCCTTAAGTGTGGCTGCACTGCATGAGAGCCGGCAGCCAATTCCAGCTGCTTTTCCTCATCTGCATCATGGGCCTCCAGCTCCTTTGGATTTTTTAAAATTATCAAAATAATAACTCACAAGTCCTTTGCACCAGCCATTCTGAAGGGATAGAAGAACAAAGAGGAAACAAACGGGTTGACTGCTTGTCTCTGGGGGCCCTCGGGAAATCTGGTGATACTGACAATTCGTGGGGCCCCACGAAGAAATGAAGGCTCCCGAGTTCTAGTCCTGCTGCCACTGAATCTTTATCTGGTGACCTAGGCCTGGTCATTCTGAGCCCCATGATGAAGATCTTCTGGTTACAAAATAGGGAGGATTCCACATTAGGCAACAGGTATTTTTTGAGCTTAGAGAAGCCAGGTGCTGTCCTGAGCACCACGTACCATGTCTGAGAGACCTTAACTCTTTAGAAGCATGCTCTCCGTTGTGTGTTGAGAGCTGGCTGAAATCCAGAAAGTGCCATGGACATGCAGGAGGCAAGGGGAGGAGCACAGGGCAGATTTCCCTGGGCTGATTTTTAGGGAATGAGTGGGCACTGTGAAGACAGAACAGAGAGGGAACAGACTAGTATAAGGCACAGCCAGTGCAGAGCCGCGGAGGTGGGAAGGACCTGGATTGTTTGGAGGCAGTGAGGTGCTCAATTTGGCTGGAGCTGAGTAGGGACATGGTGGGAAGAAGGTGAAGCTGGAGGGAGAGTCCCTCGCAGTGCTGGCCACCTTACATCAGGAGACCTCTGGGACACCAGCAGTGACCTAATAGATTGCTCACAGTGGCAGAGTAACTATCAGAATCAGGATTTCAAGCCTTTCCAGTAATCACTGAGTGAAATATAACCCGCTCACCAGTGAGTGATCCAGAAGGGACAGAAGCAGAGAAAGGGCAGAAAAGGTCCACAAGCCTTAAAAATAAAACTTGTCTTCTGTCCTGTAGGAGTCCTGAGTACTTCTTTACAGCACATTTTAAAATATGAAAAGGTAAAGAAGTTGGCTAAGCCAGGGCATTGCACTGGGGATCCTGCCCAGCCCCCAACTGTGCTTGCATCTGGCTGTAGGAAGGGAGTGGCCCAAATGGGAACTCTTAGGGAAATGACATGGCTGGTCAATGGCTGAGTGTCCCAGCTGTGCTATGGATCTGATCTTGAATCTACTGGAATCACAAGGATGGACATGTCCAAGGTCACAGACAGCACCACTGACCCTGGCAGTCACCTGGTGAATGTGACCCTGTGCACCATGTATCCCTACTTATCACAAAAGCAACACCTGTCATAAGGGGTTACAGGTGTTTACAAACATAATAAATATATTTTTCTAAATAAAGAAAGTCGACCAAGGGCAGGAACAAAGCAAAGTTACTCCTTTTACTATAACCTCCTTGGTCACCTTTGACTTCCAAGCCTTCCAGTCATTTTTTCAAGGTTCAAGGCTCCATTCATGTCAAGATAGAGTAGAGTGAGGGTGGGATGGGACAGTGGGGAGGGGCCGCTCAACCTTGGCAGTAGCAACAACTCCTTGGCCATGTTAATGAGCAGCTTTGTTCTGCATCACCTAGCTGTATAATAACAGCAGGAATTAATACAACCACAAATTAATAGCACAGAAGAGCAATCAGGAGGCAGAGATACATTCCTAATGGGCTCAGCTGAGAGCAGGAGGAAGATGGATATGGGAACCTCTCCCTGCCTTGGCCCCTGAACCTTGCCAGCTGGGGCTGGCAGAGGGGCTGAAACACCGCTGCACACAGCCTCACCTTTGCCAAGGACAGAGGGCTTGCCTCTGCCAAGGGTAATCAGGGCCTGCAGCCTGTGCTGCAACCTCCACTCGCTCTTCCCACTCAGAGCCACCGGCCCAGGAAGGAGCAAGACACACAGCTCTGCTGCTCAGGGACCTGGGGCATCAGGTCTGAGTCTTGCCCATGTCACTCCCCAGGGAAGGTGACAGCATCTCTCTCAATCGCTTTCCTCTAGATCCTGTGGTTATGGGGAGTGTTCAGGAGCAATTTTCTATTAGGTCCAAGTGAACAGCTCACTCAGCCATTGCAACTAATAATAACCTCAAGTGTACAGTATTTTTCTTATAATAATTATAATGGTGGCTATTGCTCTCGGGCTTTCCTTCCAGGCCATCTCTCCAGGGATCCCAAAGCACCAGCTCTCTGTCTCACCTGTCCCAAGTACCATGGTTGAAAGAGGTGATAGGCAGAACCAGTGTGCCCTGTGAGGTACAGGGCAGGTTCTATAGGATGGGGATTCTTGGTCCCGTCCTCCCCATCCTACAGCCACTGCTGTGGCTGGAGACATTCATGCATCTGTGAGAAAGTGGAAGGGGCTCTTGAGTGTTGAGATCTGGGTCCTAGACCCTGCTCAGCTACAGGCATCTGGGCAACCTTGGGCAAGGCACTGAACTTTCATGGACAATGTGTGTATCATCTATGTAAAATGCAGGCTACGAATACATGACTTCTAAATTCCCTTCAAACACTCACATTTCATTAACAATAAAGTCATTGTTCACTAAGAGAACATTCTGAAGCCATCTGGAATTCTGCCTCTTTCCTCTGCCTTCTTGTACCTGTGAAGGGAGTGGAAGGAACCCATGGTGCCCACGATGAGTGTGGAAAGAAGCCTGAGACATTTAGGCCATGGAATAGACATCATTTCAGTTGAAACTTTGGGCAATGCATTACCAGGGTCACAGCCTTTTCCTGTAGTGTTTCTGGGACCTGTCTGCTCTGAAATCAGTGTGCTTCTTCTCCCCCACTGTCCTTTTGTGACTACTGGTCTTCATGGCTATGTTTGGAAGCAAGAACATCTCTACCAGGTCTTGTTTAACTTGAGTCTTGTTCCGGCTGAGATGGTGTGAGCTAGGGAAGCCAGTGGGAAGGGCGGGAATCATCTATGGGAAGTTGGCCAAAATCTTATCTGAGGAACTGGGATTCCTAAATTCCTCACTGGGAGAATTTATTCCAGTATTATTCCATGGGCTGGGCATGGTGGCTCATGCCTATAATCTCAGCATTTTGGGAGGCCAAGGTGGGAGGACTGATTGAGGCCAGCAGTTCAAGACCAGCCTGGGCAACATAGTAAGACCTCATTTCTACAAAAAAAAATAAAAATACAAAACTTAGCTGGGTGTGGTGGTGAGGGCCTATAGTCCCAGCTACTCAGGAGGCTGCAGTAGAAGGATCATTTGAGCCCAGGAGTTGGAGGCTGCAGTGAGCCATGATCATGCCACTGCACTCCAACATGGGTGACAGAGTAAGACCCTGTCTCAAAAAAAAAAAAAAAAGAGGACATCCATGTTTATAGACAACAGAAGTAAAAGTTCCACTTATCTATGACATGAATTCTGATATTTTCCCTTCTCTCTCACTCTCTCTTACTCTTTCTTGCTCTCTCTCACTCATTCACCCTAAAATAAAATGCCATTTACAACCCACTAAACTGCTTTCATGACACATTAATGGGTCTCACCTTGCAATTTAAAAGTCATTGGATGAGATGCGCTCAAAAGGACATTCCTGGTTTCTGATGCTGTGGTCGGAAACTGGGATAGCAGCTCTCTGACTCCCTGACTCCTCCCCAACAACTTGTTGCCCTGCAGCGGCCATCCCTGGGTGTGGCTAGTGGGGGATTTGTGGGAAGGGGTCTCCAGAACCCGGGCTTGTTGAGAGACTCCCACCCAATGACAATTTGGCACGTGTGTGCAGAGTAATAATGGGATCTCCCAGCTCCCCGCCATGCCGCACCTGCTCCCAGCTCTGAGCTGGAGCTCCCATGCATCTTTAGCCAGGAGGAGGAAGAGGGAGATGGGGAGGTGGGAAGGTAGCAACAAGCACCAGGCAACCATGAGTAATCTAGGCCAGGGCCAGCACCAAGGGAGGTGTGATGGGAGGCACCTGGGCCTCCTCCCCTGCCTCCTGCTGCTGCTGACAGCCCCACTGGGAGCTGCAATGGTGCTCTTAATTGTGCCTGCCCCTCAGCTGCTGGAGGGACACAGCCACTGTGGGGTGCAATCCAGGAGGTGTCTGGGTTTGGAGGGGTGCTTCTACCAGAGGGCAGGGCTGCCAAAAGATGAGAGTCAAGGCTTGGGGCACCCCAGGAGACAGTCCTGAGAAAGAGACATCGTTCCCCTTCAGTGAGGAAAATCAGCTCCGGGCCCCACTTCCCAAGGGTCCTGTGGGGATAAGACACTTCCAAAGCTTTGTCACAGGCCTTGTCTTATAAACACTGCCAGCAACGCTTTTGAGCGGGAGGGACTCATTCCAACCACCAGCCCTGCTGATTTTTTCTCTCTCTTCTTTCTACACAGGAAAACTTACCTTCCTCTCCAGGGTCCTGGAAGACCTACTTCTCCCTGTTTATAAGGTCCTTTGAACAAAGCAGCGTTTTGTACACATATTTAGCTGCTGTTGTTATGCTTATTAAACATGTTTAATAATTGTGATGATTTTATAACATCTGTAACTTCTTTGTTTTACACTACATGTAATCTCCTTAATGGAACTCTGTAGCCCAGTGTAAAATACGGAAGCTGTAGGGAGGGGGAAATGTCATATTTTTGCACAGAGAAGTCTCATGATTATATTCAAACAGAGGTGTCTCCTGGTGCTTTATAAGATTTCAGATTTCTTTTCTTTTTTTTTTTTGAGACAGGGTCTCACTTTGTTTCCTAGGCTGGAGTGCAGTGGCCCAATCACAGCTCACTGCAGCCTCAACCTCTCAGGCTCATATGATCCTCCTGCCTCAGCCTCCCAAGTAGCTGGGACCACAGGCATGCACCACCACACCCAGCTAATTTTTTATTTTTTTGTAGAGATGGTGTCTCACTATGTTGCCCAGGCTGGTCTCAAACTCCTGGCCCCAAGAGACCTTCCCTCCTCAGCCTCCTAAAGTGCTGGGATTACAGGTGCCCAGCTTACAGGTACCCAGCTGAGACATTTTTCTTACTCTAGAGAGAGACACTGCAGATTCTGTGGTGATTGCAAACAATGAGGAAGTCACAATTCAGGGCCTGCACGTGATATCTGGGCCAGAATCAGGACGGAACTTCACGGGTTAAACAACAAGGGCGAACGGTGGCCCCTAAAGCCCTTCTCCCATTCATGTGGATAATAGTTGTACTAGACATGAAACGCTCTTCCTTATATTTCTACCAACCTGCCCTCAGGCACCACACCACCCAGTGCCCAGAACATTGGCATTGCATGGTGCCATAACAAAAGACTGTCCCCAGGGTCTAATCATAAGACGATCAAACCCTTTCATTCAAAATGCAGGACTGTAAGTTGCTTTTGCTGTTCTTTCAATTACCCAGAATGTCAGCATATCTACACTGACAGGTTAATATTTGGATGATAACTTTAAGCTCTGTGAAAATCCTGACTGCTTTCAAATAAATTTTTAAAAATTTATATTTGGCATAACTGTATTGTGAAGTCAAACTTGATGCTCCTTAATCTTTTGACCATTTATCACCCTTGTACAAAATATATTGTTTGTATTTCCCCCAAATCTATTGTTTAGTGACTCCCAAGACTTTATTCTCTAAGCATAGTCTTCATAGCTGAGCAGTTTCGTACAGCAACCTTCATAGGGCTCGTGAGCCATATCAGAAATTAGCATCCTAGGGATGATGAACAATATGAACATTTTGATTCTGAAGGGAAGACACTAAATAAACAGCATCCCTTTTCTGTAATAAGGGGCATGATTTAATGACTGCTAAAATCTATTCTATAATGCTATGACTCAGAAGCCTCTGTTCTCTGCCAGAGGTTGTTTGTTCCCAAGTCCTACCTCCTCTTCCCACTGCCCCAAATCACAAGAGTTCATTCTCCTTCAATGAGTTAGCCTTGTTTGCTAATTTTCAAGTATTTTCATTCTGGGGCTCCCTGGGCCAAAATAGAACAGCCCCCACCCCCCGGCCTTTTTTAGCTTTAAAGCTCAGGGTCATCCTGTATTAAATTGATGAGTTCTGACATTATCCATGAAATGATGAGTTTCTACTCAGGAAACAATGACATGATTGTTTGTTCTTATTCAAACCATCAACGAATATGAGTTCATGGCATCTCCATGCTCCTAGAGCTCTTCGAAGACAGGAAAAGGCAAGGAGACTTCCAGAAAACACATTACCAAAGATGAGACTGGCTCAATGAAGAACTAAAGCTGACCCATGCACCTGGATCTGCAGGTCTGTCCTCTGTGTTGCCACCTTGTCTCAAGACGTTTTTCCCATTCTAGGAGGGAAGTGGGGGCCTGCTGGTGGTCTCCCCCAACCAGCATGCGCCACTTGGCAAGACCACCAGAGTTGCTGGGCTACTGTCTGCTGAGAATGAAGGAACCATCAGTAGAGAGATGAACAGCCTCCCAGTCTGGGAAAGAAGTTGCCAGAACTTAGAGGAATGATAGCAGAGCTGACATATTCTCTGTCATCTGCTTGCCCTACCATGGATGGCAAGATTCAAGGCCCCAGCTGAGAAGAATAACAAGGAAAGCCATGTTCTTAGGGAAATAGCTTCTGCTCTCTAAGTATTCTAGTCCACACCAACTCTGTTTCTGGATTTAAGATTTAATTAGCTTCATTAGTAGTATAAATAAGAATGTTAATGGCTTTGCTTCATTCACAGTGACTGGTGGCTTAACTCCCATTGAGCTAATGCGTTTTAGTCACATCCTGAATTAAGGTGCTGAGCATCTGATCCAGGCAACACACATCTTTGTCCTGGTTTTTCCAGAGTAGTCCTTCTAAAGTTTTCACATTGTATATCCTGATATGGGGGTTCAGAAATTATGGGCACTATTATGTGCATCCATAGCCTCTTCCTACTTGGTACTTAGCCTGATCTCAAAACCCCACCTGCTTTGTCTTTCTCTCTCCTCTAGAGATATTCCAGAACAGAAGAGTTTTCCTAGGCAACAAGGGAGACGGGGAAGGAGCACTTATTGAGCATCTACTATGTGCTAGGTGCTTGGTTCCAGAACCTCAGAGGGTGGCCATCACCACCCTGCACTCTACACATGAAGAAGCTAAGGTCAGAGACAAGGGAGCGAATCACCAGCAAAGCCGGGATTTGAACACAGAACATTCAGGCTGCAAAGCTCTCTTCACCAAAACATCTTGCTTTTCAGCAAAAACACTTGAGCAACTGGTTGCTTTCTCATCGTTCTGTGAATGTTCCTCTGATGCCCTTGACCAAAATACACACTCCATGAAGGTAGCAGCCAAGCCTCTGCTGACTAATTAACTAACTCCTGTAGTTAAAAGCCAATTCAAACAGTCACTCTGCTTCTGCGTGGACTTTGTTTCCTACCACTTCTAGCTTCCTGCTCTGTTCACTCCCATCACACCCAGGAAATCTGGAACTTGGAGCCAACAAAAGCTGCCTCTCTCAATCCACTCTGCTGTTGTAATAACAAACCATAAAATTAACTAAATTTCACCGCGGTGTAATGTGCTGCATAAAAGCGGTGGCAATGTGTCTGCAGGGCAAAGGAACATTCCATTGAAATCAGTTTCTCTTTATTGCATTGCCAACATTCAACAATTTCTCCCCCATAAAGGCAGGGAGAATGGCATGAGCAAAAATAGAATGGACACTTGCAAATGTGCTGTAGATATACCTGTGCATGTGTGCAGCTGTGGGTGATGTGCAAATAAAAACTGGCAATGGTCACATGCACATGCATGTTCATACACACTTCCCATGTTCACACATGTCCCCTGGCTGTGGAAGCACATACAATTGTGCACATGAATACTCAGATGCATGCACAGAAATACATGGCTAAAACAGCGCACATATACCTGTGTTGTGCACATTCATACTTGCTCAACACAGGTGTGCAAATGGGAAGTCATATGGAGAAGGTTGTGCTTTATTGTCTTTCATATAAATGCCACCAGTAAGGCCCTCCTGGAATTCTGCAGTCAACTACACCCTAGTTGCAGCACATTAAGCCCATTTCTGAGAAACAACGTTTACAACCTAGATGTTAAATGCTGGAACATTCTCTTCCTATTGCTGAGAAAAGACAGCCAAGGTAGCTTCAGTAGTTTTGGCAGGCTTGGCTTTATCCAAAATGACACAACCAGACGATGTTCAAAAAAAGAGCAGGGCATAATGAGCTTAAGGGGGTATGAGGCTCTCCTTGTAACATATTTCCAGGCTAGGTAAAATGTGCCTGGCTCACTCAAGGGTCTTTTCTTGAACTTTTGGAGAAAACAGAAAGCCACCCCCAGTAGCTGGGTGAGTCACAGACTGATGAGATTTGCCTTTGCCCAGCCCAGTTACGGAAGAACAAGGAAGTTCTGCTGACTGTCTGCTCTAAGTTTTTCCTGGAGCAATTTAAGTTCATCTTCTTTTGTGGTGGGGAAGGCAGTTGCTGTCACACTCTCATATCTACACTGTAGAGTGCTGTTATATACTCATTCTCAACTTCGGCAAGGTCCTCTCTGAAATTCACTGTGACTTTCATCCTCTATGAAACTCATATTCTCAGATGCATACTGTGCTGAGGGTGTGCTCTTAAAATTTCCAATTTCTGAAAGGACCGCAGGATGGAAGCCTATTGTGTGTCTTGTAAAAAGCACTGGATCAGGAGTCAGGAGAACTGGGTCCACACTAGTTCTGCTACCAGCACAGGAGCCGTGAACAGACTCAAAGTCCTCTTGGCCTCTAAATGCATAGATGAAACTTTAGTGGGTCAGTGAGCTCCCCCAACCTTATGACTCCAAGATGTTTTAAAATCCACTGATGAAAGGCAAATGCCAATCTTGCTTTTATGAAAAATGGCACACAAAAAAGAATACCTCTGACGTTGTCAAAGCCAGCCAACTATTAAGTCTAGATGTAATGTGATGTCAGTAAAAATGAGTTGCTCCACACTTTCAGGACAAATTGTCTCAAAAATGCTGCCAGTGCAGTAATTACTCAGATATTTACACAGTGATTAACATTTTCACCCTTCAAATCATATGAGGATGTTCTATAGACAGCCAGATATCTTCTAATCTAGCCTGGAATGTCTTGTAAAAGAGTCACAATGCTCAACATTCAATAAATAATTACTTAGTGACCACATTATAAATATCAGGAGGTGGACGGTGGTCTGTGGGGATGCAGCACTGAATAAAAGACAGGACCCGCCCTCAAATAATAACTGTGGAAACTGACAACCCCAACCACCTGCTTCCCTCATCAGGTACACATCCTCTGGACAGGAAAATGGTTCTTTTCTTATCGAGGAAGACAAATTTCTGGGCTGCAGCAGTATCCTAAAATTATGGAGGAAGGATGGCTCATCTCACTGCTGGCGAGATGACACAGACCACTTAGCACTGTTTTCCATGACAATTCCTTTCAGGGAACTGTGATGACTGAAGAGGAGGAATGGAAGCCCGTGGACCCATCCAAGATGAGATGCAGCTTCTTCCGGAATGGCAAGGAGCCTGGGAAAGAGAAGGTCCCCACGAGGTCTCTTCTGGCTCAGGTGATTATTCAGCTAGTAAATTACAGGGTAAATGGCATACTTGCCATTTTACAGACCACACAAACTGAGACTCGGCAAAACATAATGATTAACATCTGCAATCACAGAACCTTTGAGCCAGCCTAAATGTTAGAGATTTTTCTACCTACCTCTCATTTTGTAAGTAACAACACCTATGCCAGAGATGTGACTTGGCCTATACTGCCTCATCCCCCATCTAATGTTTCTTACCACACCAGGCCAGTAAAGACTACGTGAAAGTTTATCTCTGGAAATAAATCTTGCAACTTAAATTTAACACCAGTTCTCAGTCACATATTCTACAGAGCAGTTTTCCAAATTTTATCACATGAAAAGATTTGTTTTAATAAAATCATTGAACTAGAGATTCCTTCCATTTCTCCTTTCCAAGATATTTACTGTGTACCTACCATACGCAAGGCATCAATAAAAAAGGGAAAAGAGTGTCCCATTTTGTGAAAAGTAGCAATTATGAATGCATTTTCCCCTATGTAAATAAATGAATAAACCTTAATATAACCTCTCTCCCCTTGTTCTCTCTCTCTCTCCTTGCCCCACCCTGGATACAATAATTGTAAATATTTAGGCCTGAATTTTCCATCTTTTTAGGTTAGGATGGAATACTCAGGGGCCCTCACACTGAGTTTAGGTGCCAAGTGACCTAGCATGCCTGCATTCAGGACTTATTATGATTAGATTATAGAATATTTGATTTTAACTGGAAGTTTCTTTATAAAAAGGCCTCTAATGGTTCTTATGTAAAAGGACCTAGCACAGAAGCTGAACCTAATAATGAAGATATTTTTAACCAAAGACACTGTAATCTACACACACAGCATATAAGACAATATAGATTCAGACTGAAAATATTCACTCAGCATCCCTGCCTAGCTAGCCATAGCAGGGAAATGGGTATATTGTAGAATTATGGGCCCAACAGATCTCATTATTTTTTACATTCTCTAGGTCTCATTCACAACCTTTGCTTTTGACCAGTCCCTGAGGGAGTCTGTGGCAGTTGAGACAGAGACTCAGTGGATTGGACTCCACGTATATCCTTAGTGCCCTGGTTGGAATTAAAGGGTTGAGGGTCTAAGGAAAATTGTACCAAACACTCCTCCCATCCGTCTTCACTGTATTGCTTATTAAAGTTTAAGACTGGATAAAAATCAACTTCATGGACTGGTCTGAAGGAAAATAAGATACAGAAGATGCTGAAGAGGATGTGTGAAAAGAGCAGAGGGCACTGTTGCTAGGCAACCATGCCTGGTCCACCAAGAAGGGGCAAGGCTTCCAAGGCACCTGGATATAAATGACCTCAGATACTTCTAAGCATCAGTTGGTGGAATCCCCAGATCCTCTGTCAATTTCTACCTTTCTGTCCCTACTGAAGAGTGAGCCGTGGATTTAGTGTACCCCAAGGACAGCTTTACTGAATGGAGAGAAGCAGAAAAGAGGGGCATAATGGAGAAGGGGAGGACGCAAAAGAGATGGGAAAGAGCACAAAAGAATTGGGAAATTGGAAACAATAAAGAACCTCTCTCTGCAGTATTATCCATCCTGCAAGTCCAGTTTTCTGCTTAGGTTCTTTCTCATGCCCAGGCTAGAGTGCAGTGATGTGATCTCAGCTCACTGCAGCCTCTGCCTCCTAGGTTCAAGAGATTCTTGTGCCTCAGCCTCCTGAGTACCTGGGATTACAGACATGTGCCACCACGCCTGGCTAATTTTTGTGTTTTTATTAGAGATGGGGTTTCACCATGTTGGCCAGGCTGGTCTCAAACTCACATCCTCAGGTGATCGGCCTGCCTCAGCCTCCCAAAGCGCTGTGATTACAGGCATGAGTCACCACACCTGGCCTCTCCTAGGTTCTTAACTCATTCTGCAGAACCCATAGCAGCTAGGCACAGACAGAACCAGTCTTGGAGGAAGCTGTAGAACATTTCAAGGGGCATGAGGGTTAGGACTGACCCCTATCCAGTCCCTACCCCTGAATGATTGCTAAGAGTTGGGGAGACTCATGACCTCCATCAGAACTGAATTCTATCTGAGGATAATTGGGCATTTACTTACTAACACTGAACAAGTTACTAGAATGGCACAGAAACAATAGCAACATGAAGTTTTCTCCAACCCTTGGGTCTTGCAGCCTTTAACACACCATATTTTATCTAATCTAAGGCACCAATTGTACAGCACACTATAATTTTATGTACTACTAAGAAAGAAAAAAAGGCCGGCAATTAACTATGACAATACATTGATTGTAAGAACCATTCAATTTCAGAGATGTTAGATTGTGAGGGGAAAATGTGTCTTAGAATTGCTAATATATAGTAAAATCTCAATCCCTTACAACGGCATTAAAGCCCTTCCCAGAATGGCCCCAACCAATGTTTCCAGCCCCATATCCTGCCTTCCTGCATGGACCAGAGCTTCAGCCTGATTCTCCTTGGTGAGCACACTCACACCTTCTAATTCTGGGCCTGGGCTGAAGTGGTCTCTCTCGCCTGGGACGTAGCCATTTGGCCCCAGCCCCCCTAGCCTGCCTGGGCTGGTCCTCACATTCCATTTCTTCCTCATCATGGCCCTTACCCTGTCCCTTTACAGCATAGTTCTGAGTATTTTAGGGTTGAGTTCTTTCTCTAGATTATAAATTCCCTGAGGAAGATAAAACAATAGTTAACGTGTGTTGAGTATTTACTGAATGACAGTTATATAAGTGTAAACCACATAGATTTCATATGCAAGAGGGTGCTATTATCTAATGAGGAAAATAACACATAGATAGCAACTTTACCAAATTCATACAGGCTATTGACTTAGTCAAAATGGGATTCCAGCATGCTTTTGGGTGACACCACTGCCCCATTTTTAACCACTTAAAATGGATCTTAGTGGTCTAAGCACTGGCATCAAGCGAGGCAGGGGGTGACATGAATGAACCAATCCATCATGGATTTTCCTCTGGCATCAATCTGGCTTCAAGGAGACCACCTAGGCCAGCTCTGTCTCTTACTATTCTTCCTCGCCACAACATCAGAAAAAGCATTTCCTGCTGTTAGGGAATTTATGATTATAAATAAAAATAAAGCCTGTAAGACATTACTAAAAAGTAAAGAAAAAGGCAACTAGATAAAAAAATAATAAAGTTGGATAAAGGTATGAATAACAATGCTGATAATAACAAGCGAATTCACGAACCATAGTAATATGCTTAGTCCAGTAAAGGTTCTGTGAATATAATGAGTTACAGATTCATCTTGGCTATAAAATAAGAAGCTTCTGTGATTGTTATTGTTGTTATTATAAATTAAGCTGGGCTTAAAATATCATGCTATAGACAAGGGTGTGTTTTAATTAACATGAAAGCACAACCCCAAGCAAGAATTCTGCCTCTTGTTTCTCTAGCTCAAAGATGTTTCTAGGCACAGGTGAGAGGCCAGCAATCCTCTGACCATTGCAAGCTGGCTAAGGAGAAGGGAGCTGACTAAGCCTCACTGGGCCACTATATGTTTGCCCTCAGAAGATATTTACACGAGGCCAGGCATGGTGGCTCACGCCTGTAATCCCAGCACTCAGGGAGGCTGAGGTGGGTAGATCACCTGAGGTCAGGAGTTTGAGACCAGCCTGGCCAACATGGCGAAATCCCATCTCTACTAAAACTACAAAAATTAGCCAGGCATGGTGCTGGGCACCTGTAATCCCAGCTACTCAGGAGGCTGAGGCGGGAGAATCGTTTGAACCCAGGAGGTGGAGGTTGCAGTGAGCCAAGATTGCACCACTGCACTCCAGTCTGGGCAACAGAGTGAGACTTTGTCTCAAAAAAAAAAAAAAATTAAAAAAGAAGATATTTACACAAGGGATGGGGGATACTGGCATCTGGCACAAGTCCCTTTCTAAAAACAAACCCTAGGAAAAAGTAAGAAATTTCTAAAGTTCTAGTATTGAAGATCAATTCAACAGTTAAGATTTTTTTTTTTAAGGTTAGGAAAACCCACTACAAAAGGAAGAAGGAAGCTACTTTGAAATGATACAAATTAGACTGGGTGAGATCCTTCCATGGAAAATCTTCTTTTAACAATTTTAAATTGCAGTAAAATATTCCTAACATAAAATCAACCACCTTAATCATTTTTAAATGTGTGGCCGAGCAGTGTTAAGAACATTCACATTGTTGTGCAACCATCACCACCATCCATTCATCCGTGGAACTCATTTCATCTTGCAAAAGTGAAACTCTACACTCATTAAATAACTGCTCCCCTTTCCCCTCCCTCAAGGCCCTGGCAGTCACCATTCTAGTTTCTGCCTGGAAAGTCTTTTTCCAATGGAGCATTTCATAATCAGTATTGCTCTGTTCTTTCAGGAGGCCTTCTGAAATTTGTGTCCTTTGAAAAGGGAAGAACCATCCTTCCAGAGCCCTCTGGCTTAAAGTCACAAGTGGGAAACTGAGGCTCAGAAGAGAGTAAGACTTGGCTTCACTTAGAACACTCAATGTGGCTGGGTGCAGTGCCTCACGCCTCTAAACCCAGAACTTTGAGAGGCCAAGGCGGGCAGATCACTTGAGGTCAGGAGTTTGAGACCAGCCTGGCCAACGTGGTGAAACCCCATCTCTACAAAATACAAAACTTATCTGGGCATGGTGGTGCACACCTATAATCCCACATACTTGGGAGGCTGAGGCATGAGAATTGCTTGAACTCGGAAGGTGGAGGTTCCAGTGAGCTGAGATCATGTTAGTTCACTCCAGCCTAGGTGATAGAGTGAGATTGTCTCAAAAAAAAATAAGTAAATAATTAAGTGCACAAGCAGGTATTACCTCTCTGAGAGCAAACACTTAGTTTAGAGCAAACACTTAGTTTAGACACATAATTGCCACCCCACACTCACCACTCCTGCCCATAATGCCCCTAGTACCCAATGGCCAACTTGAATTACTGTGTCTTACCACGATGACACCAGTGCAGTTGTTTACTGCATGTAGAACCGGTTAAATGCCTTCTGGAAAGCACCAGTCCTTTCATTAATGAGCTCACCTCCACTGTCCACAGCACAGAAGGGGTGCCATGACACCCCTGTGTCAATACATGGATTTTTTTCTTTCCCTTAGCCCTTGGGGTGGCAGTCGCCTGCCACTGTGTGCAACCTCAATGTGCCCCACAGATATTATCATTTTCTACATGTGCTATGATATGATTAAGGACTATTGAAATTTGGATTTTCCTTTTTCACAAGACAAAAAACAGAAAAACTTTGAGCTCCCCAGAGGCAAGGGAGGGACCAGTGCAATGAAGGGCTACCTTAGGGTCTTCACCCCTGCAGAGCAGGCGTGGGGTCTCATGGAGCAACTGCGTGTGCCTTGCCTACTTCCTGCAACCAGAAATAGTCACTACCAGCCCCTGTCCAATGAGGGCCAGCATCCACATCCCTCCCCTTTCCCTCTGGCAGTCCTCCTTTAAACCTCCTGGAGGTTTAGCTTCCTCCTTCCTCTTCTCTTCTTTAAGTTGTTCTATTATCTACATGCAGGGTTTGATGCAGATTTCCAACAGCTGTTCATCAAAACATCTTCTATTTCTACCTTTGTCCTCGAAGTGTTGTCATGTCACTTCTGTACTACAATTTAATTAAGTGTCAAGCAAGAGATCAGTTGAGAAGGTCTTGCCTCTCAGTGGAACTAGGGAATAATAACATCTGCAAGGCTTGCTGGCATCCTGTGTCTAAACCCAAAGCAACACATATCATAGCAGGAAGGATCTTTCCCCACCCCAGCAAGAGGAATGAGGGTTGCTATGGACTAGCAGTGCCCTTGAGAGCATCTTAGCTCAGTTTTCTCACCAGGAAGTTGTAAATAATACATATTTTCCCCAACAGACTAGGTGCCAGCATTGGTAGATGTTGGTGAAATGAATTAATGCATACATACATTTTAGATCATAGATCTTTAGTTCTTTGGGGGATGGATGTAGGTGTGAAAGTAGGAAATCCATTGATGAGCAGAGTGTTAAATAATAAAATATAGGCATAACGTCTAGACTTTTAACACATTAAGGCTGGTTACTTTGGTAAACATTAGAACCGCCAAAGCACACACAACTGCACAAAGTTGGCTGACAAACTTTTCTGTTAAATCAACACTCCAAAGATCATCATTAATCTCAGTAAGTTATTAACTCCAAGAAATCATCTGAACAATGGTGAACTATAATAATCTGCACATACCATATGTGCATTAAGCATTAACACTTCATTCTTGCCCATTTCTTAATGTCAAGAAAGCTCAAATGTACCCAGCACATTGATCTCTCCTGCAGAAAAACATGTTACATCTCATCCACAATTATAACAGCTACCTAGCTTGCTATGTTATTGTCATCCCAACTAGTAGGGAAGGAAATGTTATAACCCATGATTCTAACATACATGAGGTCAGGTCATTCAGTTGCTCTGGGAACTGCATAGAGTTGAGCTCCCTAAATCTTCTGGGCTGTGCCAGCCAACACCAGTTGGGAACTCCCCTCCAATAACCACGACTACATTATGCTCCTGGCAGGGCCCCAGGGGCTCCAGTGTCTCACCCCAAGAGTAACTCTTCTGGCACTGGCAGAACAGCCCCAGCCTCATGAAAGAGCCCAGCTGGACCATAAATTGTACAGACAAAGATAAAGACACACATTTTCTCTTGGCTCAAAGGACCTCACCATGGCACATTACCCACCCCTCTCCCAGGCCAGCACAGCCGTTCACATGACTCCCCCTTCTCCTCCACTGTTTCTCCTCTCCCACTCTATCCTGTTCTCCTCTTTCCCCATCTGCTGCATGAGCTACAAGTCTCCTATCAGCCCTGGTCACCGGAGCAGCATATCATCCCAGAGCTGGCACAGCAGGCTGTTTGTTGGGATGACCTTCAAATGACCTTCCCTGTGGGTCTTTCTCAGCACTGACTTAACCTTGTTCCCGCAGACAGCTGTGGGCCAATGACAAGCATACCCTGGTCCAGATACCGCTGCTTGCTATCTGTGTGACTTTGGGCACTTGTTTGATGTCTCCGAGCCTCATAAAATAATGCTAACTTCATGGGATGTTTGCAAGGACTAAATGAGATATGTCATAGCTGTAATGAAACTTAGCATGCCTTACAGGTACAAAGGCTCTTCACATCTTTGGTCCACTACCAGGAAGGCAGGTAAGTGTTTTAACTTAGTGTTTTAAGAAAACAAAATAAAAACAAAGTTCAAAAATATTAATTGACCTACCCAAGTCAGTAATGGAGGAAGCAAAAATAAAACCCAGGTTTAGCAGGCTCCTTATCCACTGCTAATTACACTCTTCTCTCTATAAAGCAAATGCTGTGGCAGAATTTTTGTGCTAGCCCTGCCTTCCAAACATGCTGGAAAGGCCACAGAGCAGCAGGAAACCTACATTGTTTTCCCTACTAGATTTAAACCTGTTTAATTTGTTGGATTCCACAAAAGAACATACCATCCTTCATTTATACTTTATACTTCAGTTTTCCCCATCTGCCCACTGTAGCAGGAGGTCTTCTCCTAGTGAAAATGGTTAGAATTATGTAAGGTACAATTTAAAGTCTTTTGAGATGCTTAGAGATGAGTTCTGGAAAAATTACACATATACACACACTTTCCTAGACATTTGGATGAGTCCAGGCTCTTAGAGAAAGTATACTTGCAGAGGTTCAGGTAGATATTATTGATGAGCTGTCTATTCAGAGCCTTGAATGAAAAGGTGAGGTATTTTTGATGTCGATATCAATAGGCAGTGAGATTTGATCAGTAGTGAGAGGATGACATTAAATGAAGGGTCAGAGAAATAAAGAAAACGGCATCCCTTTGCTGAGCTTGGCAAAGATGATAAAATATAAATAACATGGATGTTACTCTGATTCCATTTTTTTTCTTCTTTCTGATTGCCACTTGAGATAATTAGCTAATACAATAAGGCAAGTAGAAAAACCGCCTGGATTTTTTGCTAGCCTATTTCCCTCTCCCCAGTGGAATAACTTGGATTAAATAGCATCAAGGCACTCTCAGCTGAATCCCTTCCCCCCAAAAAAGGAGACACAGAGGGCAAAGCCAGACCTTTCTTCCTTTTCTAGCCCAGAGAGGTTGCTGGGAAGAGCTCAAGGGCCCATATGAGGCGGGAAGCTGCAATGCGTCTCCATGACAACCACCCAGGCCAAGGCCACTTTCATCACCTGAAAACTAAGCAAGACACGAAAGGAGGGTGCATCTGTCAGGAAGTTTGGATTCCCACAAGAGCAAGCCTGTTCGAAAGCAGGCATGTGTTGCAGCTGATGTGGGATGGGTAAAAGGGAACAAAAGCATCGGGAACTAACCAAGAAACTGACCAAATCAACGCCAGCTCAATGAAGAGGTATTGGAGAAGAGCGTTGGCTGCCCAAAGAGCCTTCCAAAATCGTTTGGTAGGAAACGGCAGCTGGGTCACAAAAGGAGAGGCAGTCTGAGGGTCTAGTGTTGAGTTGGTCACAGAGGGGGACAAGTGGTTGTGTGCTCCAAGAAGGGTCTGCAAGCCACCTTGGAGGTCTGGGGAGGAAAGGCAGGTGCCCATGATCACAGAGATATTGGTAGAGCCCAGATCTACGCCTATGCTTTCTAACCCAGTCCGGGGCTATCTTTGTATCTTCCACTGGCTTCACTTTCTCCTTCTCCCCTTTTATACAGTGTTTCCTACAGCAGTTGCTTTTCTGGGCACTTTCATGCTACCAGCGTGTTCATCGTAACCAGATTTCCCCTGCAGAGAGGCATGGGCACTATGGTTTGAGCACCTTTCCAGGGATGGCTCTCCTGGAGGAGAAAGGATGAAAGGAAAGGAGGAAAACATTCCATTTTCCTCCCAGTTGCTCCTTAGGCTGGTGCTGGAAAAGTGATAAATGGGGCAGCAGGTGTCAGATATCAATCTGGCCTTCCTTCTCCCTACCCGCCCATTACTCAGTTGGAAAGATTAGGGTAATGAATGAAGTTGGACTGCCTGGGTTAAAACTCTCACCCTTCTGCTCACTCACTGAATAACCTTGCCCAAATCCCTTAACTTCTTTGCCTCCTAATCTTCGATACAGAGATCACAACAATTTTTTCCAATCTTCTATACGGAGATCATAACAATACCTACCTCCTAGGGTTTGCCTTAGAAAGAGGGACCCACAGACCTCAGACCTAAGATGTCACTAGCATTTCTCCTGCATGCTTGAGGGAAGCCCAGCCCAAGGACACAACCGACAAATCCAACAGTTTGTGAGTGAATGCATGAAGGAAGGTTAGTCTGTCCTCACTCCAAACCTGTTCTCTTCAGACCCAGTGTTTCCTAACCTTTCCACATCATGACAGAGAAAGATCACAGTATTTGTACAACAGGCCAAGGTCAATGGAGAGGTTGTTCCCAGCTGCAAGCACATGGCCCTGAGGCTCTGGCTGCCCCACAACCCTCCTGGCATCTCCCAGGGCTATGGGGATCAATATTTAGGTTCCTGGTAATCAATAAGAAGCAAAGTAAGCACAGCCCAAAATTGGGGTGGGGGCGACCCCAGTCCCTGGGGCCAGGGGACATCTGGACACTAATTGGTTTAGAAGTATTTGGGCTAAAACCTGGAGTGCAGAGAATCACTCTGGTTAGCTCAGGCCAATGGGAGCCCACCTCAGGTCCTGGGGTAGAGGCAATTTTTATTATGCTTCCTGGTTACTATGCTATGGGAGAAAGGTGGAAAGAATTTTTGTTGGGGAAACTACCACCATCCCCACTGCACACTGAATGGACAGAGGCAGAACTCCTAATGGGGACAGCATCCCAAGTCTGATGCTCCCCTCCGTGTTCCCCTTTATATGCCTGCCCCCATGTGTACTTCTGTTTGCTCCTCCGTAAGACACTGGTAGCCATCCAACGCCAAAAGATGGGTCAAAGACCATAATGGTCTCAGTGAGCAATTGAAGTAAAGGACCTCATGTTTGAGCTTTTCTTGAAAGATTTTTTTTAAAATAAATAAAAGGGTTATTGAGCTCTTTTTTTCCCTCCCTTTCTTTTAACAGCACCTTTCAACCCAGGAGCTGCCAAAGAAGTTATAAGCCGTGCTATGTATAGAAGCCACGTCACTCCCTACTGAAATAGAGAAGAGCAGCATCTCCCCCACAGCATTGAGGGAAAGAAGAGGGAGCAACTGGGTCCAGCCAAAACAGGGTGTGGGGGTGGGGGGCTGGTGGGGGTGGAGGAGTGGCTGCAACCCTGCCTGGTGTGTGCAGGGGGCCAACACAGGGAGAGCTACCAAGGAGGGCCACTGCCAGGAATTGCAGCATTTTTGTGCTGGACAGAGCTGCCTCAGGGCATCTCATTCCCACTCCTAGATGTAGTTGATCATATTTGGAAAGGCCCTCAGGGACAGGAAACTTGATAAATTCCCATTCCAATGTTTCACGACCCTGACAGTAAAGGAGCTCATCCTAATAGCTATGCTACAGGCTTCTTCCCACAGTTTAAATGCATTTTCCCTTCTGACGTCCTTCGTGGAGATCAGGAACAGCTGGTCACTCTCCTCCCCATCATAACCCCTCTTATATTGAGGATGGGTATCCTGTTGCTTTTCACCCCTTGCTGCTTCTTACTAATAAAAAAAATAAAACTCCAGTTTCTGTATCTTGCCATCAAATGCCCTTTTCCTTTGTCCCCACTCAACCCATTATCACCGTCCATTTTTTTTAAGTATATTTTTTCTTCTGACCTTGTTGCAAAATTGATGGCTCAGGAGTAAATATCATTCCCATTGTACTATCCCGAAAATGGAGGCATACACATTAGGACCAGGTGAAGGGAAGGAAATGAATGTGTGCTGCAGCCCTCCCCTTTGTAAGCTGTTCCCTACATTCTCTTAGTGAATCTTCAAAATCCCAACCTCCTGTTCACAAACCAGAAGTTAAGATTCAGAGAAGGAAGGGGTTCAAGATGATCTGGTTAATCATCACTACAGCTGAGGTTTAAATTCTGTTCTCATTGTTTATTAACTTGTAGACCAGTTCAGATCAAGAATACATTAACTCAGGGCCAGGTGCAGTGGCTCACACCTGTAATCCCAGCACTTTGGGAGGCTGAGGCAGGCAGCTCACTTGAGGTCAGGAGTTTGAGGCCAGCCTGGCCAACATGGTAAAACCCTCATCTCTACTAAAAAATACAAAAATTAGCTGAGCGTGGTGGTGCGCACGTGTAGTCCCAGCTGCATGGGAGGCTGAGGCATAAGAATTGCTTGAACCAGAGACGGAGACTGCAGTGAGCCAAGATCATCCCACTGCACTCCAGCCTGGGCAACAGAGTGAGATTCTGTCTCAAAAAGATGAATAAATAATAAAAAAAAATACATTAATTCCATTCAGAGAAATGCAAATCATAGCATCGATGAGCAGGAGATGCCATTTCCCACCCGCTGGGATGGCTAGAGTAAAGAATAGAAAATGACAAGTGTTGGTGAGGGTGTGCAGCAATTGGAACCCTCACACATTGCTGGTGGGAATGGCAGTGAGGTAGCTGCTTTGGAAAACAGTCTGACACTTTCTCAAGTGGTGAAATAGATTTACTATATAATCCCAAAATTCCGCTCCTTGAAATATATGCAAGAGAAATGAAAACATACATCCAGACAAAAACGTATATACAAATGTTCATAGCAGAATTATTCAGAATAGCCAAAAAAGGAAACAACCCAAAAGTCCATCAAATAAAGAATGGGTAAATAAAATGTGGTATATCCATACAGTGGAGTATTAGTGGCAAGGAAAAAGAATGAAGTACTGATCCATGCTTCAATGTGGCTAAACCTTGAAAGCATTATGCTGAATAAGAAAGAAGCCAGACACAAAAGGCTACATATAAGATTCCATTTATACACAATGTCCAGAACAGACAACTGTATAGAGAAAGATAGATTAGTGGCTACCTAGGGCTGGGGGCCATGTGGAGCTGGAGAGGGTGATGGCTAAGGGATGTGGGGTTTCTTTTTGCAGCAATAAGAATGTTCTAAAATTGATTGTGGTGATGGTTGTGCAATTCTGTAATTATAGTAAAAGCTACTGAATTGCAAAAGCCATTGACTTGTACTCTTTAAATAGGTGAATTATACCAAATGTGAATATATCTCATTAAAGCTGTTTTTTAAAGAGTACTTTAAATTCAAAAACTCTGCTTTTTAAATGTTTGAGAATCCTTTGTCCTTATAAAGAATTGATTCAAAGTTCCATAAAGCAGATTCAGTTTCCAGATTGTGTTGATAAGACTTGCCCATGGCTGGCCACCCCATCATCTCTAGCAGAGGGTGTGTGAGAATGGCCGTTGGCTCCAGCTTCCTGGGAGGGGAGACCCAAGGCCCAGGAAGAAAGTGATGAGTCCTCTCTCATCCAAAGGTGCATGACCAAGATACCTGCTTTGAGGTACTTCCCATCCAGCTTCTCCATTACAATGGAAGGCAACAAAGCCAACAGGAAGCACCTTGTCCATGTGCACCATGAGTCAAGTCACATGTAGGACCCAGCCAAGGACCTGGAGTCCCTGCCACATCCCAGAACCACGCTCAGGTAGCAGGTGCCAGGCCTCTGAGCTGGAAGCAATGGGGGGGAAGATGCGCCCACCTCCTGCTCACTCCCGCCTCTCTTGGTCATTCCACAGAGCTCCAGAGAAAGAGAAAAAGGAGACAAAGAAAGAAAAGAAGAAAAGAGCATGCAGAGACCAGTTGGAAAATAAAAGGGGGCCAATTCCCTCTTATTAAGCCTGTTATTAGGCTGCGAATCAAATTAAACCACAGGGCTTTCCACTTACAGAGTGCTATTTTAAGGCTTATTAGACTATATTAGGATTGGCATACATTTCCACTGACATAATATCGGCCTTTAATTGGATTTAAGGGCGAGGAGGCTGCATTCAGCTGGAATAGGGTCCCTGCAAGGAGAAACTTGCTATTCTCCTCACAGCTTCCCCACTTCCCCTGCTGGCTGCCATCCCAGGGGCTGAGCAGGCCCTGTAACCCTTTCAGATCCAAAACACAGCTGTTTTCCTCCTCCTCCTTTGATAAGTGCCCAGAGGCCGAAGCAGGCTCCCCTCTCGCCTACGTGTGCCCATCCCTGCCTGGCCGGCTTCCGGTCCTCGGTGACTGTAGGAGGTGCAGAGCTGTGTGTGCCTGCTGAGGCTGGGCAGCAGACTTCAGACTGTGAGTAGAGCCCCAGGGAGGGAGGCCAGCCTCCGCCTCCTGCTTCCAAGCTGCTGTGGACAAGATTGGCAGTGGGAGGTGCAGGAGTTTTTCATGGGACAGTGAGGAAAAGGGGGACTTGGGATTGGAAGCAGAGTTTACCTTGACCTTTGAATCTCCTCCCATCCCCTGCCTGGTCTATCCTTGAAAGACTCCCAGGGGCAGGTGGTAGAACCTGAATAGAGGAGGGATATGGGAAAGATTTCACACACTATGGTGAAGAGAACACTCTCAGGGCTGGTGGCAGTTTCCAGACACTTGTGACCAACTTCTCAAAGCTGCAGCATCCTCCTACGTAAAATAGGAACACGCTTTCCTTCCACTCGGGATTGCTTTGAGAATTAATTGAGATAATACAGCTAAAGTGGTGAGTAAGAGGCTTAATAACGTTTAGTGCCTTCTTCCCTTTGCTGTACAAATTTCAAATCTTTCTACCAAAAGGCATCATAAAAGCAACAGACCTCACCAGTCAAGTACGTTACAAAATAATCTTGGGAGGGGAAATATCTTGGTACAGAGACAAGTATGTATGAAATATCACTTCCCAAAATATTGCTCAAACATGAAAAAAAATCCCAAATTCCTTAACATTTTCCACTAATATATGTGAACATCGCCTGCTCCTACTTGCCAAGATGTTTCTTCGCTATACTTTGATGTCTTCAATTTCCACGCTTGTTTTTAGCTCTTCTGCCAGAGCCATGTGCTTGTTTATTTTTACTACATTTTTATGACGTTTCTGCTATAGCAATAAGTTTTGCATTATTAGTTTTATCAAATAACAGAATGTCTGGTTGGCTGGCTGAGATTTATTGGCCCAGTTTTTATGGCTCCATCCCAGAACACTTTTTGTGATTACTTTCTAAGTTGTTCTTAGATCCCCTCTTAAATATGTGCTTATTCATTTATTAAATCACACTTGAGGACTAATTGTTATGGTATAAACTTAGCATCAGTGCAATGCCAATTGCTATCGTCTTACCATTATTACTTAATCACAGATTTGTGTACTTGGTTCTATGCAACATACATATCTATATGTAGGAAAAGTTGCTTGTAAAGCTGAAATTTACAAACTGCATTTCTTCCTATATTCACTAGGAAGTTTCTCCTCCTAATACATATTATCACACCTTGAAATATCTGTTTGGCAAGTTCCATCGTTTATTTGGGATGTTGACTTTCCTGAAGCTGGAGGAAAACTTTATTACAAAACAAAACAAAAAAATGCAAGCATGATTTATTTCATCCCTGCATTAGCTTCCTCTGCTGTTCTTATTTGACCCAATAAATGTATGAATGACTTGGTTCTATGGTTGAGAGGCAGAGAAAGCATGAATTTCTCCCGTTTATTATGGGGAGAACTTGAGGTGGGGGGGCAAGCAGTATCTTGCCCAGCCCTGCAATGAGGTGTCAGTTGTCCTGTTTTCTGTAAGGAAGGTCCTCATAGCCTGGCATTAATGAAGTCTGTTGTGCTTCTTGAAAGCTTTGCAACCCCTAAAAGTCTGAATTCTTTTTAAGTCAGATCTGTTTTCCTCATGGAGCCTGAGCCCAGGGTTTTCTTCTCCCCTCCAACCCCCAACACATGTCCTCATTGCTCACTGACCCCCAGAGAGTTCCACATCAGTAAGAGTGGGACCTCCTGGAATGTTCCCCCAAGGGGACATCAAAGGAGCAACTGTCCTGGCGGGTTTGGATTAACGGCATCTGAATCATTACAGCCAGAAGTGTGTATGCCTGTAAGCCTGGGGCACCAGCAGTGTGTGTGTGTGTGTGTGTGTGTGTGAGTGCACTGCACATTGAGCCTGTGCATATTAAGGGGTTTAAATCAGGAATGAGCTCAAATCCACAGACATGTATCCCTGTGAACTCACGGTACTCACAATTTAGCCAGGAGGAGTTTTTATTTGAAACCCACTGAGGTCTAAAATCTTTTTAGGGCTCAGTTTTCTGGAGTTGAAGTGTTTTATATTCCCACTTCTGCTCCTATTCTACTACGGTTCTTCTTTCCCCATCAGGGAATAGACTATTCTGATGGCAGAGGGTGGTAGGCAGGAGCCTTTCATAAAAATAACTTTTGATCATAATGCATCATCATTATCATCAGCACTATTCAGCACTAACGCAGGTAGGTCACTGGAGTAGGGGCAGGCTTCTCGGTGAATGGCTCTTGGATGTGCTTTTCTGTCCACATGTGTGTGTCCTAATGTACCCCTGCTCTGCAGATGGCTCTAATTAATCAGGACAGGGAAAGCTCTTGGAGAGGGATTCTTTTTCTTCAAAAAGGAAGATGCTCTAGCTCCTCCCTCCACTTAGCAACCAGCACATACAGATGTGGCAAAGGCAGAGAAATAGAGAAGTGGTGGGAAGTTTCACCAGGGCCCTATGGGAGGCAACTTGCTGACAGCCCCAGGAAAATGTGGAGAAGGTGCCTGAGCCCCTTTTCAGCACGAGCATAAATGAGTCTAGTGGTTGTGAAACACAATTCATAAAAGATGACGCAAATGCCTGCTTTCGTCTCCTGGTCTTATTTTAGGGGTGTCCAGAATCCAAGCACTCCTTCCTTAGGTGAAACCCTCCACGATGGGAGGTCTTGGTTTCAGGCAGGACCAAGAGCCCCCAGTTTGGAAGTTCAAAGAGCCAGATGCCCCTCTTCCTGCCTCTAGTGGTCAGGGCCCTGGGCTGGTTCATGAAGCCTTGCTCCCAAGCCTTTGGATTTCTAGCAGGTAATGCACTGGTAAGGAAGGATGCTTAGACACTCTTCAGGATGTCGGTGGTAAGTCACCACAGGGACGATGCTCTCTGCTAAGAGATGGCTATCACCCTTCCAGCTTCCCGTGTCCCAATTCCTGAACTTCGTCCAAGTCTGTTCATCCAGCTAGCCATCAATTCTGGGACTTGATATCCTTCTCCATAAATTCCCTTTTTCATTTAAGATAACCTGAGTCAGTCTTTGTTAGTTGCAACCGAAACATCCTAACTGATAAAGCCCCCAAGACAGCTGACGTCAGATTTGATTAGCTGAAAGGGCAAGCCCCACTGGCTGTGAGCAAAAAGTGCAGCCACAGTGATCCCCACTTTCATCACAAGTCTGGACAAATGAGACCATGGGTGCTCGGCAGACTCTCCCATTCAGCCAATTAATATTTACCTGGTACTAACCATGTGCCTGGCACTGCCCTAGGAGCAAGAGATGCAGCCACAAATAGGAGAAAATCCCTTTTCTCATGTAGTTTGAATCCTAGTGTGGGATGAGACAAGCAATTACAAATAGGCATATAAATCCCTCCGCCTATGCCTAGGAAGAGAGGGAGGAGGGGTAGAGAGCGAGGGGGAAGGGGGAAAAATCAAGAGGCTTTAGGGAGGGAGAGAGAAGGAGAGAAATGGAGATCATATGATGCCAACAGAGAAAAGAGTTTCCAGAAGGAGGGAGTATTCATTTTGTAAAGTGTACGAGGAGGTAGGAAGATACCATTTTGTTAAATGATAGAGGGTAGATTTCTATAGTAGGACAAGGCTGAGAAATGACTCCAACATATCAGTGGGCAGCTGATGCAGGTTTAAGGGGAAGAGGGAGGAGGGGATTTAGGATAGGAGAGCGAGAGCGGAGATATCTGATGCTCCTTTTGAATGTGCATTAGTGGACTTGGGATGTCCAGTTTCGAAGAACTGCTTTAGAAAGGGAAACCACTTTACTCGTACAAGGTGAAGATATCTTGAGCCAGATCTTCCTAGAAGCTCCACCTAGAAGATCTGCGAGAAGCTGGGGTTCTATTTTTTTCCCAACTGGGCCCTCCAGTGGGTCTGTTTTTCTATCCAGGTGCTCAAATGGGAAAGCCTGAAGCTCAGATACAGCTGTTTGTGTAAGTGGCAAAGTTGGGTTTATAGCAATTTAATCAGCAGCATTAATAATGTCACCTAAGCTTAATGATACCAATTATAACCACGGTAAACATTTCTGAGCCGTTTATAAACAGTGATGTTCAAGATGAACTTCCTGCATTTGGTCAATGCTGTTGTTAAAAAACAAGACTAGAAGGTTCATGTTTTGAAGATTCCCATATTCTCACTCCTGTGCTGAACAAAATGCGTCATATAAGGGCAAACCCCTGCAAGGATGTCATCCTCTTCCTCTCTTTACTACCTGCTTTGGTCGTTTCTCAAGGCCAGGTCTGCATCCACTGCTGTCGTCCACCAAAACAGAGTAAGGCTAGGGCAGGAGTATTATGGACCTAACCATGCCAGAACAGGGACACAGTTGGATAATTATTCTAGCCCAGGCAATATTGGTTCCCTCTATTAAGCAAGTTCTGAGAAGTCCAGGGGAAAAACAAAAGGGATTGTTAAAGGTCAGATAGAAAGCCCATCAAAATTCTAATCAAAACAGAAGTTGGAGGCAGGACTTCGTAAGAGCTGTTTCTCTCCATGGGTGGTTCTCATATGAGAAATGGGAGCTAGCCTTCCTCCTCTGAGGAAGGAACGTGTATTAGAGAGCCAAAAGTACTCCCTGAGGGATTCTCACTAGAGTATGAGGAAGACAGAGGGGCCTGGGGAAGGATTCCTAAGGAAGGTTGTGAAACCACCTGTTTCCAAAGGGCTTCAACATTAAAGGCAACATATCTGCCTATGAGAGGTGTGGTGTCCAAATGCAGAGATGGGTGTCGGCTAAGGAATGTTGACCAGCCAGAGTCTCTTCCTGATACAAGAGCCTGGAAAAAATGCACATGTGGCTAGAGCCACCATCTTCATCTAAAAACAGCAGAACTTTCCCACCTTTTTCATGGCAGCCATAGGAAATGATAATCTTTGCAGGGCACATGGAGTAAACAGAGTGGGGGCTGGAGAGCCAGCCTGCTCAGCTGAGAGCGCTGAACACTGAGTGCCAAGGTCTGTGCCCTGCATTTCACATGCCCTCCCTCTTTCCTTTGCATCCTTCTTGCCTTCCTAATCTGCCTCAGCAAAGGGCTTCTTGCATGGTTTTCTCATCATCAGGAGTGCATGTCTCAAGGAAAACTGCTCTTGTCCATGTTCTCAGCCAAATGAGAGTATCAATTCATTTGTTTATTGTAAATAGAGTAGTGCAATAGTTTGGTCCTGAATCCATGTCCAGTTTGGAATCTTAAGAGACCAAGATGCCAAAATACCTGGTTGCCATGAAGATAGGATCTGCCAGAGCCTCTGACATCCCATCTCAAGCATGTGAGGGGCTCAGAACTCTTCCTAAGAGGAATTAAGGTCTGTCCTCATTCAATTTGTAGAAAGCCACTCAGCCTTCTCTTTGCCACCAACACAAACCTTCTTTTCAGTCTAACCTCCCCGAAGATAGCAGACTCTTCAGGGGGAGTTTACTGCAGTGTTTGGAAATTGCATTGTGTTTTTATAGATTTGTGTGTACACCTGGTGGTCTTAGAACTCCGCAGGCAACTCTAGTAAATAAATACCAGCGCTGGGCTGAGCCCAAGTTAAAGTGAAGGATTTTGTTAGGCCAAAGTCAGAGAAAGGAATTACAGAGAAATCCATGCCAGAAAGCAGGAGACTGTTAGACACAGAGCACTCCATTCAGGGGAAAGGACAACAATATGTTTTTTTCCCAGCCAGTGTGTCTCAACGGAGATGAGGATTTGTGAACAAGATTCAAATTCCACTGCCACCACTAACTTGTTTTTTAGAATCCAAAATGAAGTCTTTCTGCGGCTGCATCTATGTGGCATCAACTATTTGGAAGGGAATTGAGAAGTTTATTTAATTATCCAGGTATTTCAAATATACAAATCCTTTTTTTCCCCACTTCCAATTCAGATGTTTGTCATCTGTAGCAAGCGTGTGTGACTCAGATTTCTCATCTGAAACCGGGGGGCGGGGGGTGGAGGTTCAAGTTCACTTGTCTACAAGGGCTGCCTTTTCTACTAACAAGTGAGCCTGAAGCAATGTACCCACACTCTTTTTGGGGAGAGCAAAGTTTAAAGAAAATATATTGCCTGCCAGTGTAGCTAGAGAGCAGCAGCTCTCAAATGGCCAAGTAATTTGGAGGAGAGGGTTGGTAGAGAAGAAAACGGAATGAGGATATGACTGTGTTTTATTAAATTACCTGGAAGTAATTAGCCATATAGAATCTTCGGGTATGGCCATTTAGAGGTTCCAGGCCATTATTTACTCACAGTTAATTCCTTAATGCATGTGTTCATTCAACAAATATTAAGTTGATGCCTACTCTATGACAGTGACTTGGGTAGGTGCTAGGAATAAAGGGATAAAAACAAGCTTTTTAAAACAACTTTTACAAGTGAGTATATAACCACATCTATGTCAAGTTCTGTGAAGAAAAGATGAAGGCAGTTATGAGCGAGTATCGCTGGGCACAATCTCATAGGCAGGGCTAGGGTAGGCTCGCTCAGGACAGAGCAGGGTGATTGAGACTTGAAGGTTGAAGACAGGCAGGGCTAGACATGGCAAGGCCTGGGAAAGTCAGGATCTTGCAGGCTACATAAGAGGCACTTGATTTTATCATGGATGCAAGGAGAATCCACTGAAGGGCTTAGAATCATTTAGAGGAAAAAGCACCAGAATCAGACCACCTGGGTGGACCCAGACCAATGGCTTGACTAGTGAGGTGGCCCTGAGAAAGCCATTCGACCTTCCTGTCTCAGTTTTCTCCTCTGCGAATGAGTACTACAAAGAGACTCAAAGTTAGACCTGGAAGGCACCTGAGAGTTTTGTTTTGTTTTTTTATGTCCAGCCCCCTCCTATTTCAGAAGGAAAAAGTCAAGGCTGCTTTTTTTTTTTTTTTTTTCTGAGATGGAGTCTTGCTCTGTCACACAGGCTGGAGTATAGTGGCTCAATCTCAGCTCGCTGCAACCTGTACCTTCAGAGTCAAGCAATTCTCCTGCCTCAGCCTCCTAAGGAGCTGGAACCACAGGTGCATACCCCCATGCCAGATTTTTGTATTTTTAGTAGAGACGGGGTTTCACCATGTTGGCCAGGCAGGTCTTGAACTCCTGACCTCAAGTGATCTGCCTGCCATGGCCTCCCAAAGTGCTGGGATTACAGGCATGAGCCACCGTGCCTGGCTGTCAAGGCTCCTAATACCTGTTCTGTGCACTTCATTTGACTGTGGCAGTAATCAAAAGAAATAATACGTGTAAACGTATTTTGTAAAATAAAGAAAAATGTATACCTAAGGTCTTAAATTACTGTTTCTGATCTCTCCCATCCTGGCCACAAAGACTCACACATCTCAATGTTCCTAAGTGTTAAGACAAGAGAGAGAAAAATAGAGTTTTGTCTGCATGTGTCTACGTGTGTATGTCTGTGTCTTTGTATCTAAGTTTTTATTTCATTATCTGTATCTAGAGAGAAAAAAGAAAAAAGATATTTGAGAGACTGAATGTAGTTCTAGGGCATTATTTACAGGGAGGGGGAAAATCCTGAAAAAATACCTTATCCCCTTGGGAGCAGTGACCTAATCAAGATGCATAATTGCCTGTCTTATCTAAATGAAAGCATCATTTGAGAAACAGTAATGGGCCTCAGTGTGGTTTCAATTGCTATATAGTTCTCAATTGCTATTGAGTTCTCATTTGCCATGGAGTTCAGCGGCTGAAGGGTAATTATAATGTTTAACAAATATATTCCCTTTAGGGATCTGATGTTAAAGACACAACATCCCTTTTCTTATCCTATCAGATTACACAGCTCCCGGGACCATTGCTATGTATCTTAAAGGTATGGGCACTTTCTCTTCCTAAGCTTACCTTTCTGCCAGGCAGCCACTAAGAAACATGGTCTCAGAGGATGGGAGAGACCAAGAAGTCAGGACCTCCAGGTGGGCCTGTCCCTCATCCACATGAAGCTGCCATGAGAGCTCTTGCTGTCCCTCAGGCCTTCCTAATGAACTCCAAGGCAGCTTAGGAGAATATGCTCTGTCAATTATTCATCCCCGCCAGGTCCCAGGCATCATCTTTTCCTATCCCATTGCACCAAGACAGGAGATTATGAGGATCAGAGGAAAGGTGGTGCTCACTAAAAATACAGATCAGATACTCAGTTTCTCTTTAGGACAATGGGGTTACCAAAAAATAAGGGTCCCGTTCTATCCTTTCCTTAGCAAGAATATAGCATACTCATGACAGGTCTAGCAGTGATATCTGAGCTGAATGATGTTTCTCTCGACAACAACAAAAAGATAAAAATGGACCAGTTTGGAAGAAGAGGCCCCAAACCCCCCATAGAGTTGTTGCAGGGTGGCCAGTGCCTCTGTCCACCTCGGAGCTCAGAAGATGGCACAGAAGCCTGCGTGCTTGTAGAGAGAGAGAGACAGTGGGTGCTGCCCTCTGCATTGGGCTGGCCTTAGCACATCCAGTCCTGCACAGCCATCCTGGATAGCCCCTGTCTTGTTCTTCTCCCACCTCAAGTCTACTGAGTGCATTCCGCTTGAAGATGGGGTCCACATCTGCTGAATGCACATTTTATCCCTGGTGGTGGCTTTGTTCTTAACCCGGCATAGGAGCTCACTAAATGTTTGCAGAATGCATGGTAAATGGAGCAAAGAGATGAGTAAAATTGACTGTATTACTTCCAGCTGCCTGATAGTCTGTTTGAAGATACTGGCCTTAACATGGATGGTCCTCCGTGCCATCCACTTCCCCAAGGACTCAGCTGTAATGAGCCCTAGGGGGTGGGTTGCTGCTCTGCTCCAGATGTGAACTCATGGGGTACTTTCCAGGGAAAACTAGGAAGAGCTAGGAGAGAGAGAAGTGTCACAGGTTGGCAGATGACAATCATGAGGGCTGTCCACTGTGCCAGCCCAGTGACAGAAACCAGCCTCTTCAAAGGTCCCTGCAGGCCCACGATGCCTTGTGTGTGCACTCACTGCTTGGAGAATAGAGCCCACATGTGTTGCACTGTAGGTACCTTGTGAGCTATAGAAAATGATGCGTTGATTGATTTGCTTATTGGGCCTTTTATTTATTGTGCCCAGGGTGATGGATGAATTTAGTAAAGAAGGAAGGGAAAGGGACAATCAAATTTGAGAATGGTCTGTCAGCTGCAGAGAGGCTGCACTGCAACCAGTTATTAGCTTAGAAAATAAGATTTCTCCCCAGTCCTCACTTTCTCTTTTGCTGAGAGAATATTTTTTCCAACCTACATCAATATAAGAAAAATAAAAAATGTGGAGAGTGGGGCGGAAGGAGGAAAGGTTAGAGCAGGAAGAGGGAGTGAGGCCAGAAATTTGTTTAACAGAATCATTTCTGTGCCTCCTTGAACACTTTGATTAAAGCCAGGGGACTAAATCAAAGCCATTGAAAGGAAAAATAAAAAGATGTCTGAGAACAATTTTGTTTGCTGGAATTTTCCCTCCTGTGTTCTATTATGGTGGGGGTGTGGCTGTGTGTGTGTGTGTGTGTGTGCACGCGTGTGTGAAAAAAAGTTCTATTTGGCCCTCCTTTGATCTTTCAAAGAAAAGAACATTTAAAAAAGGAAAAGAAGAAGAGAAATTGATACCAATCTTGTTCCTTTTCTTTCCTTCACTTCCATCAATAACTCAACTGGATCTAAAGTGAGGTATGAATAGCTATTAAGCCCAGGCAATCCACAAATGAAAACCTGCAACATGTAATAAGAGAGGGTTTCCAAGGCCACTACAGCCACCAGGGGTTCTCTTAATCATAGGTCCTCTCCCCTCCCCTGGTCCCCCTTAAGTCATGAGACCATTTAGAGGCCTTGATACATCATCAAGTAAGGCCAAGATGGGAAGAGCAAGATGGAGAGGCCTCCAGTTCATACTTCCGTCTTCAATGGGTTTGCTGTAGAGCCACCTGCAGGGAGGGATATACTATTGATGTGGTAGGGCTGCTACAAGCTCAGAGAGGTGGCTTGAGATAGCAATATTCAAATAAGACAAGACCACAAGCACTCATTCCTAGGTTGGGAATTGGTGCAAGTATCCTCCTTGCTCTCCAAAGAGGACCACACGCTTTCTATGCATCTTCAAAACTTCACAAAAAATAGTGATATGTCAGGGGTACCCAGACTAAGAAACTGATGCAAATGCTAGAAGTGCAGAGATGGGAGTAAGCTGCAACTTGCACGCTAACTCTGACTGATTTATAGTGACTCCCTATAGTGCTGTGTTAAGAATGACTATGGGGTTGAATTTTCACTTAGTCAGAAAGTATAGTGACCCATTAACTGATGTCTGCCATAAGGGTTAGAAGAAAGTCCTGGTATCACATGCTATGCGTACGCCAACCTGGTACATTTAAAAGAACACTTGACTTGAAGTCAAAAGACTATAAACCATGACTTTGGGAAAGACACAGAGCTTTTCTGAGTCACAGGCCCTATCATTAAAAATAATAATAACAACAGGAAAATTAATGTATGTATATGAATTTTGTAATTTGTGAAACATGCATGCATGCTACCTCTTTTATTGTAGTAAAATATACATAGCATAAAACTTAACATTTTAGCTATTTTTAAGTGTAAAGTTCAGTGTCATTAAGTACATTCACACTACTATGTAACCACTATCACCATCTATCTTCAAAACGATTTTTATTTATTTATTTATTTTTGAAACGGAGTCTCACTCTGTCGCCCAGGCTGGAGTGCAATGGTGCGATCTTGGCTCACTGAAACCTCTGCCTCCCAGGTTCAAGTGATTCTCCTACCTCAGCCTCCCGAGTAGCTGGGACTATAGGCATGCACCACCATGCCTGGCTAATTTTTGTGTTTTTAGTAGAGATAGGGTTTCATCATGTTGGCCAGGCTGGTCTCGAACTCCTGACCTTAAATGATCCATCCATCTCAGCCTCCCAAAGTGTTGTGATTACAGGCGTGAGCCACCACACCCAGCCCCCAGAACTATTTTATCTTCCAAAACTGCAACTCTGAATCCATTAAACAACAACCCCCCATTCTTCCCTTCCCCCAGCCTCTGGCTACCATCATTATACTTCCTATCTCTAGGAGCTTGACAACTCTAGGAATATCATATGAGTGGAATCACACAGTATTTATCCTTCTGTATCTGGCTTATTTCACTTAGCATATGTCTTCAAGCTTCATCCATGTTGTAGCACATATCGACATTTCCTTTCTTTTTAAGACTGAATAACATTCCATTATATTATATGGATAGACCACATTTGTTTATCCATTCATCTGTTGATGGACATTTGGGTTGCTTCTATCTTTTGACTTTTGTGAGTAATTCTACTATGAATATGGTTGTACATCTGTTTGAGCTCCTGCTTTCAATTCTTTTGGGCATTACCCAGAAGTGCAACCGCTGGATCATATAGTAATTCTATGTTTAATTTTTTGAGGAACCATCATACTGCCACCATCTGTTCTTACATTTCAATTAGTAATGCCTGTTTGAAAAACTTTATAGAGAAGTTGAAGGGTCACAAAGAGATAAAGGTTGAAGAAATTCAAGTTGAAGTCATCCAGGTACGGCCTGGGCCTAGCCAGGGGCACATGGCAAATTGCCCTCACCTCCTGCTGCCCAGGCTGTGGCTGGCAGGCTATCTTGCTCAGCAGAGCACCAGGGTGGAGGGGCAATAACTTGAATCCATCCCCTTTGCCACTCGCCTGGTGTGGTCCCTGGGCCAGGACCAGTGCTCTACTGGGGAAAAACATTCTCACTCATCAGCAGCAATGTTTCCCTGGGCAGGGGGATGGCTCATACGCCACCCTCCAGAATGCAGACCCCTTCGTGGGAAAGGTGGGGCTGGGTGTGGGGAGGGAACAGTGGGGAGGGAACAATGGGGAGGAATGGGCAGACCTGGTGGGAGGAAGCCATTCACATTTTGGTTATGACATATTGGTGTCCAGACTTTGTCATATGGAGCAAATGACAGGATATTTGGATAGAAACTCAGCTTTCAAATAGTGCGCTAACAAGAAAGAAACTCACTGCCTTTCTTTGTTCCCCAAAGCCCTGGCAGCTGGCGAGATCAGAGCTAGCCCGCCAGAGCACAAAGCTTTAGACTCCTTGTCCTCTCTGCGCTGGGGCAGTGGTTTCATGCCAGCTCACAGACGTTAAGAGGTTGCACTGCCTGGATGCAGCCCAGCCCAGGGCATTGTTGACATCTGAGAGTGGCAGCCAACTTGACAGGCTCTTCCTTTCTCCATAAAGTCGTTGAGAAGTCACTGGACTTAAAAGGGCCCACAGAGGGTCATTTAGCCCCCTTTCTGCCTGGACTGGACATTAGTGAAACCATCCAAAACTATCAGGAATTTTCCTTATCACCAAAAATACCCATTCCGTGGTCTTGCTCAGGGGATGTAGAGAATGACGGTTCCTTTTTCTCACTATGTTCGTAGTTTCATCCTGTGGTTGAGCTAAGTGGGCTCTGGGATGGGAAAAACCCAGTTTGACTCCCAGCTCTGATACTTCTAGTGTGTGAATTTAGGAAAATTATTACAATAACTACATCGCTTAATCCTCATATTCTTCATCTGTTAACTGGAGAAAACAAGAATGCATGCCTTATCTCAGTTAATAATATCAGAAGCCCGGCACCTAAAAGCACAATGTAAGCTCTCAGGGTTACTGTCCCATGCCAATGGAGATGTCCCCCCTCCCTGGGGAAGATTGCATGAAACCCTCCCTGACAGACGTCCATCCTCGTGAATGCCCTTCCTACCAGGGCTCCCGAGAGCTGGATTTGGGCATTTCTGGGGTAGTGATGGCTTCTCACCAAATTTGAAGGTTTAGGAAACAAACTTAAGGACTCGTCTCATTGAAGTCTATGTCTGGTTCATTTAACTGCTCCATCAATAAGCTGAGAGAGCTTAGCAGTGAGTCCATAAAAAGCACTAGTGAATAATGGTCCCTTGAGTACACTGGAGAAGGCGTCCCTCCAGGGGTTTCCATGCCCTGCTCTCCCGGTCTTTCCTACGGCCCGTGTGTGTGTGTGTGTGTGTGTGTGTGTGTGTGCGCGCGCGCGCACGCGTGTGTGTGTGCGCGCACGTGCGCACGCACGTGCATGGGGCAAGAGTGTGATGGTGAGTGGGGTTAGGCTGAAAGTCAGAAAACTGGATTCTATGCTCACCTCTGTCTTCAGCAAGACCCTCCCCCTTTGGGGGCTCGGTTTCCTCATCTCTAAAATAAAAGTTGTACAGTTTCATTTCTGGAATGACTTGTGGTTCAATGGATCCATCATTCCGGAACTTTGGCCGAAGGATAGGAAAACCAGAAAAGAAAAGGAAGGCATTTTTACATGAGGCAGAGGGGAGAAGTGAAGCGCAAATCCAGGGCTCCTGATACCCAGGGCACAGAAGAGGAGATTCAGAGAGAGAAGACAGGCATCAGCAAGTAAATCTTTCCTCTGCCAAGTGCTCTTAGATAGAAACCCAGATCCCTGAGGAAATTATTGAAACTCAATTCCTTTGAGAATGTTAAAAAGTGAGCTAGCAAAGCACATTGTGAAGAGGAAATCTGGGTGTCCTGCCCGCTCTGCTTTCACGTCGCTAACCACAGGAGATGGGGCTCCTTCACCTTCACAGTCCCTGGGTTGCCTTCCTATCTTTCAGGGAGCTTGGGGACTCCTCCAGAGAAACAGTGAGATGAGTTACAAGCCGTGAAACTGTCTCAATAGGACTGTCTAGTTACAGGGAGCTCCATATTAAGAGAAACTGGAAGAAATTTGTAATCCAATCATGAAGCCGGGGATGGTGGTGAGTTACCTCCTGAAACACACACAGTACATTCAGAGCTCCAAAAACATTGTGCAGGAGCCAGAGGTGAGAGCCTCAGTTCTTTCCTCACTTCCAGGACCAAGGGGGTCTGTCTTTTAGGGTAATAGACCCTGTGCTTTCTGAGTCTTGATTTTCCTACCATTAAAAAAAGAGACAGGCTGGGCACGGTGGCTCACACCTATAATCCCAGCACTTTGGGAGGCTGAGGCAGGCGGATCACAAGGTCAGGAGTTTGAGACCAGCCTGGCCAACATGGTGAAACCCCATCTCTACTACAAATACAAAAAGTAGCTGAGTGTAGTGGTGGGTGCCTTTAATCCCAGCTACTCAGGAGGCTGAGGCAGGGGAATTGCTTGAACTCAGGATGCGGAGGCTGCAGTGAGCCAAGATTGTGTGACTGCACTCCAGCCTGGGCAACAGAGCGAGACTCTGTCTCAATTAAAAAAAAAAAAGAAAGAGAATTAAATAAGAAGTATTGCTTTCTCTTGGCCACCTCAAAGTAGGGGCTCTTTGGGAAATCAAAAGTAACTATTTGGGAAGAAGAGGAAGGACTGATGTTGCAGAAAAGAAATTCCAGCAAAGGGCCATTTAAATTTTCCTTGGAAAAATTAGTTGAAAGAATAATTGACATCTGCTGTTGGAATATGATGATGAGAGCTTTAATCTTTTTTTAAATTATTTTTTAAAAACTTTTTTGAGACAGAGTCTTGCTCTGTTGTCCAGGCTGGAGTGCAGTAGTGCAATCATAGCTTGTTGCAGTTTCAAACACTTGGGGTCAAGTGATCCTCCCACCTCAGCCTCCTGAGTAGCTAGGACCACAGGCACTTGCCACCATCCCCAGCTAATTTTTTTGTTGTTGTTATTTTTGTAGAGACAGACTCTCGCTATGTTGTCCAGGCTAGTCTCAAACTCCTGTGGCTCAAGTGATCCTCCAGCCTCGGTCTCCCAAAGTGCTTGGATTACAGGCATGAGACACTGTACCTAGCTAGTGAGAGCTTCAAATAAGCTAAGAAAGAGATATCTAAGATTACCTGGAAGTGAAACTCTTGCTAAACTTGGGTTCTACATGTGGATATAGAGCAACTGCAAGTTGCAGATCATTAACTACATTGGCTATGTTCAAGGAATAGAGGTGAAAATGCTCAGGTGAGTAGCCCTGGGCTGGGCTGTGGTGGCCACACAGATCCCTTGCCTAGATCCAGAGACTGCTAAGGATGGTGGCCTAGCAGCTGTGTCATGGACTATGACCAAAGAAGTATTTCCAAAGGATCACCATACACTGAACTCTTCAGGCGTGACAGCAAGTGGGCAGCGTACCACCCTCAAAAAGGATACACACCAGGGGTGAGGTGGCAGGGAAGGAGGAACTGCCTTGAAGCCTGGAAGAAGAAAGGCAGGTGAAGGTATTGGGAAGAAAGGATGAAGGATGCAGGTGAAAGGTGAGGTGGGGAGCGGTGGATGAACACAACACACAAGAAGACGGAGAAACCCGGAAGAATCACGAGTACAGAATAAAACCAATATTAAGTCCCCCTCTCATGCAGGGGACATCATTAGAGATTACACAGTCCAGAGGAAGGACACATCTAGCTGATACAGCTGACCACAGGTTGGAGCAGTGCGTCTCTGGGGAACATCCATGAAGACCAATAGAGAATGAGAAGGACAGAGCAGCAAAGGGCACCTGCAGGGATGGAACAGCCACCAGGAGCCAGATGCTTTAACTGAACTGACTTGAGTTGAGCCCTCACAACAGACCCGCCGTGCAGGTACTTATTAGATAAGAGAGCCGAGGACCAGGAAGGCCAAATAGCTGGCCCAGGTTCCCCCAGGTGTCAGCGGTAGAACTGCAATTCTGCTCGTCAAAGCCCTCTCTCTTCCTACTGTGACACTTTTCTCTTAATGCTCCAGGCCTGACGGGAGGGCAGAGATCACAGGGGGTGTAGAAAGGAGCTTTCTGTGATGACATAGAAAACACCCACGCACCATGGGGGCAGTCGGCAAGAGAGGAGAATGTCTTGGAAATGGGCTGGACAGCAGGGTGTTGATTGGGGCCAATGTCAATGCTGGGCATGATCAAAGGAGGGGCTGTGTCGCCTCCATAAGAAGGGAGAACCAAGGGCATTTAGAGGGAGTGGAACAGCAGCTTATTTGAGTATTCTATTCTGGTTAGTGTTTTTCCCTTAGGTTAACTATTTGATCAACTACTAAGGTATGAGAGAAAAGAAAAGCAACAAGGAGACACAGGAGAAGAGAGCTGGGTGGGGAGGGATGCGGCTGCACCCACACAAATCCTGGCTCCCTGTCACTCTCCTTCCTGCCAGCAGCTCCTGGGCCTGCCAGGCATCCAGAGGAGCAGCTGTCTGAGCCTAAGCCCAGCTGGCGGGAACCCCCACTGACCTGAGGACCAGAGGAGGTGGGCTGTGGTCTCTCCTGTCCCCCTCCATCTGCCCAGGCTGACACCTGGAGTGTCTAGGGTGGGGCCCTCAGCTGCCCGCACTGCGGCTAACAGCACCTGATGGACACACAGGTGTGGCGCGTCCTGCCGGTCTCAAAGACACCTGCTCTGGGCACCTTGCCCGTCCCCGTCAACAGTTGCAGATGAGGCTGGGGCTGAGGAGAACTGACAAGCAGACGTCTGCTGAGGAGCCGGGCCCCACCCTGAAGGCAGCCCAGCCCTCCCAAAGCACATGGATGCCAGGTGAAACTTGCAGTCACCAGCTGCCAGCCACGTGGTGACATTGGATTTCAGGCGATGACCTTGGGAACCCACATTGCATCTGCAGTGGGTGTCTGCATTCACCTCACATAGCACTCTGAAAATGTTTGCCGCTGTCAGCATCACCTGAAGGAGCTTCCCCTGCAGTCCTCTTTTCCATCCACCCTCCCCTAATTCAGATGATGCCATTTCTCTATCCTGCTGCACACCTCCACATTTGAGTTTTCCTGCTTGGATCTGCCTGGCCTGATGTGTCTGGCTGCTCAGAGCCCAGAGCCTCTCCCAGCCCTTTCACAGGAGATGAGAGAATCGCTAACGCCTCTGCCATTTGACCAAGACAGCTCCTTTCAACTTTCTCTTCCCCTCGGGCAAAATCAGCAGCAGAGACAGGACTAAGCTGGGTGGCCTAAGCCCCTCCTTTGATTCTCAGGCCCCCAGAGCCACCCAGGTGCCAGAAACCTGCTAAGACGCATCACCAGACCCCTTGCTGATATCATAAGCATTTTTTCCCCTTCTCAGCAAAACTGACAGGACATGGCTTCCCGGAAAGGAGGTGAGGGGAGGAGTCCCCAGCCTGGTGAGAACAGAGGGAGTGCTGGTCGATGGCCCCTGTTTCTCCACTGCCACCCCAATAAGCCTTCCAAGGAGGGCAGACTAATGCCTGCACTGGCTTGGCTAATGGAAGAAGCCAAGGGGGCTGTGTGGAAAGAATGGAAGAGCCCCCAGTTGGCATAACATACACCAAAAAGAGAGGGCACCAACCATCTGTGTTGACAGAGAAGGACATCCCTCAGTAGCCATCACCCAAAAGCAGGCACTTCATGTCTGCCCTGAAACCATCACTATGAACAAAGAGCTCATCAAAGAAAGGGAATTTTTATAGACACCCTATAGAGGAGTGATTTTGATTCCTAATCTGTCCATTACGGCCCCCTAAGAAGTAGGTATAAAAAGATGGTACGGGGCCGGGCGCAGTGGCTCCTGCCTGTAATCCCAGCACTTTGGGAGGCTGAGGCTGGTGGATCACAAGGTCAGGAGATCGAGACCATCCTGGTTAACATGGTGAAACCCCTTCTCTACTAAAAATGCAAAAAATTAGCCAAGCATGGTGGCAGGTGCCTGCAGTCCCAGCTACTCAGGAGGCTGAGGCAGGAGAATGGCATGAACCCGGGAGGCAGAGCTTGCAGTGAGCCAAGATTGCACCACTGCACTCCAGTCTGGGTGACGGAGCAAGACTCCGTCTCAAAAAAAAAAAAAAAATGGTATGTAGTGTGGCCCCTGACAGCAGGTTTGAGCTCCCTTGCAAGGAGAACTCCAGCATTTAATGCGGAAGAGGCAAGAGTCAACTTGGGTGTTCTTCCTTCCCAGTCTTAGCTCTGAGTGTAGAAAATCCAGGTACATTCCTCCCGAAATGCTGTTCTGGTAGGTGGATGCAGAGAGGCTGCCCATCACCGTGCTATCACAGATGCCGCCCCGGCATGAGACGCGAGGGACGTAGAGGCAGCCAGCTGGGGATGGGATTACTGGGAAGCCCACAGGCCTCGCAAGCCAGAGGCGCCATTGTTTCTTGACTTGGATGTGGCCTCTCAAATGCTGGAGGATGTCCAGCCCACAGCCTTTGGTGATGCTCTCCTGGCCTTATTTAGAATTCTTAATGCTGGCAAACAACTTTTATAAAATTATCCATTTGTATTTGGATGCATACATAAAAATATCCTTCATCTGTATTTGGTTAATAAAACTAGCCTTGCTTTGCCTGTATTTAGCAGTGCCAGCTCTCCTGGACTCTGTGTGTGTGCCTGTGTATGCGCGTGTGTGTTTCACCTATTTTTATTCCAATCATATCACTAATAAATGTTTATGTACAACAAACTCATGCAGAGGAGCAGTGAGCAGATTCTTTTCCTGCATTCTGTTGACTCCTTCTTATCGCCTCTTTCCCCGCCCTGCTCCAGCCCCTAGATATTGATGGGTGTGACTGAGCTAGGCCATCCTCTGACATTAGGCAAAACTGTGTTCCTGTGTGGGCATACCACATCCCAGGAGTCGACGACTCACTTTTGCCCTGAGGGTCCCCAGTGAGGATGCATGTATGCCTATGGCAGGCAGGAAGAGCTGATGCCTGGTTGGCATGAGCACCTGAACCAGTGTCGGCCACATGTGGATGGCCATGCTGGTGGGCAGAGGCAGAGGTGGGGGGGGGCACAAGAAGAGTGGAAAGGAGATCCCAGAGAAGGAGCACGTGGAGTGGGGAAGGCACACTTCCAGGTTAGGGCTGGTCTGCAGACGCACGTGCCCTGTGGTTGGACGGGTTGGGGTGGAGAGGGAAATGGGGATGGGGAGTAACACATGCGAAGGTGGAAATCATGAACCAGGTTTTAAGTCCTTTGGCTCCGTGTTATGTATACAGAAGGCACAGAGAAAAGAATATGGGAAGTTAAGACTGGGCTGTTTGGCTGGGCAAGGAAGGAGCTTACCAAAAACTGTCCCAGGAGACCCTCTAAGATGGCCCAAGACCCTCAAAGAAAGTGGCCCACCATCTTCAGCTACCTCTTCTCTACCTTTCGGGATCTTACAGCTAGCTATTCCTGTATCTCCCTAATCTCAAATCACTTCTTGTGAGAGTTTCCTGCCAATGATGTCAGTATCTTTTAGATGTAGGAGCGTATTTCTGGACACAGTTCCCTGAATAAAGCCTTGGGATAGAAAAATTAATCCTCCCCCTAGGAGTTCATAAAACTGGGGCACCAAGGGGACTGATGGCTAAAACCAAAGTCGCAGTGAGCCTGGAAGGGAAACAGCCACTCAGGAGGGAGCCTTAAACTCGGGTGGGGATGGAGACAGTGGCCAAAGATGTTCACAGACGTCCTTGAAAGGGATAAATTAAAGAGAAGGCATCAAGGACAGTAACTCCTTTATCAAGGCTCATGGCTGGGCCTCTCTGATCTGCCCCTGCCTCCTGACACACACACACACACACACACACACACACACACACACACACTCAGTCTGGACCACACCCAGCCACTGAAGAGTGCTTTAATCCATGAAAACACACTGAGAAATAACTCTGGGGAAAATTGATTGGAAAGGTAAGCCTGATGTGAAAAACTGCAATCATGCATCCAAAGCCAAAAAGACACGATCTTTTGATTATCTGTGCCACTACTCTGATTAATGATTGTTGGCCATCGCCTCTAGATTGACACCTGCATTATTTTTGTCCCAGCCTGGCTTATCTCCTATCAATCAACGCATCACCCACACTCCCACCAGCTGTACTGAAGGTGGTCAGGCACATGAGAATGCTTTGGGAAAGATTTATATCATGTGACATGTCATGTGGCACTACATTTGGGCTGCAGGACCGGGTATTGAGCAAAGGTATCACTCCTTCTAGCAATGAGCTTCAATTTTCCAATCCAAAAGAAGCAGAAACAAATGGCTAAAACCAAGTCAGAGATGATAACCTTGAGTGGCTCTGCTGTTTTGATGTTTAACTTTTCCCAGAATAAACTGTATAGCATTCAGTATCACCACACGGATCACACATGTGGCGTGGCCTGGGCCCCGTTTCCTCAAGCAGTTTCTTCTTCATTGAAGGAGTCCCTCCTGTTCCCTTAGGACAGTCCTCTGAAGGAGGTCAGGTAGATCCATGCAGATCCTTCCTCCCAGTGGCATCAGCTTAGCTACTGCACCACAGCCTTCAGGCAGGAGTGGAGGCCCCTACACCAAGCAATGTGTCCTCTCTATCTTCATTATCTCCAAGGTCAGATGTTACTCACCCTCTCCCACACCTCACACAGTGGAAACCAGCATGATGCATTAGAGAGATGAAGCCTTTTAGAATCAAACCCACAAAGGTTCAATTCTCCAGCACCTAGTAGTGTCTGACATAAAATAAGTACTGCATAAATATCAATACAAGAAATTCTGGCTCTGTCACTCACCAACAGTATAATTTTGTGCAACATCTGAAAGCCTCAACTTTCTCACCTATAAATAGGGAAAGTTGAGAGGCTTAAAGAAGATAATCTTTGTCTGTGGGTTCAGCAGAGGACCTGGTGTGGACAGCATGGAAGTGCCTCGAAAATTGGCATTTCTCCAGCATTTATTAAGAAAACCATAAAATAATTTAATGCTATGCCAACTATATAATGCCAAACATTTATTACCTACTATGTGTCAGGCACTTTTCTGAGGGCTTATCATCCATTATCCCTTTTAATCTTCAAAATACTATGTCGTTGGTAAATATCATTATTCCCATTTTGCACGGGCACTAATTCCAAGCTTTGAGATGGACAGGGCATGATGTGGTCAGGCAGTAGAAGTAATGATAAAACCAGTAAAGCAGGCAAGACAAGCCCTGGCTGCCCATGAATCTCTAGCTGAACTTCATTGCTAAGTTCACCTTTAGCCCCAGCAACCAGGGACACCAAGTACACCTTTCCCCAGAGGACTCAGTCTTGCAATGTTCTCTCCAAGGTCTGGAGAAGTCAAGAGGAAGGGAAGTAAAGGGAGAGGCTTCCAGGCCTTAGTGCCTCATGCCCTAGGATTCTACAGTTGGTGCCAGACCTCCATAGTTCTGGATGTGCATAGGGTTAGTGAAACCAGCAGAGTGGCAGCTGGAAAGGTTAGATTTTGTGTGTCTGGCCATTAGCTCCTCCTGGACCAAGGGCTATAGACGTACACATTTTTCTGGCTTGTCTTATTTTCTGGAAATCCAGATCCCATCAATGCTCTAAAGCTGGGGAGTCTACTGAAGTCACCATGTTCAAACTTTAAAACAAATACACTCTAAACCCCTGGCCCTTCATTGGGGGGAAATAGCTCTGGGATGGTTTGGTTACTAATTTTTAGCTTTTTAGCAGTGGCTTTAAATAATGAGGTACCCATGGAAATGCAAGGGTGGAGGAGGAGCAATACAGTGACAAAAAAAGAGAGGAATCTGAGAAAATAGGAAACTTTCATGGGAGATAAGAAACCTTACCACCCTTATTAGGTTTTCTGTTCTATCAGGGAGGTCTCCTGGCTTTAATAAAATCTCATTTTCCCTTTAAACTCTCCCATGTGGTAGGGCCTTGTATTTAATAGGGATATAAGAGAGGATTCCAACCTGAGGCTCAGGTGGCCAGGGGCTCCCCACCCTCCAGTCCAGCAGCTGGGATTGATTGCAGAGCTGCCAGTCCAGCAACACATAAGTTGCTGCACATCAGAGAGAAATCATGAGCCATTTGATGCTGACCTGGGCCAAGTGAAGATGGCAGCTTGGCTCCCGTTCATTCCTGTTTGGACAGAGAAGCTCATCCTGGTCTTTATTAAAAGTGGACCAAAGGAGTAAGTGATGAGTCACAATATGTGATTGATTAGGGGCATCTGCATTTGAAAGCCTCCGTGGCCTTCATCCATGCCTAACTCCTTAAGGTTCCCATTAGCACCGGGAGATTGTGTTCATTAGGAGCCACTGATGTTGATAAATTCATCTCTCCTGTCACATGCAATTCTATCCAGGGTCTGGCTCTCAGTTCTGAGGGGCTGATGCACCTTGCCTTAATACCACACGACAGGCTCCTTCACAAAACAAGCAGGGTGTCAAAGGCTAGCTGCTGGGAGATGCCAGGCCTACACCAGCAAAGGCTGGAGGGAAGGTAAGGGTGAGCAGCTGGTAATTAGAAGCTACTGGTGGGTATCAGAATGCATCCACCAGATGTCTGCAGAGAGGAACACACCCAGAGTATCTGTGGGTCCCAGGAGCTGGTGTAGATTCTGGGCTATTCTTTCACAATTGCCAAAGAGTCATCACTTGTTGAACCCTCGAATCCTAACAACAGTTTCTAGCTCTACCAAACTCCTGTTTTGCCAGCTTTGCCCTCAAAACAAACAGAAAAGTCATGACTAGCAAAATGAATCAGTGTGAGGCACTTGCACTAACAGAGAGCATATAATTTTTATCTAGCAATTTCACTATCAACTCCAACAAACTCACTCTTAAAGCCAGAAAAGCATTCCAGATTTCTGCAGGGAAAATGTATGTGAGGGGTAAGCCACCCAGAGTCAGTTACAACTACCCTGTCTGCTGTGGGAAAAGCTCTCTGTGTGTTCTTTTCAAGGTGTCAGAGAGAGGTCTGATGGACAACGTGCACAAGTCTGTGTGTGAGAAGACCAAGAAAGGCGAGGCTGTCCCCACCCTCCACATTCTCATCCTGGATACCCCAAGCTCATGTTAGTAAGGCCTCTGAAGCTGATGTCCGCATTTCATCTACGTGCCTTTTTCCAAGACAGACACTTTAGCTGGGATTTTGAGTCCTACTAGTAGAGGCTTGGGCAGGGCCAGAGTAGGAAAGAAACCTGGTGGGGCAGATGCTGGTCGGGCTTTCCAGGCCCACATGGCCAGTGCTTACACATCTTCTATGTCATCTTGGTCCTTCCCCTTAACTCCACGCCACCCAGCCCTCAAAAGGATTTGGGACAATATCATTCAATTCACACAGACATCTTCCTTAGGATCCAGAAACCCGGTTGTCCCCCAAGAGGTAGAAAAGGCTCAAGAATAATGCCACATGGACTGGGCTCCCCAGCCCCAGTTCCACTCATCAAAAGCAAATAACATGTGCATGTTCTGTGTGTGGCACTGAAGACCCAAAGACAAACTGTTGATGTTCCTGCCCTAAAGGGTCTCATGCAGAACTCAGTAAGAAAGACAGGCAGTTGATTAAATAACCACAGCACAGTGTGATCCATGCCAACATGGACATGCTAGAGGACCCAGTAGCAGTCCAGGAAAGGGAGTGATTCTGTCTACTTGGGGAAGAGGAGGACAGGAAGGACAGATCAAAAAAGGCTTACTGGAACAGGTGACATGTGATCTGAGAAAGAGCTCCTAGAGCAGTCAGAACGGTGGGGAAGACACTGTAGGCAGAGCAACATGTGTTCAGTCAGCAGGGTGGGAAACAGCATGGCATGTGGGGGAACAAAGCACAAGTGGGGACTGCCAGCATGAAGAACTAAGTGAGGGAGAGCTTATGTGGAATTTAGAAAGGAAAAAGGCAAATAGGAGCCAAGGAGAGCAAGGAGCAATATTTCCTTCCACTCCAGCCAGTCCCTTATGTGAACAGAAAAGAGCAGACAGTAGAGTTTGAGTTCCAATGCCACTGGCATGACCTTAGACCAATGCCTTCACCTCAGGGGTCTCAGCTTCCCCATCTGCAAATTTGGAACAGCCCCACCTGTAGCATCTGCCCCATAGTGTTGTTGTGAGAATCAAATTTTGATAAGGTTCTTGAAGTATTGCTACTCTGAAGACTGTGGAGAGCTTTAGCGATGTGAAAAGTTCTCATCAATCATCACCAGGGATCCCAGCATTGGCCCAGGGACTGTACCAACTTTGCCGAAAGTCCTTGGAGTTCACATGCTAACAGGAAAGCCTCTATTGCTCCACAAGGCAAAGGACCCCCAGCCGAGGATACAGGGAAGGGAGGAAGAAATCCGTGTCTCTGCCGCTGCTCCATGGAGGAGCAAGATGCTGGGGTCCCTGTGCCCACTGCATCCCAATTAAGTATCCGTTTCTCCTCATTTACACTTGGCTCAGCTCTCCAAATACCTTCCTTTAAAGGATTTTTTTTTAAAGGCTCTTCAAACTCAGCAACTATAAACAGTGATGTTAGGCAAGGCACTTTCAGCAAGAAGCAACCATAAGGAAATAAAATTGCTGCTGTTAAATCTCCACTCCCAGGAAGCGATTTGCTCAGCAATAACCATTTCTCAGGAGCCCTGATCAATCACTGTTTGGGCAGGAGAGAAGGCCTCCCCAGGCCTCCTGATTTCTCCGCCCTGCGGTGGAGGCAGCGCCCACCACCTTTAATTTCATCCAGCAGGCCCTGATGGTGGCTTTGGCTTGGATTTGGAACCAGAAGAAATTGTCCCTGTGACTGTCCTAGAAAGGACACGAGGCGGTCATTACTCCTGCCTGGCCCCACCTGTACCCAGTCCTCCTTGATCCTCTCTGTCTTCCCAGGTCAACCTTTGGTGCCAGGCAGGGTTAATCCTCTCTCTGCTTTTAGCAGGAGGAGCCAAATCCCACCTATGGCAATGTTTGCTTATAGAGAAACTTATCTTCCTGCATTGCTCTCTCTTCATCAAACATGAACGCCAGCAAAAACTCCTTTCCCAGGCTCATGAAATGTGTAAAAACAAAGTACAGAAAAAGAAATCCTACACTAGATTCCCCAGATGTTTTCTATGAGGCAATTGGATCTCTCTTTCTCTCTGCTAGAAAAGGCTATTTAGGAAAAGCCAGAGAATATGAGATGCTTATGTTATGAAATATCAGCCCAGCAGCCTTGTTTACTGGGACCCAGTTGGAAAAAACCCAGATTCCCAAATAAATAAGTTCTCTCCTTTTCCTAGAAAAAATTGCTTTAAATGATTTCAATCCTAAAGATCATTTTTCCAAGCCAAATGACCTTTGCCTCCTTTTTATAGCCTCCCCTAGAATGGCCTGTACAGAATGTGTTTCCCTGATAAGCCCAGAGCTTTTCCAGACACGGTCTTCTACAAACTCAAAAGGAAAAGAAAACAAAAAAGAAAACAAAAGAGAGAGAGCTGGAAGGATCAACTCCCCTGTTCCCCTGTGCAGGTAGGAAAACTGAGGTGCAAGATGTGACATCGTCTCCCATCTCTGTGGTACCCACACAACTGATTGGGCAGCACAGAAGATGGGGTACCACAGCCTCCCCTTCTATGACATCCCTCATGGGTCCACAGGAGCCCCCTCCCCCCCTTGCTGCTTGGAGAGACCATTTGATTTCCTTGTGGCCTCAGTGGCCACCAGCACCAACTCAGTAGATAGGTTCTGCTGCCTACTTGCAAATCACTTTGCTCTCCAGAAGGTATCTGTGAGCAGGAAGGTATGGCCGGGGGTAACGACTGAAATGCAGAGACCTGGGGCTGAGGAGATAAAAGAGCCAGGATGGATGGCAGGGGAGAGTGCTGTTTCTCACAGCACAGCCTGGCACAAGAGAAAAGAATGGAAACACACACCCACGTTCTACTGGAGGCCACGAGCTGAAACTGTGGTATGGGAGAGGCAATGGATGGAGCTTTCAGGAGCAATCCTCCAACTTCTGCTGACATAGCACTGTTCCCCCAAATATTGGGAGTGAGGGTAGGAAGAGTGCCCTAGAGGTTCCATCACCCACCCCACCCGACCATCACACGCTCCTGGTGAAACATCTATGCTATTCCCCAATTATCTTGTTTCTGTGAGAAACACATGTTATTCTCAAGAGTCATGACGGTACCTGGAAGGGAGCACTAGCTGTGGCAGCTTGGTGTTTCATGGTGCAGAGGTGATTGTTGCTCTGTGGGCCAGAGGTCTAGTGTTCTCAAGTCATGGAAATAGTGATTCCTCCCATTGAAAACTTAAGACGTGCTTTAGAGAAAAGAGAAGGAATATTTAACTCAGAGCTCCAGCTTCTCACCACCCCTGGCACATGGCTGGCACATGGTATGTCCTGGGTGATTATTTCTTGAGTCATTGTTTGATGCCAAAGTTCTCTACTAGGCAACAATCCCTAGAGATTAGAAATGCCTAAAGCAGGCTGTGTCCTGGGTTGTCCCCTCTCCCCTAGCATGTCATAGTTCTGAGGACTGTGCCCACCCCTGAGGTGTTCTTATGAGATCCTTATTCCATAAAAACTACCAGACATTCCAAGCAGTTTCATGGATAGCAGCCATGGCAGATGATTAACTTCCTCCTGTCACTTCACCTGGGTCTGCGATCTCTCCTGTGCAAAATGAGGTTCAAAGAAAGAGAATGAGAATGATAATGATTATTGAAAAGTCCCTCCCACCTCTGATATTCTTTGAGCTGCTAAGATTTGAAATTTCACTCAATGGTATCAGGAGGTTCTGCTAGTTGAGATTTAGTCTACTTTAAACCAGTGACAGCCAAGACAATTCTGAAATGGGCATTAGATCTTTTTTTTTTTTTAAATGGAGTCTCACTCTTTGTTGCCCAGGCTGGAATGCAATGGCACAATCTTGGCTCACTACAACCTCCGCCTCCCGGGCTCAAGCATTCTCCTGCCTCAGCCTCCTGAGTAGCTGGGATTATAGGTGCACACCACCACACCCAGCTAATTTTTGTATTTTTTGTGGAGACGGGGTTTCACCATGTTGGCCAGGCTGGTCTCGAACTCCTGACTTCAGGTGATCTGCCCACCTCAGCCTCCCAAAGTGCTGGGATTACAGGCATGGGCAACCACACTTGGCCAGATCTTATATTTATAACAGATGCCATAACATTGGGTACAAAATTCCCCATGATCGGAGATATTCAAGTGGAGGCAGGACAAGTGGCTGGGTTGTTGTGTGTGGGCAAGGGTGGGTGTATACTATGAGAGTGGGTACATTAGCATCCAAAGGGTGATTACACCAGGCAGTGTCTCATGTCCCTCCTCATGTGGGAGCCTACCATGCAAGGGAGAACCAGGACTAGGTTGATATGACCTGGCTTTTACAAAACCCCTGGAGGAGGGAAAGAAATGGAGGCAGTATGTCAAAGCCTTGTCTGAGAAGCATTTCTTTCTCCAAAGCATCTGAGGCTCTGCCTTACAGATCCCCATGGACCTTGCATACCTCCATGGAAGCCTTTGCTCTCTGTATTGTGATCTATTTACAAATACCTCCCTCCTCAGACTGTGGGCTACTTAAGAACAGGGCTGTGCTTCTACTCTTTGATATATAATGTACTCTGAGCAACCAGCATAGTGGCAAGAGCATCATCAACATCAGTCAAATGTTGAAGGAAAAAGTAAAAGAATGAATGAAGAAATAATCTCGTTCAAGGTTGCAAACCACCAGGGAAGAGCCAATCTTAAAACCCAGGATTCCAGAATTTCACACTATAGCTCTTCATACTCACTCTGCAAATTTCAAAAACAATGAAAGATAACATCCAAACTATTACCCTTTTTGGTGTACACACTGTCTCTAGATTTCAAGGTTTTTGCAGTAGGGACCAGTTATTTAATTCGTGTCTGGCCTTTACTAGTCAAAGGTATGTTCTTGGGCTTCATATGTTCTTGGACTTGCCACCACCGTCACCCCTCACCGCCCCTGTACCTCATAATATAACAGTGGCTTAATATAACAGAGGCAGGGCTCACCACATTTTATAACGGTGTTGGCTTATTTATGGCTTGAGAATTGCTCGAGATACTGAAACTGGCCCCATATGGGATTCCAGGAGTAGAAGCAGCCCCTCGCCTTGGGGCTTCCGGGAACTACAGATAACTTTTTTAATGAATCAAAATACCAAAGAACTAACCCTCCCAACAGTTGTTATTCATTGCTCAAATCCCCGTAGAGAGCAGCCTGTGGAATTTGCAGCATTGTGATCGTGTGCAAAGGGCAGCGCCAGGCCCTGGTGGTGATAACAAGGAGGCATATTTATGCAACACTTCTCCCCCAGGGAGACTGTTTTTCCTCCACTGCAATACTGTGGCCCTCTTGGCTCACCCTGCCTGGTCCCTGACATGGCTGTGGAAACAGATGGGTGGAATCAGAGAACCTGCCCGGACAGAAGGACCAAGGCACCGAGGGAGAAGATAATATAATGTAGCCCTTTATCTCCTAGTGTGTTCCTAAAGTATGGATGATTGCCATTCTCAAAGAATTTCATAATCCTGATTTAAAGAAACTTGCCAACATTCCAGGAACCCAGAAAACAGACAGCAGTCCTCCACGGAGAGGCAGAAAAAGAGACAGGACAGATTTAAAGTATCAGGAGCAGGGCCTCACGGGACTGAGTTCAGATTGTGCTTGGCAAAGTCAAAACAGATGATGCTTTAGAGCAGTAGTTTCCAAACCCTATCACCCAAAGAACTTGCTAAAGCACCGATTGCTGATCCCCAACTCAGAGCACCTGCCTCAGTAACTCTGGGTCTATGTCTATCAAATTCTCAGGTGATACTGGTCCAAGAGCCATGCCTTAGGGGGAAACAGCATTAATGCCAACTCCAGTAAATTAGGCAAGATACCAGGAAGAACTTCCCACTGCCAAGGTTAAACATGAGAATAAGATCAGGTTACTAAGGACAGTTGTGGAAATCTCCTGAGATAGAGACTCACGTTTCTGAAACGGATCTGAATCTGTTCTGCTTAGCTACAAGGTAACTTTATCTACCATGGACTATAATCAGTTTAAATACAAGATTATGGGGCATCTCCAAGATTCTAAGCACTCTGCTGGGCACTGTTACTGGCAATAGGTAGCACTCGCAAATTGAGGACTGGTTGGTTTGGTTGTATCCTTGTTATAGATGGGGAAACTGAGGCTCAGAGATTCCTGCAAGGTCTCACAGCTGGCATGAGGCAGAGACAGGACCCAAACTCACATCTCCAGTCTGATCTTGTCCCTTCTAGATATGAGGTAGGGAGCAGAGTTGCATAGAACAATATTTTCCTAAATTGTACACTTGAGATAGTGTCCTACAAGATATAAGATAAAAAAGAAGTGATTCAAAATGTCAAATGGCCAAATAAGTTTGAAGAAAACAAATGCAACTGAAGAATCTACTGGACTTCTCAGGTATTTTAATAAACTTAAGTGTGTAGTGAATCTCCAAGAGGAGGCTATGTAGTATTTCTCAAATTTGACCAGATAATCTTTTATTTAAAAACATCTATTTAAATTTCAAGCGACATTCCAGTTGCAAGGAACACGGTCTGGAAACATCTGGCATGGATATTAATAAGGCAAAGAATTTACACCCCTAGCCCGTGTTCTACTTCACATACACTCACACATTTGGGATGAATGCGGAGCGGATATCTGGTGTGATTCAAATTAGATTGGAACAGAGGACTTTCCAAGATACTGCACCATTTGCCCAGGGCTGAGGCTTTAATGAGAGCACCAGGAGCCCTGAGCAGGGTCCAGACACAGCCAGGTGCCACAGGGCCTGGTGGGCATCCCCTGCAGCCCACAATCCCTCTAGGGCAGGAGCCAGAGGCGTCTGGTCGTCATCTGTGCACCCCCGCAGGCTTCCTGACGTGAGAGACGATTCCCACCAGAACTGTTAGTCATTCCAGTTTCTCTCAATCAATTATTCACACTCCTGTTTGCTTGCTTTGAGAGAGAGGAGGAGGGAAAAAAACACAGAAGAAGCCACAGGGCATGATAAAATACAAGGGAGAGGGGAGAAAAGAAAGCTGGGAGACTTTTCTGGGCTGGGTATAGGGTAGACCACCAGATGTGCTTTCTAATAGGTCACCTGCATTTGTCCTCTTGGACAAAGCACACAGGCTGAGGAGGTCTCCTTCTTTCTCTGAAGCCCAGAGAAGAGGAAGCGGGAAGAGGGTTAAGAGCACAGCCAATTGCAGGAGTCAGAAAGACGGATTCCAGGCTCCAGCATGAGCCCTTCATGGTTGTTTGCCTTGCCTGCTTGGATAATATTTGACCAGCTGAGGGGTGCAGTGTAGACACAAGAATCACAGCCCCTGCTGCTGCTGGCTTCAGGCTCTCATGCAGCCTACTTGAGTCTCAATTTCTTCCTTGGTAAAATGAGGATGGCTGTTCAAGCTCACTGGGAGGGATTCAAGTGAAAACCAAATATGAGGTCCCTGTGGCAGGGACCTCAAACCTCCACCAGTCTTTCACCCTAAGCATGCACAGTCAATTTTAGTGAAAAGATCAAGATTTTTACATTGTCATGTGTGGCATTTTGCAAATGGAGATCGCTACATCATCAGCTCATTAATAACAGAGAGTATTGGCACTGGCATGGTCTGCAATAATTGTTACCACTATCAAAATGATCAGCAATGATATGCTGTCCTTTGTATTCAAAGACAATGCTACTAACACAGTATAACAAGTGCTTATTTTGCATTGCACAATTATATATTGTCTGAGCTACCAATATATTTGAGAGAGTATTTGCAGTATGTATATGTGAGTGCATATATATGTGTGGGTGTGCATGTGTATATTTATGTATACATATATAAACACACACAAGTATATGCATACACAAATATAGTTATATATTATGTTCATGAACTTTTTTGCGTGTCTACGTCTTAGTATCGTATCCTTAAATAGGAATACAAGTTCTTATGGGCAACAATTTTCCTTTGTACTTCTTCTGTATCATCTTTAGTTCAAAGCAGGGTGCATCCTTTGTAAGAAACCCTTAATACATTCCTGTTGGTAGTCAGGTTTATCCCAGCAGTGGGGAAAGGCCCGTATTGATCCCTCCATCCATGCTCCCTCTCTCTGAAGCCCACTCATGGCACGTGTTGCGAGATGGCCAAGCCACCAAGCAAACCATACAACCCACTTGAAAAAAGACCCCCTCACTGCTGAGTTAATTAGCTGGCTGGCGGCACACACCAGGATTGGACACGGATATTTCAAAGCATCTTCACCCTCAGACTTAAATGCTACCTAAAGCATTCCCTGGGATTCCATTTTTTTAATTTATTTTTTCCAACGTAAAAGTAATAAATGCTCATTAAAGAAAATTAAGAAAAAATGTAAATAAATAGAAAACAATAAATAAACCAAACCTCGTCCCATTTTCCAAGCACAACTACTATTAGCATTTTGGTGGTTCTCTTTCCAGTTTTTATTTTATTCATTGTATCATGCTTTCTAATTGTCTCATGCTTTTTCACTGAATGTTATCACACAAGAATCAGTCACAAGATTGGCCTTTATAAACTAAGTTTTCATTGACTACATAAATATACCAAATCTACCTAACCATTCTCCTATAAATGAGTGTATAGATCAATTCCAAATTTTGATAGACTAAATAAATGCTGAAATGTGTATCTTGGTGATTATTACCCTTGGAACAAATTAGAATTGATTCTTTAAAAAATTGTCACTAGTTCAAGGGATTTGACTGTTTTCAAGTTTCTTCCTAAATATTTACACGTTGTTTTGCAGGAGTGTTGGACCAGTTAGAATTCCCAACAGCCATGCTTCAATGCACACAGAGCCAGTTTCACGTGGAACTCCTGGGACTCATTTCTGAACAACTGTTTATAATGCTTTTCGACTCTTTCAGAGTCCCTGCTTTACCCATCCCTATGCAGGTGCACATGGCCTGTTACAAATCTCTGCCTCCAGAATATGGACAGTGAGACAGAGAGGGGATGCCTGCTCTCACTAAATCTCCAGCTTTGGGACTCACTTCCAGAGCAAGCACACAGATGAAGGTTCTCAAGACCCCTCCTGATTCATTCCCTCCCACAGGCCAGGAACCTGTGGCACACCCTAAAGAGAATTACACTGTTGTGCATCCTCCAGGAACTACACGAGGTTTAGTGTGGTGGTTCTTAGCAATAGAACAAATCTACAGCACTTTCATTTGTTTTCAAGTAACCAGATTAGCACCAGTCTCTAATTTTACATCTTGCCTTCATACACTCTTGACTACACTTTATTTCCCAGTAAGCTAGTAGAAATGATGGGAGCACGTGACACCAACTGTTCCCACTTCCTTCGCCACTCACCTCCTCCTCCCCACCAGCTTTATGGGGGGAATTATGGAATTCTGCTGGATAGTGGCCATGCAGGAGACACTGCTCATGCTTGGCTATAACCATAGTCTTAAGGAAAGGAGACTGGACAACACCAATTAACTTTTTTTGGGTGCTCTCCTGAACCAGATGACAGCAGAGCTTTTGCACATATAATCAGCTCAGCAGGCACTGCTGGCTTCCTTTTCTCTTTCCCGCAGAGGCTGGGATGGTTCTGAGCACTGAGTTAATTACATGATGCTGCAGTAAGGTGGGCTCCATCCTCTCTGCCCTGTGTATGCACACACACCTTTAAACACAGATGAGCATACACACACACACACACACACACACACACACACACACACACTGGCCAGGTGACTTGGCTGCAGAAGTGGACAGATGAGTATGAGGTTATCCTATCATATATCACATCTGAGAGATAACTATATTCCGATGGGAGAATCAGTTAGTTTCACTGACATTTACAAGTGATAACACCGCAACAGTCAAACATGCCTACACTCCATTGTTCAAAAGTACCCATGGGATGCTTGGGGCAGAGAAAATAGACCAACTACCTAGCCAAGCTAAGCAGAGACACATTCTCCAAAGTCTTTTTTACCTAAGGACTTGGGGTGGCAGGACGTGAGCTATGATGTATGGCTGGGGTCACAGGGAGGTAGATGTGTCTCATCTGTTTCCATTTTCCAGTATACAAGGCCGACAACACACTAAATAAGCCTACACAGCTCTGAAGTTTTTCTCAGTTTGATGAACAGCTGGAGAACAGGAGTTCCAGAGTCACTGTTGCTCTGTGGGATCGGGGTCCCATCTGTAGCTCAAGGGTAGGGCAGAGGCTGGTACCAGGCATCTGGACAAGATGAAACCTTAGCAGACTTGGACCATGGTGCACAAGATGTGCCCATAAGCCTCATTATTCTCCTTCTCCTTTCTGTTTGCAGTAAATATGTATTACAGTTCTGTAATACAGTAAATATATACTGAAATACAGTAAATATGTATTACAAAATGTATTAAGAGCCTCAATGTCTATGGAGCAGAACTAATGAGGCCACAGTTAGAGTCCAAATCCTGGGTCAACCAAACAACTTTACTTTTGTTCCTTGGCCATGGATGCTACACCCCGCCTCAGGCACCTGACTCAGCAAGCTGAATGGTGGCACGTGTCTTAGACAGCAAGAGAATGATCAGGACAGGATGCCTCGCCTATATCCCTGAAAGAACAACCTCAAAGCCCCACTTTACCAAGTATCACTTTTTATCCAAAGGTGAGCATGCACGCGCGTGCACACACACACATGTGCACGCACACACGCATGCACACACACACACACACATTCTCAGTGACAAGTCCTCCTGTGGCCAACCTTGCCCCTCACTAATAATTTGCACAAATTAAAAGATAAAGCAGCTTAGGGTCATTCAATAAATCATAAGCACAAATTAAAATCTATCCACTCAATTAAATCTGAACTTAGCTGGAATCATATCATTTTTGAACACTGAAGTGGCTAATTTCCAAAGGATGTAAGAAGATTATTCAACACATGGTTATTCAATATCAGCCCCTTTTCTCTGTGATTTTTAAACTTAATTAGCATTTAGTAAAGATGGCATGATGTTCCATAGAGCAGCGATCTTTGAGGGATTACCTCCAGCTCAAAAGGGGGGAATATAAAACCAATCAGTCCATTGATAGAGGGGCCCCGTGAGCTGCCCAGCATTGAAACAAGCATCAGAGGTGGGAAATGGAAGAAAAAGAGTGAGTTTGAAAGGAATTCTGCCAGCCCTGCGTCCCCAGGGTCATCCCCACCAGTCCTGGCCCACAGTGGTCCAAGAACAACAAAGACAGCCTCTGCAGGGAGAACACCGGGCTATGTTTGCGTCTCTGATCACTCCCCCAGCAGTCTGGATCCTGCCAAATGACCGCTGGTCAAACACGGGCGGGCTCCAGCTGGTCTCATTCCTGTTATGACTGCACTTGGGTTCATTAACACCCAGCCCTCCCCTGTGGGCACGCAAGGCAGGAAGCCTTCTCACTGGCTTGTTTTGCAGCACGACTTTTTCTTTCTCAGAAGTGGGGCAGGTGGTACTACATTCGAGTAAAATCCTGCTTAGGGGGGAAGGGAGCAGGTTGCCCAGGCGTGGGGTGGACACCTCTGGGGCCGCATGCTCAGAGGCTCTCTGGCTGCCTCTCTCGTTAGTCGGCCTTTCCTGGCATATCCCCCGGTACGTTAAACCCTCGTCTGAAATACCCAGCATTCTGCCGTGAAAAGAAAACATTGAGCTTGGAAAACAGGTGGGATGAAGATATTCCAGGGACCCAGCTCGAGAGCCTCAGCAGGGATCATGTTCCCCAGGGTTGCCCCCAAAGACAGGACACTTTTGTGCACAAGCTGCAGAGCATCAGAGAATCTCGGGGACTGCAAAGCACATCACATGTCATATAGGCCAGGGCTTCTCAAACTGTTTTGAAGGGCCATTCTGTAAAATTTCCCATCTACTTTAGATGGAAACTTTTGTCAAATACTAGAAGAACAAATTACTAGAAGAGTGAAACTTAAAGCTGCAAAATACAAATGCATTGACTATGCGCTGGGATGTTGCATCAATATCAAGTTGCTGTATAAATTTCTAAATACTCACTCTCACTGTCTGTACCTATCTCAGCATAGACCACTAACAACTTGTTCACAGAGTATATTCTGAATTGCACTGATCTAGATCCTTGCCACTCAGTGTGTGGTTCAAGGACCAAGATCATCGTCATTAGCTGTGAACTTGCAAGAAATGCAGAATCTCAGGCTCCACCTCAAACCTATTGAATAAGAATCTGCCTTTGCATAAAATTCCCAGGCAATTTGTGTACATGTGAAAGTTTGAGATGTGCTAGAATAGACCAAGCTTCTGAGCTAATAGATTATAAATGTTTTCTTTCCATCCAACCTTCACAATGTCTTTGAGTAAAGGAGATACTCAACACTGAAGTGCCTTAACTAAGTTGGAGAGCAGAGGAGGGTGTAAAAATTGGCGGGGTCTGCAGGCTGAAATGTTTTATGGGAGTTGAGTAACTGGCAAGAATGAAGAAGAAAAGCTGAGAAAACGGAATAGCCCATCTGTCGCCAGGTAACTCTATGGTTCAGAAGCCACCAGAGAATGACGGCACTCACTTGCCAGATCCAAAGGGAGCCCAGGAGAGTGAGCACAAAGGGTGACAGACATTTATTAATCCAATATTGGGAAATGGGCATTGCACCAGGATGAAGCAGAGAGCCCAAGGTCAGGGTGCTGGAGGAGACAACTTGATTCTGTAATGGAGATCATGGCCGGCCCACGCAGAGACAGCAGGATGTTTATTTAGATCTTGTCTGCTTAGCTGGTTGACTGGCTGCAAGTTTGATTATTATTCACCAGGGCTCTATGCCCTCAGCCGGAACCATGTTCCTAATCTGCTTGGCCATTAAGGGCTCTCTGAACCCTGCTCTGTCTCCAGCATAGAGCCAGAGAGGCTGGAAGCTCCCCGGGGTCTCTTTCTGCACCTCCCTCCTGCGGCGTTTCTCTGCTTCTGTCTGGGACTGCAGACCTGCTTCAATCAATTCCCACCGACCAGCAGCCCAGATCTTAATTAAAACATTCAACCTGCACACAAGTGAGGAGAGAAGTCACAGCCCCCTCAGTCCAGCTGAAAGGAAATCACAAGGAATATGTACAGATTCATAAGCGACTTCTATCTCAGGGTGCAGGTGGGGTACAGCCATTCCCTGGTTCCCTTTTCAGAGCACTCCCCTACACCTGTCTTCCCTATTCCTGTCTCACCTGCACTGTGACCGTCACTTCAATCTGAGTTCCATAGGAGTTCTCTCCCCTTGTGCCCAAAATCACCAACACACAGAGCTGAGGAGACCCTGGAAACTGAGGACACCCATTGTTAAGTGTCTCGCCCAAAGTCACCCAGCCAGATTGTGTCCCTGCCGGAGATTAACACAATAAAATGTATGATTCATAAGTCAATCATTCATATTAGTCCCAGTTACCAGATATTCCACCACAGTGATAATTTTGTACTCATTATTGTATCGTAATAGTCTACCCTAACAATTTTGGCTCAGAAAAAAAGGTCTCTTTATTAATGTCTTTTCTGTGTCCTGACCATGTATTTTTACCAATCCAACTAAGGGGTTCCAGCTGTTCAACTCTTTGAAGAAAAAGTACGTATGAAGAGTTTCACCTAATTACTTCTCCCAGGGGTCCTAAGAGGCTTTGGGGCCTCAAGTTGGGACTACATTGGCTTCAAGGGTAGATAAGACAGAAACTGTCTCAACCTTTGGGTTGTAGAATTCAGGGTGGGATCAGCTCAAGCCTGGGGCTCATGCCAGCCCTCCCTTCCAATTCTGCAAGATTCTAGGAAGCATTAGGCTTCATTATTCTATTCCTCAAAGCAGGGCTTCTTTCTGTCAAGTCCCATAACACATGAGATGAACCTGAATCCCACAAGCCATGACTGGCAGCTCAGAGCAGAGGCGTGTCCTTCACAGAACTCTGGCTGGAAGAGAAAACATTCTCAAAAGAAAAGGGCCCCACTGATGACCAGTGATGATGAGCTTTTTTTCATGTTTGTTGGTTGCATAAACGTCTTCTTTTGAGAAGTATCTGTTCATATCCTTTGCCCACTTTTTGATTGGGTTGTTTTTTTTTTCTTGTAAATCTGTATAAGTTCTTTGTAGATTCTGGATATTAGCCCTTTGTCAGATGGATAGATTGCAAATATTTTCTCCCATTCTGTATGTTCCTGTTCACTCTGATGATAGTTTCTTTTGCTGTGCAGAAGCTCTTTAGTTTAATCAGATCCTATTTGTCTATTTTGGCATTTATTGCCATTGCTTTTGGTGTTTTAGTCATGAAGTCTTTGCCCGTGCCAACGTCCTGACAATATATACCCCAGAACTTAGAGTATAATAAATAAAAAATAACAATGAAAAAGAAAAGACTCCCACTGAAAACACAGCGATCATTAACTTCTCTCTCTGGCAAAGCAAGCCCCAGGGTGTGCCACATCATGGCCCCCGCTTCTCTGCCCCATGAGTCCCAGCCCCCTTCTGCCCACCAACCACCCTCCTTCTTGTTTCCTGAGACACACCCAGCCACACCCTGCCTTTCAGCAGGCACTCGCACTCCTTGAAAGTCCCAAGAAGCTTGTACTTCCTCACACTGGTTGGGCACGAGCTGGGCTAAGGCTTTTCCCTTCTCCTTTTGTGCTTTTAATGTTGAAAAATGATGTCTGTAACAAGACAGGAAATTCTTTGCTGGTGACTTAAAAGCTGGTAAGCAGAGAAGGCAGTGGACGGGAAGGAACGCAGAGGGCAAACTCTAGTTATTTCTCCCTGTACCACACCATCACAGTCTTAGGGAGTTTCCATTTTACCCCATCCTTTTCCTTTTGAGTAAAGCAAAGGGATGATGGAATCTAGTTTCTGCTTCCCCTCAATGCCAGTTAGCATTAGTAGAAAGGAGATTCTGTGCCCAGCCAGGAAGATGGAAGAGTACCAGCAGCTGGCAGGAGCAGGCATGTGCACGTGTGTGCATGTGTGTGTGTGTGGCCACGCTGCAAGGTGGCATCAAGTAGGTGACATGGGAAATGCAATGCCCAGCATCAGGCTCAGGGCAGGAGAATTGGGGCTAGGGAATCCACTTCCCTTCCGTTACTTGATCTCCCCCATAGTGACTGGCAAAGCATGTTGAAGAAGTAGAACCTCCCTGCATTTGTCTTCTGTTACTGGGACAGCTTGTGCTGATATGTTCTAATTACTTCTCTGGTTCACCCATGTGAACTAATGGGCAACCTCAAGGGATAGTGCAGGATCCTGGGGTTAGCAAAAGTAAAGCACCCTTACAACCCTTTAGCCTGAGGGAGCAAGGAATGGGGATGGTTATTGGAAGCTGAAAGGAGAATCACGTAGGGCAGATCACTTTGAGAAGCGATCTTAGGTAAAGGATGCAGCCAACCCCAGGCTACCCAGCAGGGGTGGACAGTGGGGTGGGGGGGGGGCAGTGCTAAAGATGGGGAACTAGTGTGAATTAATCTCCAACCTCTATCCTTTCCACCCCACCAGTCTCCTGCCAGGGTCCTCACTGTCCAGCTCATCCAGTAGTCAGAGGCCAGGGAGGCCACTGAGGCAGACTCCACAGTCTTTGGAGAGCACAAGGCTCTGGAGCATGAATAAAAGATTCCTGGAATGGCTGGGCCCAGTGGCTCACGCTGGTAATCCCAGCACTTTGGGAGGCTGAGGCGGGTGGATCACCTGAAGTCAAGAGTTTAAGACCAGCCTAGCCAGCATGGTGAAACCCCATCTCTACTAAAAATATGAAACATTAGCCAGGCATGGTGGCAGGTGCCTATAATCCAAGCTACTCAGGCGGCTGAGGCAGGAGAATCACTCGACCCCGGGAGGCAGAGGTTGCAGTGAGCTGAGATCACACCATTGCACTCCAGCCTGGGCAACAAGAGTGAAACTTGGTCTCAAAAAAAAAAAAAAAAAAAGATTCCTGGAAGAAGCACACGTTAGTGTGTGTGGGAATTACTCATTGATATTTCTGTCCTCCTAGAACATAAGTTCCTGGAGGGCAGCATCCATGTGCCAAGGGCATGATGGGCCCTTGATAAATATTTATTATATTAACAAGTGTATATATGAAGAAATGGAGGAATGGAAGGGCATCAGGGAGGCAACAAAGCTAACTAGCCTTCATGTGGTCTGTAAATGTGCACCTGCTATCAGGAGGCCCTAGCCTGTCTTTCAGACTCACTCTGAAAAGTGCGGACATTGTTTCTCCCAATCTCTCCTCACAACCTTTCCAGAGCTGCCACTCCCTGAGTTTCCCAGGTCTCCTGGGCTCACAGTCATGATACTTCAAGCTGGCAGGAGGCTCATCCCTGGCAGGTGATGCTCCAGGCAGGTAGCCGGGTGCCCCAGAGGCTCTGGCAGTCGCTGTCTAGCCTCAGTGCTCTTCTGCAGCGAGATGCGTTGCAGAGCTGAGCATCGCGCATTGCCGTGTGCCTCGCTTGACAGTTACTGTGGCAACAGCCAGGCTTCAGCCTCGCCTAGGCTGTCCTGGGGAGGAGGGGCCGCTGCTGGAGGCTACAGCAATCCTGTGAGCCACAGCCATCCTGGTCATTGTGCAGGTCCAGGCATCTCAAACCAAGGAGTGGACACAGACACTGGAGTCCTGCTGAGCCCCAAGCTGGCCAGGAGACAAAACAGGCATGATCATTCATAAAACCCAGCAGAACTAGGAGGTGCCGCCTCCCTGTGTCCATCTGAGCGCCCAGACCCCGCAGCAGAGGATCTCCTCCGGTTGGCATGAAGGCGCTTCACAGCTTCCTCTGCAGCCACGCCCTACCCCATCCCACCCTACCCCATGCCCCAGCCAAATAAAACTATTACAGTTCCCCATACCAGTTGTCAGTTTCCTCCTCGGAATTTTCTCATGCTGTTCCTCATCCTTTTCATTGGAAATGTTCACTTATCCTCCAAGGCCTAGCTCATGCTTACCTTCTCTATCAACAACATTGACCCCCAACACCCCCACCACCACCACTGACCCCAGCCCCACCCACCAAAGAAGATTCTCCCACTCCCCATTCTAGGCTCCTACAGTGGGTGATAAATCCCACTCCCCTGCCAGACTGTGTCTCTCATCTGATTATCAGCCCAACATCTAAGGCAGTGAATGGGTTTTACCCTCAAGAACCCATGATCCAGAGAGGGTGTACTGGCTTTAACCTGGGTGTCAAACTAAGGAGTCAAGAGCAAACAGCCCCACATATGAACCTGGATTTGGGCATGGCTGATTATCATGGGAGCACCCTTCCTCCCAACAAGCTCATCACTCAAGTCCTAATTTTGTTAGCTAAACATTCTCATTCATCTGAGATATATTTAGTAAGCATAACACTACACAACACCGTGCTAAGCACTGAGAATACAGAGTTCAGCAAGACATAGTCCTGGCTCTCTAGAAACTCCTAGGCGAGGAGGAGAGGCAGAAGAGTAAGTAGACATGGCAAGGGAAGTGGAGAGGATGGTGGGAATCCACAGAAGATGCCCCTGACTCCGTGTAAGAGAGAAACTGGACATTTAGAGGCTTGAAGTTCAGCCTGGATGAAACTGGCAGAGTGGGGTGGCACCAGGACACTAAGCCATCTTCAGAGCATGGCAGCAGAGCCCAGGCTTGACTCAGAAGTGGGGCTGTGTAACAATCTAGGCTCTTCTGCCAACTTATGGCAAGACTTATTAGAGATTCCAGGCACAGTGGTGTTGAGATGCAGACCACTAATTTGCACCCCACCCTTTTTTTTTTTTTTTCATGTTAACTGGCATCTCTGCCTGACCTTCCCCAATCCTCTGACAACCTGGGAGTCTGCCTGGCTAGCAGCCATCCAGATTTCTCTTTTTTCTCCAAGCCCTGGCCAAGACCCAGGACACATGGGAGAGGGGGAAGGGAACAGTTTGTGCTCATGCAAAACTTGCTCTTGCATTCAGCCCCTGGGCCAGGATGGGGCCGAGTTTCCTCTGAAGCAGTGCCCAGCCAGTAGGGCTGCCCTATCCTGCCCCCTCGAGACACCCAAGCCGATTTGGTGCAGATGGCACCAGCAGATGCCAGTCCCTAAGAGGGTCCCTCCTCCCTAGCTAATGAGGGGAGCAGGTGAAGGGACCAGAGAATGTGATCAGGAGTGAGAAGTGAAACAAACACTAGATTAAGAGAGTTCTAGTTCCAGCTCTGCCACGAATAGGCTGTATGACTTTGGGCAAGTCACTTCACCTCTCTGACCCTAGGTGTCCCTGTTGTCTGAGTCTGTGATTCTAGCTGTCAGAAGAGCAAATACTGCTTTAAAAGAAAAGAAAACTGGGTTTTCACTTCTGCTCTGCTGTTAACCTACTGTGTGATGTTGGGTAAATTCCTTCACCTCTCTGGGCTAAGATTAGTCATCTTTTAGAAGTCACATTGCACACAACATGAAATTAAAATTGAGTTAATATGAGGCCAGGGCCATGAATGAACCCAGGAAGAAATCATGAGACTCTATGAAGAACTTTTCTCCACTCTTTCCCACTGTCCTTGCCTTGGGAGTCTAGTCATGAGGAAGCTGCTGGTCCACCCATTGTGTGTGCAGTCCTGCTCTGAGCTCCTGCCCTTCCTCCTGCACTAAAAAAATCCCTCTGCTTCGCCAGAATTCTCTGAGGCCATCTGTGGCTCTGATCCACCAGTCAGGTGAGCTGTGGGACCAGCCCTGGGGATTCTCAGCCTTCAGGGATCCTGGGCCTCATCACGTGCAGATGTAGTCCTGCCTTTCCGGGGCAGGTGCAGCTGCACACTCCAGCAAAAGTGAAGCTGCATCTCTCTGCAGCCTTACAGCAAATGGGTAGCTACCACAGCTACTGATAAAGAGCTAGGGGAGCTATTGACCAAATAACCTACTTTTCACTCCTGGAAATAATGGAGGAAACACTCAATTAGGCATTCAGGTGTAGGTCTGGACTGGAGTGGAAGTCACAGCCTGCCCTCCAGGCTCGTAGAAATCACTGGTTTGCGGCTATTGCAGGATGACAGGACCATGGGTTTTATGGGGGCTAGTTGGCATGGCTGAGGACAAGGGGCTGGCTGGTGGCCATTCAGGAAGAAAGGAAGATGAGGAGTGGAGACAAGATGAATAAGCACTTTCTTTAGAGTCTGAGGCCCTGTGAGAGGAAGAAATCAATGGAAACCTTGGGAGGGACCCCAGAGAGAGTCCTGCTGAGAGAGGGTGTCAGCCAGATAAATTTGATGATGCAGCACTGAGTGGGGGCACAACGTCCTATTTGAAGTATTGCAGGCAGGCTGGCACGTGCATCCCACCTGTGCATCTCATGTCTGGCCATGTGGCCCCTGACATGCTGCTGGGCAGAACCAGGGGGAAGCAGCAGCCAGTTAAACCCTGGCACCCATGCAGGCTGCCTCTGATAGGCAGACAGCCTGGAAGCTGGGAGCCTCAATTAGCCTCTTGTAGACAGGGGAGAATATTACTTGACTTTCTTTGCCACCCAGAAAAAGCAAGAAGTCCAGATGCAAGTGCAATCCATAACCACTTGCTCTAGAAGGAATGACCAGGATCCCCATGGCCGGGAAACAAATGATGAAGCCAGTTAGCAGCCTGATTCCAAATTAGTCTTTCTCCCATTATACCTATGCCTGTACACACGTTCAAGACACAGAAAGCTTTCACTGTTTGGGGGTGTTTTGTTTTCTCACAAATTATGGGCAACCGGTATCCCAAGAGCTGCCATAGTTTGGTGAGATATAAATTTCTGATCCTTTAAGCCTCACTGGAGATAGACAGTGATGTTGCCTGGGGACTTCCTGGGACACACAGCTGAACCAAAGTAGGCATAAGGCAAATGCACCCTAGAGATGGGGAGCTGGTGGTCAAAGTGATCACATCAAGAGAAAGCCTTCAGCCAGCCCCCTGGGATATCCCCACCATGGACGGGCAGAAAGGACTCCGGAGACTCAGTCCAGATACTGAAGAGTATGCCATGCTTTGAAAATTGGGGAGTTCATAAAGGGAATGGGGAGACCTGTGGGTTCCCTAGGTATCTATGGAAGTTTCTGAAAGAGACGAAGAATAGCCAACACATATGTAGCACTCATATATATTAACTCTAATTTTCACAACAGCACATTAAGATAAGCACTATTTTTATCCACACTTGATAGATAAGGAAGCTAAGTCACAGAGAGGTTAAGTAGCATGTCCAAGGTCAAACAACTGATTAGTGGCAGGGCCGGACTTGGGTTTTTGGGTTTCTTGTTTCTTTTTTGTTTGTTTGTTTTTGAGACAGAGTCACCCCCTATCACCAAGTATGGAGTGCAGTGGCACAATCTCAGTTTGCTACAACCTCCGCCTCCCAGGCTCAAGCAATTCTCATGCCTCAGCCTCTCGAGTAGCTGGGATTACAGGTGTGTGCAACCATGGCTGACTAATTTTTTGTATTTTTGGTAGAGGACGGGGCTTCACCATGAGATGGGGCTGGTTTCAAACTCCTGGCCTCAAGTGATCCACCCACCTCGGTCTCCCAGTGTGCTGGGATTACAGGTGTGAGCCACCGTGCCTGGCCAGCAGGGCCGGACTTTGAACCTCAGGAGGCTTCTCCCAAAGCCTGTGCACTCTTAACCATGGTGCAGCGCAGCCTCTCCAGAGTGAAGCAGGATGCTCCTTTCTTTAGGGAAAGACCCTGCCTTGGTGTGGGAACTAGAGCCTCCGGGGCGGCCCTATCCCACACCTGCCTGGGGCCTAGGGAAATCCTGCCCCAAGATCCAGACCCAGACACCTGCCACTCTGACAGCTGGCCCAGGGATGGGGGCTGGGGACATCACACCACCCGCATTCTCTGCAGGGATACCCAGCCATCCGTTTTATGCTAAAAGCCTTCTCCACATCTCAGCCTTCCCCAAAATTTTACAAATACTAGAAGATAAAAGCGCAGGAACCGGCATGAATGAAGTTGGTTTTTAAGAGTCAGTGTTTAACATCAAGATCTTTCTGATGTGAGTAATTTGGATTCTGATGCAATTCTGGATTGTTTGTTGAATTATGCATCAGCAGCTTCTGTTGCTGTAAAAAGCGCCACTATCACTCGAGCTAATCTGAAACCTGCAGCAATGAAGACAGTTGGGTTCACAGTTTGGGTACTGAGATGCGTCTTTGATGATAGTGAACCAGCAGAAGGAGAGAAACAGACACGAGGGGAAGTGGAGAGCAGGTAGTAGGAGGAATTGGGGGAATGAGGTAGGATTAGGTGCTTTATTTACCACACACTCATGAGAGCCCCATGCCGGGAGAAAGAAAAGACCCAAAGAGGTGAGCAGACACCAGCTTCCCCCAAATCCAGGAAATTCCATGAGACACAGAAAGACAAGAACACAGAGAACCAGAGATTCATCCTGGCAAAGGATGAAGCAGCTCCTGGACTGACAAATGCTCACTGTCTCTACCACCTGAAATATGATGCTCTCCTTCAAGCTCTTGACCTATGCTGGGGGCCTTCCTACTGGGCCAAGGGCCACCATGGGCATCATTATTAATTATTTTCTCAGTGTTTTAATATGCATTGCAGGTTAATATCCTTATTTAAAAGCAATAGCTAAGGACAGTATGCCTACTTGACGAAGGGCACAGGGGAGAAAGGTGATATATCCAAAGTCACACAGCTGCTTAGCGACAGAAAGGAAATTGGAATTCCAGTCTCCTGACTGCCAGTCACCTTCTCTTTCATCACACCAGGCTTTGCCATCTCACTATGGAGGCTCCCAGGATCTCTGACAACCCATCAGACCCATTGCTTAGGCTGGGAATGCCAAGTCCCATGCCTGGAGCAGTAGAAAGCAAAGGCACCAAAGCCCCAAGCTAAGCCACCTAGTCCAAAGCCACGCTCTGCCTCTAGCACGGTGTGTCCCTGAGCAAGTTATGGAACCCTTGGTGTCTCAGTTTCCTTATCTGCCAAAGAGACCTGATAATAGTTCTTGCTTCATTGAATGAGATGATCCATTTGAAACCTTTGGATCAATGCCAAGCAGATGTTAAACGGACAATAAATATAATCTGCCATTTTCATTATTGATATTCTCCTGTGAAACTGTTGTGACTTCAGAGGACTGATCCCAAAGCCTGCTAGGAAGACCCTGCTGAGTGTCCTGCTCTCCCAAAGAGCCCATGTCCTCACTATCACAGGTTCTACTTGGTGTCCCAGTAAGGAACCACATGTCCAAGGCAGCCAAGCCAGGAGGGCCCTGGGTGTGAGGGAGTCAGCTCTGTGTAGATGCCGTCCACACCGGGTCTGACGGGAACCCCAGCTCTGCGTTTGTCCTTTTCATGAAGTCAATGAGCCAAAACCACCCTCCTGGGCTGGCCCAGTTTAAGAGCCTGGGCTCCGGGGATGTAGGGAGCCCCCTCAGCACAATTATAAATCAATCTAGCAGCTCTCACTGAGGCCATTGCCATAAATGGCTCTAAAAGCTCAGCCTCTTTCAGCCCAATAGGCTCAGGGCTCCAGGATTAATGAGCATCAGCTGCTGGCAGGCTGGTGGGGACAGATGCCGACCTAATGAGCACGGTGGCCCAGCACTTGCCAGCTCGAGGTGGACAGGGCTGATGAGCAGGTGTCATTGTCATGACGCCCCTTTGCCAAGTGTCACTTTGAAAGGCAAGGCTGTTGTCATCAAGTGGCATCTTATTACCCCACCTCAGGATGCCCACAGGAGATTCTAAAGGCTGTCCACAAAGATGGGCTTTGTGGCTGCCACCTCCGCTCCTCAGCTGGCCCTGGCACCAGGTTTTTCTCAAGGCCTCTCAACCACAGGGCTGGATAAAGGTCTTAGATTCCTGGGCATCCCCTCCCATCCCATGCCACCTGATTGGTGCTGCATTTAAGTACAGAGGTCCCTGCTAGAATTTCCTTCAGTCACGTCTCTGTTACACCCACGGGCTTCAAGTTTGCCTGGGGTATTTACACACAGTTCTGCAGATTCCAATGGATTCAAATGGGCGCAAGTGCTCAGCATCACACTGGTCACCAAAGGGACACAACCCAGTCCCCGCAAGACATATCAGCTTGTATGTCAGTCAAAGACACAGGCCTTAGAGGGACTGATCATAAGCATAAAACATAGCAACAACAAAAATAGTCATGATCACTTCTTGAGCATTTATTTTGTGCCAGGCACTGTTCTACGCTCTTTATATGTGCTGGCTTATTTAGTAAATGTGAATGAAAGACTCCAAATAATAAGAGTCACATTATATTAAGGCAGTCAATGCAGGTGAAACAAAAAAAGGAAAGATCACTTTGGATGACTGGAGAGATCAAGAGAGGCTTCATGGGGGAGACAGGACCACACTGGTCCTAGTGGGGTCTGGAAGGAGTGTTCCAGAAGCAAAAGCAGGCACACCCGGGCAGGGCTGCAGTGAGTTTGCTGAATGTCACACATCTGTGCTTTGGAGTGCAGAGCTGCAGGGACACAGGTATATTCAATGTAGTGGGCTCTGGCATCTGAAAATGTTGTTAGAATGAAATTTCAAAATCAGGTTTTATTCCTGATGAAAGTGGACTGCTCTTAACTGGGGCTTCACTGCTTCTTTTCCATTTCTGTTTGGAGTGTAATTTTTTTAAGGTAAAAGTTACACACAGTGAAATGTGCAGATCTTCAGTGCACACTTTGATGAGTTTTTGACAAATGCCTTCACCTGTGTAACTAACAATCCAACTGAGATCTAGATACTTTCGTGGGCAGGAAAGGGGAGGAATGTGACCTTTGTGATCAGATTGTCCCATACCTACATCTTCTGGGCATCCGTAAATTGGAATAAATCAAAATAATCAACTTCCTCCCTTGCCCCACACCAGTCTACCTCCTACCCCAGGAGAAAAAATAAAATAAAATTCGTCCACATCTAAACAAACAAATGCCTAGTCTGTCTTTGTGTTTGTTACCTTCGTGCCCCAGAACCAAGCTTCATACCAGACACAGAGTGAGTGATCCATACGTGTTTCTTAAAAAAAGGAAGGAATTAACATTCTCAGATTAAAGTCTCCCAGGAAATAAAGGACTCTACTTTCTCTAAGTTCCCATGTGACACTGACGATTATGATGTTTTCTTGTCCTCTCTCTTGAGATTAGGAAGGAGTCCCTAGGAGGATGCAGAAGAGTATCCTTCTGTCCTGCCACCCACCTGTCACCCAGACTCTTGTGTTCTATACAGCCAGTCCATCTTAGGCCTCAAATTCCATAAGTTTGACAAAATCAAGCAGGTAGCTCAAGGTGCTTGTCTCTCCTCCCAGCTATTCAGCAGACAAAATCTGTGACATAATGCACCCCAGCCTCAGACACGCTCATCCTTCCTTCCCAGGCCCTGTGTGAATGGGCCAGGCCGCTCCTTGATGGTTTTCAGGCAAAACACATGAGAACACTCCCAGGAAAAAGAGAAGCCTCCAGGGGTACCATCCATATGCATGCCACACATTTACTTCCTAGCCTCACCAGCATTTTGGGTGTGGCCACAGCTACTCCCCAAACCGTTCATCTTGCAAGTCCCTAGATGTCCTCCTCGGGAAAGCTCCCTGCGCACAGCTTGCGGGAGACTGCAGGCTTATAAACAGCATAAGCCAGCATTCCAATCAGATTATTTCTCACTTGCAATATTGCACAAAGAGAAAAAAATAATGCTGAACATTCTGTTCGTGGAAGAAAAAATAGCAGGAGAAAACTGTCACATTGTTTGGTCTATTTTCAATTTCATTCCCGAGCCCTGCAAATAGCTATCTGTGCAAACAGGCCAGAAGAGGACTCCAGCGACCTGACATGCACGATCTCAAATCAGGTCTCCAGGGCCTGTGGAAAAGGGAGAGACCTTTGGCTGGCACATATCTACACACGTGATAAAATTGCACAAGACTAAATACACACCCGCCAATGCAAAAACTGGTGAAATCTGAATGGATAAGCTTGGTGGGTTGTACCAGTCAATTTTCCATTTGTGATATTGTAGTACGGTTATGCAAAATGATGCCATGTGGAGGGGAGAACTGAGCGAAGGGCACAGGAACCCCTCTGTACAATTTATTGCAATTGCATGCAAATCCATGATTATCTCAAAAGGCAAAGTTAAAAAAATGTGCTTCCAGGGTCTGATTTAATGGGACTAGAGTGCAGCCTGAGCATCAGAGTTTTAGAAGCTCCCCAGGTGGTTCTAATGTGAAGCGCAGGCTGAGAATCTTTGCTCATGGAGGTTGGGAAGATGGGAAACACACATGAAATCCAGGAACAATCAGCATGTGATACAGTACCAAAGGCTTCATAAATACTTGTGGAGCAAATCAGTGAACTGCTGAACAGACGCATAAGGTTAGAGGAATTCATGTAGGATGAGGGAAGGCTTCATGGTGAAGTGGTACTTAATCAGGATGGGGCAGAAGTGGAGAATTCAGAGGAGGGGAAAGGGCCCTCTATGCCAATAAAGAAGGGCTCAGAGATGGTGCGGCCATACTGTGGAGGAGGGGAAGAACTGAACTTGGGGACAGCTGAGGAGTGAAGATGGATAAAACTTTTCATAATAAACTGGCTCTATCCCTGTGCTTAGACGAGCGGATCTTTCAAACACCTGAACCAGCTCTAAGTCCCTGCAAATTGCCAAGAGCAATTTTCAGCAAAAAGCCAATTCCCCAGAAGGCACTTGGCATCTCTCGGATAAGCAAAAGAGGGAGAGGCTGGAGAGGCTTCAGAATATAGTATCGATGGGTATAAAAGTAAGCAGTCGTTGTCATGGTTCATGTCACTCTGCCTGACTGCACTTCAGCTGGCCTTAGATTCCCAAGTCGAGAGCCCAGCCAGGTGCTAGAAAATACCAGAAATGACCTGGGAAAGGGTAAAATAGAAATCTCAAGCCTACATACTACAGCAAATGCACTTGACTCAGCAGGTCCCTAGAGTAATCACCCAACACCTCTTTATTCTTATTTTATACACAAGTCTAATAAGCTTGAGTATCTGTTTCCAAGCCCATAGCAAATTAAACAGAAGAAATTAAGTGGCAGCAGGAGAGCTGCATCAGACAGGATCAGTGACAACCGTGAGAAGTGACAGGTGACAGACACCCTGATGGTAGGCAGGGAGACAGAAAGCTATAAACAGTAACGTGGGGCACTCACCTAACATGAGGAAGCCACCCTAGCGAGGCACAAGGGCTCCATTGTAAAGGTGGAGAAAGAGCTTTAAGATACTCAAGTCCAAGTTCTAAATGCCTTGGAGAACATCTCTTTGCTTTTTCCTGTTATCAATTAGTCCAACATATACACAGTAGAGAGGGGCAGTGTGCTGCTGCAGGCTGCCACTATGGGAGGGGCAGCTGGCTAATCATCTTATTGCAGGAAATACCCTCTGCCAAAAACACAGCCCCCCTCTCAAAGCCTGCTTTCTCACCTTGTAGCACCGGCCACTGCCATCACGGGATATGCAGAGCAAAGGACAGGTTGCTCCCAAGCCGCTCAGTCCATTGGATCAATCAGGTTTAACAAGGAGGCATCCGAGGACCAGGAGAAACACCTCCTGCATTATTACCACAGCACCATCACTTTGCATGAGACAGGTCTGGCTGGGAACGCCACCTCCAGCGTGGCCAGAAACTGAGTGTCCTTGACCTAGTTGCTTCATTTCTTGTGCTGAGCACGCCCACCCATTGACCCCCAATCCAGAGAGCTAGTGTTGAAGAGCTCATTAACAAAACACAAAACACTCAGCTGACCGACCGCCACCATGCAAATGTGTAATAACTGGATCTCTCTTCCCCCGCAGCTAACCTCGAGCATCTCTTCTTGGCCAGCTGCATTGCCTTGGCTCTCTGTGTGGTTCAGAGCCAGAGAGGGCAGGCTGGGCAGCCCCTTCCATGCCAACATCCCAGGAGGCAGTGCTTGGAGCAGGAAGAGAGAAGATGGTCTCTCCCACAACACAGAACCCCCGTCCCGGCCCCAGACTCAGAGGCCCTGACCCCTGCTATGCTTGGCCCCCAAAAGCAGCAGGGAAAGGCATGGATGCTGGCAATGCACTGCCCCCTCAGGAGCAAGAACTCAATCATGTTCTCTCTTTGGAATGCCAGTGTCCCATTTTCAGTCAAATGTGAAAGTTGAAAAAGAGAAGTCAGGCAAGGGAGAGAGGCTTTTAAGATCTCCCCTACTCAGGGGAGGAGCTGGCAGCGTGAGCCTAAAACCAGGCAGGCAGGTAAGGGGAGGGGGCCCTAATTGCTGCTAAAGATCACAGGGTAACCCTGATGACATCTGAAAGTCTTCCGTGGATCCTCAGGCACAAAACATAAATCATCTCCCTCTCACTTCTTACTGATCGCGTTTGCTTGCTGTGTCAGCTGAATTCCCAAATTGGCCTGGGTTTAAATTGGGACTTTTTTTTTTCCCTGACTGGCCTGGCTTTTCCTCCACTCTCTCTCTCCAACCTCCTCCCACTCCATGGAAAGTGATGATGGAGGAATCTGCCTGCAGACTCCAAAATGCAGGTTTGTGGCTTCACTTTGTGGGGTGGGAGGGAAGAGGGAGAAAGTGGGGAAGAGGGCATTTGGGGGCTGACGTCGGGGACAGGACCTGAGGGATCAGGAGGGAGAAAGTGGCCATCTGGACCCACTTGCCGACTTTTGGTGTCCAGTCCCCCTTCCAAGCAAACCCCTTCTCAGTCCCTAGGGCAGCCAAGAGAGTCTGCATCAGACGTGCTCCATTCATGAGGGGCGGGACTCAGGAAGCGCAACAGGGAAGGTCAGAGCAGGATAAGGGGTCTGTAGTTGGCCCTGCCATTCTGGGGAGCAGAAGTTCACCCGGGTTCTACCCAGGAGATCTTGCTCACATTGAAACCCAGGATAAAACAACACATTTCAGGAAAACAAGCCTTCTTTTTTGCTATCTGCAATGCATTCAGATATTTTCCTTTCTTAGTCTATTCCATTTAAAAAAAAAGGTTGGCCACAGCCCACTAAAGCCAGGAGACAAGGCTTTCTTTCACTTCTTTCGTTTCCACAGGTCCCCAAGCACCTCCATAACACAGGATGGGTCAGAGCCCATTGAGGAATTAACCCAGAGGCCTTGACCCTAAATAGCTCCATGAGAAGGCTGAACCTTACTAACCCTCCAGGAGGCTGATATGAGGCTACACATGATGCAACGAGCTCTGATGGGCCCACCCAACACAACTCCAGGAAATGTCCCAAGAAAGCTTTCCAAAGACCCCTTTTCCTAGACTATGGGAGACTCCCCCCAGTGACTTCGTTACTCAAACCCCAACCAGGACAAGATGCCGCCCCCTTAGCCTTTGTGAGGCAAAGGAGAAGGCTGGTGGGCAGCCACTACCACTGTCACCGACCAGCCCTCACAGGCCCAGAGCCAGGGGGCAGTGGGCAGGTGGCCTCCCACTGGATGGCAGAACAGGATGCCACACAACCAACACGGCTTGCTGGTGTCACAGTGTCCCTGTTACATGAACCTGGCAGTGCACCGGGTGACATGGAGTCCACATGCTACAGGGTAGTGATTAAGAATAGACTCCCAAGTGAGACTGCTTGATTGGCATCCTAATGAGCAATGTGATCATGTTATTTAACTTTCCCATGTTTTTTCCCCTGTTAAAGGGGGTGATAGTAGCAGCGCCACCTCATAGGAGTGTAGAGATCAAGATAATTCATGTGAAGTTCTTAGAACAATGTCAAGCCTGAGTAAGTGCTGGTGTAGGCTGTGATTGCTATTCTGATTCCTACTATTTTATTATTATTATCCCTGTGGCCCAGGAGACCAGAAGGCATAGAGGGTGGAAGGATGGAGCTGCAGGGGGCGTACTGCATAGGGTGGGGTGCTACTGCCTTCCTGTCACCCCAGTGTCCCCACTGGCTTCCCCAGGGCTGGTCCTCCCTGTTGTGAAGGACCTGAGTCTGATGTTCTACTTTAAAATAACATCGGGGGATCCATTGTTTCAGAAAAATAATGAGAGGGCAGCTGAGGATATGTGTGTACATGTATGCATGTGTGTGCGCATGTATGCATGTGTGTGTGCATGTGTGTGTGCATGTATGCATGTATATGTGTGTGTATGCATGCGTGCATGCGTGTGTGTGTTGGACACATTCTCTTCTGATGGATGTATGTTTTCCACTCCATAGCTCTCAGAAGCCGTTTGCTAAAACATGGTGCTCCCTGCTTTGCTGAAAGCAGGAGGCAGGGCAGTGGAGCCCGGGCCTTGGTGATTAAAAGTCTGGATTTGAAATGGGCTACAGCAATGCAGAGTTTTGGGTTCCTTGTACACTGATGAGGCAGGATTAGGCTGTGTCTACTGCTGCTCCTACTTAGGAAATCCTAGGAACTGTGATTCCATACCTGCCATACTGGACCCACCATGAGACGCTGAGCCAGCTACTCCCTTTGCTCTCTGATCTTACTCTTCCTTGATTCAGCTTCCTCGGTCTTCAAGAAAAACAGCTAGAGGAGCAGGGACAACAGGAAATGGAGAGTCCTGATTACTGCCGGCCTTGGATAGATGGGTGACAGCTCTCGGTCCTCCCAGGAGAGGAGGTGTCGGCTTAGCAGGTCTCCTTGATCTGGAGCCCAGGTTGCAAAGCCAGGGACACTGGCCTCAGTGGATGCCCCACAGGCCCCACAGCCCATCACTTTCAGAGCCAGGTGGTATTTCTGGTTTTCAGTACACATACCCATGTGGCACAAAACATACATTGTGAGGATGTGCAGAGAGCATCTGGATTCCTTAGACCTCAGGTTCCCCATCCTTTAGGGCAGTTTTAAAAATTGTTTTGCTGGAGGCCTACCCAGGAGATCTTACTCACATTGAAACCCAGGATAAAACAACACATTTCAGGAAAACAAGTCTTCCCCTTGCTACTTGCAATGCACTCAGATATTTTCCTTTCTTAGTCTATTCCATTTTAAAAAAGGTTGCCCACAGCCCACTACATTGACTTAAAGCCACACAATGAGTTTGTGGCCCCCTGGCTTGGAAAGCACCGTTTGAGCGGCACGGCAGTGACAATGACTCAATGTGGCCTCAATGCGGGCAGAAATCCCATTTTGCAAAGGGACAGACTGCTCGACAAAGTCAGAGCCCAAGTATCTCCAGGCTTACACTGCAGGGTTAAAAGGACTTTTCGGATCCATGGACCTCTTCACAGAGAGTCCTTCCAGTGACTAATTCTCAGCCCAGACAGAAGTTGGCTCATTTGAAAGGGATAGCATACCCTCCTGCCACACAATGGTCTGAGTATTTTTTCTATGGCCCATGAATGAAGCTGACATTAGACAAGTCACTCACGCACTCCAAGGACTTCTTCGAAATTGGAGTCAGTTACTCAGCTACTCCAACTGTGGTTTATTTCCTCACTTCTGAGATTTTTAGGAATTGAGTAAACTAGAGCGCGTTCTAACTCACCTGTTGTTCACCTTTAGCTCTCCCATCTTTGGATGCTATAGGAAACCCAGGAGCCTCCTGACCACATGAATGAAAGGAATAGAGCTTCTCCTTTGGCCTCCTAGATTCAGAGCATCTGCCCCCTTCTGCCAAATATCACTTATTTAGGCATATTTGATTTTTGTCATATCTCAAATTCATAGAACTAAAAAAAAAAGTACAGGGTTTACCTCATCCAGCCTCCTGTTTCGCAGATTAGAACACATGTCCCAGGGACATTTGTGACTCACCTGGAGCCACACGGATTGCTAGAGTGAGGGCTAGAATTTGGGTGACCTGTGTCCCAGGAGCCACGCAACCTCTCTGTGAATGAAGGTAAGAAGGGCCAAGTTCAAATCTCTAATGTCCTTGCGCTTCCCCAACTCTGCATTTGCAGAGAAGGTTGAGTGGGCACCAAGAGAATCAAAATAGAGTAGGTGATCATTTTGAGGGGAAAACTCAACTTTCTAGGCCTCATTTACCCCTTTTCTCATCATAAGGAAAACAAGCCCAAGCAGGATTTCCACTTTCATAAGAACACTTCATCCCCCAAGTCCTCATCTGCCTTATGGAGTCTGGGAGAGAGGGGCATTCTAGAAATAGCTACACTGATGGCCCTGACTGATGCATGTGCAAAGACAGATATTGACACTCTCATTTGTTCTGGTGGTCCTGCCTGCCAGACTGCCCTAAAAAGAGCAGGAGCCCATTATCTCAGCCGGCCTTCTCCTTAAGCAAGGCTGAAATGGCCCAACCCTTTCTGGGACACCCAACCCCTGGGACTCGGAGGCCCCCTGAACAGCAGGGCTGAGATGGACTGATGTGGATCATCAGAGTAGCCAAATGAGGCCCTCTGGCGATTTTCACAGAGAGGTGTGTGACGCCCATTTTCTAGTGTGAGAAGTTTCTAGTGTGAGAAGTGTGTTTGTGAGTCCACTGATCCGGCACTCTGGATTTCCTCCAGGGATGTAGATGCATCCTACATGCATGCACACATGCACATGCACACAAACATGCACATACACCAACACACGAATACACACATGCACACACACATGTGCACACAAATACTTTGGCTGCTCAGGTCCTGCATCCCAGCATGCCCCCTGGAAACCAACCTACTTTATTTTTATTCCTGGGACTATGTCAATACATCTCTCCTGGTCTGGAGAGTGGGCATCAGTTTGAGGGGCTTGTCCTAGTCAGTTGGGCTAAATGGAGCCAATTCTTTTGCTTTCCAGGGTGGATGCAGGGCTTTGTTGAATTTTGAAGAATGTCAAATGAAAGTGTTTATTCATATCACAATCTCTGCTATGCCACAGAACATGCACTTAGAACACACAGATTTTATACATCGGAAACAAGAAATGTCTACGCATTAGCAAAGACCTAATAAAATTTCATAGCTTTCTAGTTGGAACATAAATTGGAACAATACTTTTAGAAAACAATTTAGTAACAGATAGCCAGTCTTTAAAGTGTTCATACCCTCTGGCCTAGAAATACCGCTTCTGGGACTCTGGCCAAAGGAAATTGTCTGAAATACAGGGATTTTTAAAAAAGACCTTTATGCACAATAATTTTCATATTAGCATTATTTATAATTTGAAAATGAGAACTAACTTAAATATAAAACAGTAGGGGAGTGGGTAAGTAAACTATAATGTATTTGCATAACAGAATATTAAGCAGATGTTTAAAATTATGAAGAGTTTACAACAAGTGGGGAAGTTAGTTGAGTTACAAGGTTCACTGAATAGGCAGAAAAAAATGAGATATATAGTATAATCTTATCTACAGAAAATGATTAACATAAAACATTGAAAGGAAATATTAATGATAGCTGCAGGCAGTGGTATTCTTGGTGTGCAGTTTTTACATTTCTTATAGATTTCTAAATGTTTTAAATAAACAAGTATTTTTCAATTCTTTTTTAGCTTTGAACACAAAAACGCTTTATTTATTTATTTATTTATTTTTGAGACAGAGTCTCCCTCTGTCACCCAGGCTGGAGTGCAGTGGTGCAATTTTGGCTCACTGCAACCTCTGCCACCCAGGTTCAAGTGATTCTCCTGCCTCAGCCTCATGAGTAGCTGGGACTACAGGCACGTGACACCACATCTGGCTAATTTTTTTCTATTTTTAGTATAGATGGGGTTTCGCCATGCTGGCCAGGCTGGTCTCGAACTCCTGACCTCAAGTGATCCACCAGCCTCAAACTCCCAAAGTGCTGGGATTACAGGCATGAGCCACTGCACCCGGCTAAAAACACATTATTTATAAAAGGAGGTCCAGTCATATCTCTTCCACTACCTCTGCAGATGACTGCAGGGAAGTGCCCTCTCTGCCTGCCTCCCCCCCCCCCCCCCCCACCCCATGTCATCATCTCTAGGAGGAATGTGTTGGATCACATGATGTCTAAAACCCATTCTGCTCTCACATTCTGTGTCTTGAAATATCATGCCCCTGTGTTTGAGAATGGGATCCCAAAAAGGGGTCCAAGAGATGTAATTATGCTTCAAGTAAAACGCTGTAATCATCCTAACAAACCATGAACTTGGACAGTCTTCTGGAAGATGCAGCTGTTCTTTTACAGTCTGCAGAGAAAATGCTGACTTGATGTCCTTGGGATTGGACATCTGGAGCCAAACATCCAAATTAACAGGGTCGCGGGCAGCTGCCCTGTGAAGCCAGAAATCCAGGTTAGGGAGGTGGAGGCTCAGCTCTGTGCCTCCATCCAGGCACTAGCTGGAGCTGACCTTCCAGGGTACTGCAGTAGATGGCTTGGTGGCCCACACAGGCACAGCAGGACAGATCCCATGTCCTATAACCCGCTATGGCAGCTCCAGCCCCCAGACATCTTCCCTTGACCAAACTCTATGGGATTCTTTTTGTCCATTATGAGCATGGGGCACCTCCCCACAAATAATCTGATGATCTCATGGTTTCCAGTTCCATTTCCTCAAGGACATTGTCTGTCACCCCTTGAAAGTCTGTCCCTCCTTCGATCATCCCAGAGTGGTTGAGTGGTTCACAGGGGAGGGGAAATGAGAATCCACACACTGAACCAGCTCCCCACCCTGGATGAGGGGGTTAATTGGATTTTTCAGTCTTTCATGGTGGAATTCCATGATTTGATAATTACATGGGATTGTATCTCTCCCCTGGACTTTGGCCATCTTTCCCACAGTTCAGAGAAAATACGACTTGTTTCTAGACCTGATATTCATCCAGCATGCACCAGGATGGATGGAAGATAAAATACTGAAATGTTTCCACACTGGTTGGTAAATTGCCGTCACCTTCTGATACCTCCCCTGTAGTCCCAGCAGGCTGGCTCGTCCTCTGGGAGATCCCCCAATGACCTCCCTAAGATGTGTCACCTAAAGGGTTAATGCCTGGCCCGGCAGGAGGCCCCCAGACTCTTCACCCAGCATTAAGGCTTTGTGCCCTTGAAGTTTAAATATTTTGAATCTCACCTCTCCCTGCTCCCTTTTGAATTGAGTCCCTTGGGTTGAGAGAAGCTGACTGTGGTTGCCTGGGATAATCACGATGGTTGAAATGTAATAAGGACGAGTTTAGGCTTGGATCCTCACACTCTCCCTCCTGCTTCTAGGGGTGAAAGTTGGGGGATGGCAACAGTTTTGGGCAAACAGGTAGGAAAGGGAAACTGTGCCCACTTCCCCGTGCCCCCCCAGCCCATGCTACTCTCAGCATTCACAATTCCTCTTTACAGACAGGACTGAGACCCTCTGAGCCAGCACTGTAGAATCCCAGAAGCAGCACAGTGCCTTCCATCTGAGCTTCTGAAGTACATTTCACACATAGCACCTTCAGAAGGAACAGGAAGGAGAGACACTTTTCCTGACTTCGTCCATGGGAAGAAGGAAGCTCAGAGACGTGAAGCTGCCTTGTCACTTGCACAGCTGAGAACAGACCCCAGCCTAGCCTTCCCCACTCGGCAGGGATAACCGTTAGAACTGCCAGCTCCATCCCAGTGGGCAGTGAGGAGATCTGACAGGATTACGTCGTGTGCTCTGTAACTGGGAGACACATTTATCAGCTGACAACCAGAGAGGCTGGTGTCATGGAGGGAGGAGGGTTACCAAGTGCTGCCTTTTGATAATAAAGGTTTCGTCTGTCTAGGCTGCCTGTCTCCAAGCACTTTGGCCAAAAACAGACATGCAATCACTCCCCTCCCCAAGGCCCTGGTGGGGAAGACCACTATCATTTATGCTTTTACTCATCTCCATCAGGAGGTATGGAAGGTGCCACAAACCTGCCTCCACTCCAGCTAGTACCCCTTCTGACAGTGCACCCACCCATCTGTCCATCCCCCACAGCAGGCTAGCATCCATTCTAGGTGGAACTTCCACTGGAAGCCCAAACCTCAGACGTGAGAGCCAGGAGATACCAGCCTGTGCAGCAAGCCCCAGTCCTCAGTAGCATCTTTTAGAAAAAGTTCTGGTGCTTTGGCCATCATCCTGATTATGTTTGCCCATGACATGATGTGGCTGTCATGGAATAAAGAAACATGAGGGTTTTAATTCAAGGAATGTTTAGAAATAGAGAACGAAAAGAACGTGCTTGATCTCATGTTTTCACTTTAATGTATTCAGAGCTGGCAGAGAAAGGGGGACATTTAACTTCTAATTAATGAGTTGCTCCATGTGTCCAAACAACTCTCCCATCTCTTCCCTCACTGCAGATGAAGGCCCAAGTTCTCTTGGAGCTGGGTGATTCTCTGTGCAGGTTACGTTTCCCCAGACTCTGAATGGGTATCTTCCACCAATCAGATTGGGCTCTGGCACCTCGCCACCCTGTTCGGGCTTCACCCTGGAATCCCTCATTAGCATCTACTTCAGATGCGTAATTGACAAGACCATAGCTGATGAAGGGTATGTTATGGGCTTGGCTCTCACCATCAAATCTATTTTCAATTGAAACTGCTTTGAATTTACTGATACCAAAGCGCCCAGAAGGCAAGAATGGGCTGTCATTGCCATTGTTACGATTGTGGCTGTTTTTGAAACCTGGGTCTTTTCAACTTATCACAAGACTTCAGCTAGGCCCTGATTTCAAGTTCTGCCACCATCTGAGCATGAGCCTTCTGAGTCCAAATTCCCTGTTTATGTTGACATCATCTCAGTAAACATTGAGGAACAGAGGACATGAGGAAATGAGTGTCAGTCAGTATGAAAGAGAAGAAAAGGCCCAGAAATTCTGGCATCCCCAGTTCAAATTCCAGTCTTCACCAACTTCACCTTGCATTTCCACACCACAGACTTCCCAGGGGCTTGGTCTGTCATTCACATCGATATTTATGCTTGGAATATGAAGGATACCAAATTCTACGTGCAATCACATGATCACATCCCTGAATGCTCTGACCACCCCAGACATTTCTGAAATGGCTTAGCTCTTGCCTGCCCCTCCAAACTTGACCAACGCCCTCTGCCTCCCTTCATGAAGGTCTGTCCACAGGGAGTCTTTCTCAGGCCTTCAAAGATGCTGAGTTTGTTCTCCACTTCACAACCCCCAGGTAGGACTGTGTCCTCGCCTTAGGACGCTCTTCCCCTCACCTCAGCTCCTTACATTCTTTAGGTCTCAGAGCAAACATTCCAGCCTTCCATTCTGAGTAGACCCCCAAAACTTGATTATCCTCTATTTCAGCACCCTACTTATTTATTTCAAAGCCCTGATAACTGTTTATTATTTTATTTATTTGTTTGGTGTTTGGCGTATCTCCCCCTCTAGACCTCAGCTCCATCTGTTGAATGAATGAATGAAGTGGCTGGATGAAATGGTATGCCTACTATGCACCAAGCATGCTTCCCATGCTGACGATACAACAGTCAAGAAGACAGGTGCATTGCCCTCATGGAGCCGATCGCCTTGCAGACAGCGACCTGCAGGAAACTGAAATCACAGGAGACTTGGGCAAAGACGAAGGGGGCAGGAAAGAGGCAGAAGGAAGGGAATAGCATCTCGTGAGCTGACAACGAAATCTTGTATAAATATCACACAAAAATCTATTAGTGTTACCAGCATAGAGGGCAATTGCTTTTTAATATAATAAGATCTTCCTTGGAGGCGATTATGAGGCAGTGATAAGGATCAGGTGACATGTTGAGGTTTGGCACAGATGGATTAATTTCTGTTTACATCTAGTTGCTGGCAGCATGGGGGAGTTCTTCATTTTCAGGGAGGAGGTGGGAGAGAGGACCTCTGGAGAAAGCAGCCAGGACACAATTCTTGTAGGTGTTATTCCAGAGAGCTCACTGCCTGCCGTGGATCCCAGGGTGAACTGGAGAGAAAACCAGGGCCTGGAGCACCGGGGAGGGACCTCCATGCAGGACACGCTGGCCAAGCTTTGGAGGGACAACCCCTCTCCTCTCCTCCTAAACCTCAGGGTTGCCATGACAGAGGTAAACTATTGCTGATGTGGAGGGATTAGTGACTAGGAAACAAAGATCTGAGGTCTTTAGCAACAAAGTCACTTGATAAACAAAAAAATGGTAAGGATGGGGGTGGGGAGAGAAGGAGGGAGGAAAATGGAAAAGAAGGCATGCTGTTCTTATACAGTTCATTCCCAACGCTGTCTCAAGGATTAACACTCTCATTACTAGATACTATTCTTCCCTGAGTGTTACACAGAGGTAAACTGAGGCCTGGGCAAGTCCAGGACAGACCCAATCATACTGGAACACAGTCTGCCTCCGGACTCACTGCATAGGCACACAGCAAAGCCTGGAAGCAACTCGGAAGATTTCCTCAATGGGGTCTTTCCTTCCTTCCCTGGAGCAGCCCAGGGGTTTGCTTCACTGGCTGGGCTTCCTGTCTCCAGTAACTCCTGGAGTGAACACCAAAGTCCCCCAGCATCAAGACAGGGGCACACAACCAGGACATCTCTGACCCTGGAGCCAGGGGGCTGTTTATTCCACCATGTGGCTGCTTTTTCCACCATGTGACAGATGTCACAATTATTCTGCCCCCAAAGAGGCACCCTCTGCCACTCCTCTAAGCACCAACCCCAACAGACATGGCCTCAACCTAAACCCAACTCAGAGCAAAACGCAACGGAAAACACACCTAAGCAATTCAATGATGCCTTACAAATGGAGTTACCCCACGGTCCTGGTTGCCTGAAACAGTGCTGGTTTATGTGTGTGGCCCAGGCAAAATATTAGCGATGCCCTCTTTTACTTTTAAAACTCTTCCAGTTTGGAAAATAAATTCTAGGGTCTTCCTGCTTGTGATGTACCTGGAAACCCAAATATTATGGAATCTACATAGAGATGTTGCTATTTTAGACTATATACACCCATGACCACTATACACTCCTCACTCCCACCCCCATATCAACCATCCAGTAAACAAAACTCTCAACACCCCATTCACAACATGCAGCCATCAAGCTGTACTCACAAAAAGAGGTATGCACTCTGCCACCAGCCATACTCTTACACTGCTAGTCACTACACAAGTCTCCCAATCATGGCAGATAGAGCTATCTCTCTTCCACTATTCGGGCCTAGACACGACTACACATATCTCATAATTTGGGGGAGCACTGGGACGTATGTACCCACTTGGACATCCATCCAAATCAGCCTTCAGGGATTTTAAATGGAAAAGCCCTGGTTGCTGTAATGGCTACAACCTTGTAAGGACATGAGTCCAAGTTCATTAAGAAGCTCAGTACAGATGAACCCTCTTGCTGTTGTGATTAATAATCATAATAGACAGTCAGCTGGAGGGCTTCCCAGCTGTGCCTTCCAGGTCCTGGTTCTGGGATCCCCTCTCATCCACCAGTGAGTAATGGTTTGGTTTATTGGAAACTCTCTTTTCATTTTTTATGGCTTCAATTAAGTGATGGGGAGAATCCATCATGTAACCTTTTTGCTGCACTGCTAAAGACTTCCAGAGGGGAAAGTATTTATCAAACCCCAAACCATCAGAGAGACTGCGGTAAACCTAACAGGAAGCTGGGGTGGCAGAGAGGTGACCGAGATGGTAGGAGGGGGTGGAGAAAAAAATATCCACACAGAGGTTTTATGCTTGGACAAGAGCCATACTCTCTGTAAAATATCTGCTTATTTCACAAATATCAGGCCACTCCTCACCTCAAATCCCATAACCCCAGAAAGTGCTCCACTGATTATGGGGTGGCTAACTAATCAGCCCCCAGTCCCCAGTCATGTGGATTCCTATAGCCCAACAGGTTCAAGGTGGCAACAAGAACAGAGACATTGGTGAGAGGCGTCCTTATCATGAGAGGCATAGGATGTGCCATGAGTTCCATGGAAACATGGCACCCACACGAAAACCTCCCACACACCTCATGGAACCCACAATCCCTATATTGATAAGAATGCCAAAGGATCCATTTCCTAGTTGTAACTACAAATTCTTCCCAATGCCAAGGACAAAAAATCCTCTCCCAAATCAATCCATTGGAATCCACAACCTCCTATCCTTGGCCCTACACAGGCCCCTACCCTTTCCCTGACCTCTACCAGGCAGCCCTGCTGGTAAGCAGAGCTGGCTCTTATTCTGCCCTTTAAATTATTCACACCCTAATCTTGGCCACTGGCATTAATCTTTCATTTGCTATTTAGACATCTGATTCCTGGGGCAGGATTGAGAGATGTCACTTGGGAGATCAAGTTGGCCAGAGGGGAGGTCCGAAGGGAGTTGGCGGCCTGCAGAGCAACAAGGGCCTGCCTGGAATTAATGGGGTCATCACCCTGCTCCCCATCACCCAAAGGAGGAGGAGCCACAGCCAGAAGACACAGATGTCTAAAGGAATGAGATCGCAGGTCTGTCTGTTTTATAAGACGTGTGTGTGTGCATGGGTATGTTCACATGTATGTGTGTGTAAGAACAGGGATATGGCCTCTCAGCTTGTGTCAGTGTAGCTGCTGTTAGGAGATTTGTATCTGCTCTGGTGCAGGGAACAGAGGTATCAGGAGAGGTGGGCAAAGAGATAAGACTCAAATAAAAAAGATACACATGTGGGCCCTGGGAGACAGTATTGTCTCATATGCTAACTAGTAATACTACAGGTTAGATAGTCAGCCTGCAAAACTTAACTCTGATAGGAGATCGATGGTGGAAATCCATTTCCCTTTCTCCCTCTTCTCCTCCTCACTATCAGCTAAGCTTTATCAACACAAAGTTCCAGAGACTGTGATAAGTGTTCTTTATTAATTATCTTCATCAACACAGCAACCCCACAAAGTAGGACTATCAGTACCTGCATTTTACAGGTGAAGAAACTGAGGTCTGGATAGGTTAAGTAAACTGCCCAAGATTCTGCAGCTAGTAAGTGGTCAAGGAGAATTCCAGCCAAAGAAGTTTCACTACAGATACCAAATTTAATCAATGATTTAGGAAGAAATGAACAGATAAGTTTGATATAGACCAGAGAGCATTGGGGAAAGAATAGACTATAGCTATGCTGTCTGATAACCAGCTACTCATGGTTCTTTAAAGTTAAATTAAATTTAAATTAGGTAAAATTTAAAATCTATTTCCTTAGTCATACTAGCCACATTTCAAGTGCTCAGTAGCCCCATGTGGCTGGTGGCCACCAGAATGACTAGTGCAGATATGAATATTGCCATTTTTACTGAAAATTCACTAGGTAACACTGGTTAGAGGATAAGGCTAGATGTTGGCAAATGGAAACGCTCTTCAGGATAACCAGCTGGAGGAAGGATGGCATTAACTTGTGAGCTCTTCCCATCTAGAAAGGACAAGAAAAGGGTGAAGTGCAAAGAGGAGAACTTAGGGCAGCATGACAAGGATCAATTGGTTGCTGTTATTAACAAGTGAGACTTCAAGAAATGCCACAGAAGGAAGGGGCCTTGGAGATTAGCATATTCAACCTCTTTTCGTACATTACAATAAGGCCAGTGACAACTGGGGAGGCCAATGGCCCAGGTCACATAGCCAGTTATGTCGAAGGCTCTTCCCGTCCCACTCAGCCTGTCACTCTGGGTTTTTCCCATCATCTTGATCCTTGATCCCTTCTGAGATGTGCACAGAAAATATCAAGAGTACTCAGCGGTGATTTCCAACACGTCTTCACACTATTATGACTCCTAACAGGTAAATCACTAGCCGTATTGCTGCATCTTCCTTTCTTATATTGGCACAGGGCTGTCCAAGAATGAGACATTGAACATTTGTAAAATAGCAGCAATTGAAAACATAAATGGCAAACCTGGAGTTTGGGAAGCAGCCCAGTAGGACTCTCTTCCCTATTCAGTTTCAGTAAATACTTCTTGAGTAAACCAATGGATGTTTGGCTGGATGGAAGAGTGGATGGGTGATACCTAACAGTCCTTCAACCACTTTATGGACTAGTGCCCCATTCTCCCACCCCCATACTGTTCATCACCAACTCACAGTTGCTTCTCTACAAGCTACTAAAAATGGAAAACATCTCAGCACATAGAAAAATTCAACTGCATTTCAGACTCTAGTAAAAAAAAAAAAAAAAAGTGACTATATCCTACCATGACTATATACCAGGACAAAGAAGGGGTTTAAGTCCTGCAATGGAAGGTTGCTGAATGCCTTCTTGTCTGCACTAGAAATTCACACTCTCTTAAGCTAAGTTAATGCCCACTCTACAGGGACTCCTGCTTCCCCCTGGCCTAAAAGATCATTACCTACCTCATTGCATGAGGCCAATCCATCCTCTTGACAGCTCACTTACCACCGACCAGGGCTGTGGGGGAGCCTCTGACAGCCAGAGATGAAATGGCAGAAGGGGCTCCTTGTCTGGAGGTCCTTGGGCATCTGCTACCTGCCACGACATTATTGTCGCCATGGCCAAGTGTGCTCCCTGTGTCATGGGGCCTGCGCTTGGGATTGGGGCTGCCTCCTCTGCTTCTTCCTAGACCCTTGCTTTGTGGTTGTTCCCTCAAACCACATATTCAGTCACTTAAATGATGCAATTGTTTTGAGACTCAGTGAAAAATCTCAGGATATAGACTTTGTCCAGTAGATAAGGAATGAGGTAATGCTTTAGTTCACAAATTCCTTGAGGGCAGAGATTTTATTTCTATATCTTTTAAATCTGAATTCCCAGTGTACAGAAAAATGCCTTGCACAAAATAAATAAGCAATACAATAGATTAATGAATGAATGCATATATGTGTGTGAGGGAGAGAGAGAAGGAGAGAGAGAAAAAGACTGAAAAGGAGAGAGAGAGAAAGGGGGAGAGGTGGGGGAGGAGGGGAGAGGGAGAGACAGAGGGAGAGAGAAGGAGCAGGAGATCAACCAATGCCCAATCTGTTACTCTGGTTTCTGCCTGGGCTGCTGTTGTTTCATCCCAGGAAAGCTGGTTTACTCTTTGGTCCTTGGGTCTCTGTTCTCTTTCTCTCTGGGCCCCCTATCTACCTCCTTAGTTTTGTGGGGAAATTGCTTTCTCTGCAACCACCTGATATCTGTCTTCTAAAGTCTCTCTTCTTAGGTCACTTTGGTTTATTCGGACAAAACACTTCTAATTCATTATTCCTCCGGTGGAAGACTTTTTGGGTTTATTTAGAACTAGCATTCTGGGCACTGAGTTTTAATGACCATCCACAGCCAAGCACCTAGCCAACCCCAGCCCTTTGCTGAGTCCTTCTAGACTCTTCTGCAGGTCTGGTATAAGCACTGCCCTTCTTGCTGCTGCTGTATGTTTTATCTTACTTTTTAAAAGAATGATTACACCCCTTTTCCAGGCTCTAAAGTGACCTGAACTCAGGAAAAGTTCTCCTCTCCATCCATCAAAGTTCATTCGTCCCTCCCCCGTTTCTCCATGATGTCTACTCCAGTCCCTCAGACTCCAGCGGCAAATTCACCTCACATTTTTGGAGTTGTGATTGCTCCTGTTTTCCACACTCTGTTTTCTACGATAATATCAGGGTTGAAACTTCCTACTGAACATAGTTCCTTGGCCTCCCAAAACTTTCCAGACCAAGATGGATCCAACCCAGCTTAGCTCTCAAGTCCTAGAATCCCCTGCTCAGACAAAGCATATCATATCCCTAATGCTCTGTGTGGAGGGATGCCTATGGTTAATGTCTTTGAGAACATGAAGCTTGGCTAAGAACTGGTTCACAAACTCACTGCTTGAAATTCAACAGGCATCCTGGGCACAGCCTGGAGAAAGGAAGAGGAAAGCAGGGAGCTCTGCTCAGATTCTGTCTCTAAGACCAAGGCAGAGGCTTTGTAGAAATCAGTGGTTTTCCTTCCATTGCAAAGGGGGCAACTGGCAGTGATGACCAGAGGGGTGGAGCAGGGGGTGTCAACAAAGAGTAAGCAGGAGGGGAAGAAGTGAGAGGCAGAGGGTGTAACCACGCTCCCATCCTCTACAGATTCTTCCCCATCACTTCCTCCAGGCCTGGAGTCACTTTCTTTTTTAATGGCTGGGGCCAGTGATTTGTTCCCATCGATCACTATTGATGTTTTTCAATTGTATCCGTGACACTTTTGGTAATACGTTTGTAAACACAGAGCCTTCTCGGATCTCATTTCTTGTCACCTCACACAGGCACCACCTCTTGTCACTGAGTATTAGCTGTCAATCAAAGGGTTGGGAAGGGAGTTCTGTGTCCTTGGTCCTGGGACTTACTTCTTTTTCTCTTTCTGCCTGGAAGTGAACATTCCTCATTCATTCCCATAGGGAAAATGGAAAACTTCCTCTTTAAGTGGGAGAAAATTGGGTGAGAACAAGGAAAGGGTTCTACCTGGGGCCAGGCATTGTGTCCTGGGCAGAAGTAACCACAGTTCTTCTGGAGAGAAAAATGCAGCAGAGAATCTTGTACCCACCAGTTTAGCTTGGATCTGGGCTGCAGGAACAGAGAACTGCTCCCTTGAGCACAGGTAGCTGAGCAGCCTGCATCCAAATTTCATCCCAGATAACTGGGTGAACAACTAGAAATTTCCTAGGTTCACCTAGACAAGTAGCTTTCCAACTTTTTTGATCAAGACCCACAAGTAAGATAAATAATTCAGCTCATGACTGAGAATACACATACATACTTAATTGAAATAAAAGTTAAAGGAAATAAGAAAATGTTTAAGGAGAAACAGCCTTATAACAAGTGATACACTCTGATAGTTTCTGTCCATTCTTCTATTTTTCTTTTTTGAATTCTGGTCATGTTCCACTAAGTTGATTCATGACTGGCTGCTGTGACCCACAGTTTGAAAAAATACTGGACTAGACCAAGGGTCAGCAAACTTTTCTGTAAAGGCCAGATAAGAAATATTCTCAGCTTTGCAGGCCATATGGTCTCTGTCACAACCACTCAACATTTCCGTTGTAGCATGACAGCAGCCACAGACAATACATCAACAAATGATTGTGGCTGTGTTCCAACACAACTTTACTTATGTACAGTAAAATTAAAATTTCATGTCACTTTCATGGGCTATGACATAGCCTTTTTTTTTTTCACCATTAAATACGGAAAAAAAAAAATCCTTAGCTCATGGGCTGTACAAAATCAGAGGTGATCTGGATTTGGCCTGGGAGCCAGAGTTTGTCACCCTCTAGACCACACCACATCAACCAATGCCTGCAGCATGTTGCCAGTCCTCTTCAAGGCTTCTGGCATCTACAAATAGGTGGGAGTGAGGGGAGCCCCAACAACCTCTTCCACAGCTGCCCACCAGTCAAGATCAAGTCCACGTTGTTCCTGTGCCTCTGTATTAGAGCATGAATTCTAATGTATTTAATTGATGGTCTCTGTTCCCCTGAACTGTGTTCTCCAAGAGGATGCACTTCTTGTACCACACGTTTCTCACTCTACCTTGAAATGTCTCTTTGCTTGTCTACCCATGGGACTGTGATCCAGTAGATTCCTGAGCTGCTGGTCCAGGGGACAGCAAGAGAGCCTCTGCCTTTTCTAATACTTTTCTTGGCTCATGCATAGAATCTATGGCTGGGCTCATCCTCTGGTGCTCCTTGGTACCTAGCCTCAGGCTCCAGCCTCCACAGCCTCCTCAGCTAACTAAAGCCACAGGGCTCCCACCTGCCCCACAGGTGCCCCTGCACAACAAAAAGCTCTTTGCCTTTAAGCACCTGAATAGGAAGAAGAACACTCAGTTCTTTTCAAATTTACATTTTAACAATTTTTTTAAGTGTAGAGTTAAGTGGTGTTAAGAACATTCCCATTGTTGTGCAACCATCATGGTTGGCTGTGTCCCCACTCAAATCTCATCTTGAATTCCCATGTTCTGTGGGAGGGACCCAGTGGGAGGTAATTGCATCATGGGGGCAAGTCTTTCCCCTGCTGTTCTGATGACAGTGAATGAGTCTCATGAGATCTGATGGTTTTAAAAACTAGTTTCCCTGCATGCACTCTCTTCTCTTCTCTTCTCTTGTCTGCCACCATGTGAGATGTGCCTTTCACCTTCCACCATGATATTGAGGTCATCCCAGCCATGTGGAACTGTAAGTCCAATAAACCTCTTTCTTTTGTAAATTGCCCAGTCTCGGGTATGTCTTTATCAGCAGTGTGAAAATGGATTAATCTAACTGCCATCCATCTTCAGAACTTTTTCATCTTCCCAAACTGAAACTCTGTCCCTGCTAAACGCTATGATCCTATTCCCCTGTCCCCCAGCTCTTGGCAACTACCATTTTACTTTCTGTCTTTATGAATTTGACTACTCCAAGTACTTTATGTAGGTGGAATCATACAGCATTTGTCCTTTTGTGTCTGGCTTATTTCACTTAAACCTCATGTTTTCGAGGTTCATCTACATTGTAGCATGTGTCAGAATGTCCTTCTTTTTAAAGGCTAAATAAGAGAACACTCACTTTTAAAAGGTGGGACCCAAATTGCCCTAGAATGTAAGAGGAGTTTTAACATATGACATTGACAACAAACTCTCTTCATCTCTTCCCCAACAATACCAAGGATGGATCTCACTCCATCTTCTTATCATCACTCTGCCCCTAGAAAATTCCCCCATTCTGCTCACCCTCTCTGTCTTCTCTACTATGGTGTCAGGGCGACCGAGTGGGCTTTATTTATGGCCGACATCCCTGAATTTAAATCTTAGCTGCTTCTTTACTTTATTGCTAAAGTTTTTGACCACAGCTTCAGTTACAAAACAAAAATAACTACCTTCTATATAATGACTGTTGTGAAAAAGAAATAAAATGAAAGATACAAAATATCAAACACAAAACTTACAACTTAGTGCTCAAAATGGTAATTATTATTATTATCCCAATTAATAATGTTTTCCAGGGTCACAGTCTGGTCCCAGTATCCCAAATGAACCCTAGAGATCCCCAAGAGAATCCCAGAACCTCTTTTTTGAGACACCAATTTAGTTACCAAGAGTACCGCAGTGGGAACCCCAGCTTAGAACTGAGATGTCAAATACATCACTGCTTTGCTGCAACCCTGGGCAAGCCAATGTGTTTCTGTATTCTTCACCCTCCTTGGCTGTGAAATAGATCAAATGATGCCTCTAAAATTCTCCCAACAATGAGGTAATGTCTTCAAAGTGCCCTGAGCCATTCACAGGGAAGTCGTTGTCAAATAGACACCTGTAGTCACAGAAAAAGTCATACTCTGAGAATGATTTGCTCAGTTGGTTACCAAATGCTCTGAGTCTATGCCTTATGCAAGTCCCACCCTAGGAGCTGGAAAACAAGGGTGAACATGTGAGCCCAGCACCCTCCTCCACGCTGTATGGCTCTGCATGGATGGGATGCAAAGAATCTGACTTCCTGCCGAACAACGGGTGACTTACTCAGATGGAACTGATCTCCCACCTCAGACAGCAAGAGGGGAGAAGAACATCTATTGGGGATCTACTGTGTCCTTCCAGATTTTCTACAGCCACAACGGCATTTAATTCTTCTCATGTAAGTGCACACACAGAGAAGCACAGAACGATATGCAACTTACCCAAAGTCACACAGCTGGTGCATCATTAAAGCTGAGATCAAAAGTATGGCTGACGACCTCCAAAATCCATGAACGTGCCACCCTTCCAAGCAGCCATGCTGATAGGGACCATCCTAATTGTCCAGCAGTAATTCATCCAGAGACAGATTCGTGTTGGCCATATCTAATGGCTTGGCTCTCGTTCCCCTTCTGTCTCCTTTATGACTCAAGCTAATTCACGATGTGCTTAGTCAGATGTCCAGTTGCCAGTTTATTGTCTATTAGGTTTGCAGAGGGAAGGGAAGTAACATTTGCTGAGCACTTTCCAAGGCCCAGGCCCTGTTTCAGGAGCTCCTGGCCATACATAATCTCTCTTAATCCTCATAATATCCCTATAAAGGGGGTATTATTACCCCACTGGGCAGAGGATCATAAAGATTAAGTAACTCTGGATAACCCCAGAAAATGGACAAATGAGCTGGCCTAGCACCTCGGGAAACCTCTGAAGGTGAGATCTGCCAAGGAAAGCCTACCACAGCCAAGGGAGCCAGGCTTCTCCACCTCATCAGAGGCAGAGAGTCAAGGGAGAGCAGAATGGATGGTGTGGCAGGTTCTGATTAAGAATATTCATCATCCCTGCCCCGCTAGCCCCTTGGGGTGCCATGGAATTCGTTACACGACTCCTGAACTGTGTTCATCCTCTCCAGCCTCCTCCGGTGCAAACACCATGGAATTAGCCAGGAGGGGTAGCAAAGAAATCAGATCTGCCCTGCGGAGGCTCTGCATTCCCAGCACTGTGCTGGGTACTTTGCATTGCTCATCTTTCATTTTTACATCAATCAGATTTAGTCCATATTTCTATTTTGCACAATTCATGTTATTATTTCATTTAACTTTTCCCAACCTGCCAAAGCTTACGTAGTGAAGGGACACTCCCAAGTCCACTCAGCTGGGAAGCGGAAAGCCAGGATCTAGGCCCTGTTCCGTCCTCCCTCAGGGCTCCAAAGAACCTGTCACACTGCAGCAGAGAGAATGAAGGGGTTTCCCTCTTCCCATTTTGCTGATGGATAAACTGAGTCTGAGAGCAATTCAGGGAAGCTGCAAACAGCTGCAGAGATTTGGGACCAGAATATCAGTCACATGTCCATCCAGCTTTTCTAGAGATGGTCATGAAGCCAAAGAGGGGAAGTGACATCCTTAATAAAATCTCATTTCAGCAAACAAGCTGTGGAATCTGTTTAATTGATCATCACTCCTCCCTTCCACAACAGCACAGGGTTTTAAATGGAACTGGGCTCCCTGTCTGGAATCCTACTCCTCCCTGAAATGATCCGATAACAACAGAGCTGATTGTGACTGGTCCTCCCTCCCCTTCTCTCTCCTGCAGAATGTTTTTCTTCATCCCTGTTTTGTGTCTTCATAATTGCGTTACTCACATAGCAACACACGGGGATGGCCACACTACAGCCACCAGCATCGGGGCCACAAGGAGAAAGCAACAGCATTCTAGGAGAACGCATCATTCCCCACCAGGCCCCCTTGTACCAGGCAAGGCTGCGTGGAGGTCAGTGCCTCCCAGGGCTGCCCTCCCCTCTGGATCAGCTCCCAGAACATGCCCTTTGCCTCTAACCACAAGCAGGGGTCACCTGAGGCACTTGATTCTAGCCCCACTTTAGCTTTCCCACAGCGAAGTCTGAGACATTGAAAGGAATGAGCCCACACCTCCTCCTCACCAGGGTCTCAGTGACTCCCCAGCCCCAAAAAGAGGAGCAGGGAGCCCCTCACCCAACATCAGGCCCATATCTTGGAAATGCAGGGGTTGTGGATTCACACGCTGGTGTTGCTGGGCTGCCCCACTCCCTGCCTGGGTTTTGCTCCATCTTTGAGCAACTTTTGGAAAAGAGGCAGATCTAGGAAATCCATACAAAGTCCCAAGATACTCTATGGCTGGAGAGGCTGAGGAGGGAGCTCAGCTGGAGAGCCCTGGCCCAGGCCCACAAGAGAGTAGAGGGGGCACTGCTCCTTGTGGATGTCCAAGCAGGCTGAGGTCGTCTCCATCCTTCTGTAGGGACCAAAATCTTGGTGGAACCCCCACCCTGCCTGGCAAGTCAGGAGGTCAGTAGAACCCCCCAGGCCAGCGCTCCTTTCCCAGCCTCATTCCTGCCCAGGGCTTCCTGTGACCTGCCCCTCCCCCATGTGAGGACACTATACACCCTGGATGCTGTCCCCTTTCGATTCCATTTGTAATTGTCCCTGGCAGAAACAGCCTCCCCCCAAATGGTGAATTCTCACATAAATGTTTGGGGTGATGCATATCCCAGTTACCCGGATCTGATGGTTACACATTACATACATGTACCAAAACATCACATTATATAATCAATAAAAATTTTATACATAAATATATAGGAAAAAAGGAAGGTTCTGCCAGCGTGTGGTTTGGCAGCTGTCAAATCTTGTGCTAGAGCCGAGTCCTGACCATGATGTGCCCTCCATGCATCGTCCAGCTCACCCATCCTCCCAGGAAGGCCACCCCTCTGCTGGGTGTCAGCATCATGGCACCTGGGTGGGTGAGCCACTTGCTGCTCCAACCCTACCCCAGCTGCCCCCTCCAGCCCCACTGTGCCATATCCCCTTGGCAAGGCCACTGTCTGGAACACAGAAAACCATTCCTGGACCCTCCACACTGCCAAGTCTGTAAAAGAGCAGGCGCCTAGCCTCTCTCCTTGGAGGCTCAAGCCATGTCAATCTCTTCTATGTCTCCCTAGTGCCAAGATAATAAGGAGGAAAGTTTTCTTCTCCTCCTTCCAGAGTGCAGACCAATTAGCATTTTTAAAATTACCATTGGAGAAATACACCTAATTAGCCACTTTAAAGGAAAGCTTTAAAAAAAAGTCATAAATTTCTAACTGGCCACAGCTTGGAGACACTTTTAAAGCTAATTGTGTGTTCCTGGCACTGACAGGGGAATTGGCGAAAGTAAGAAACGGATTTTATGACCTTGGTGGGAAAGGGGAGGGGAAGGCTAAATGACGTCCTTAGGCCAGGAAAGGGTTAATGTCTGTGTCCCGGAACCCAGGCCCCTCCTGGCTCCTCCTCCCCTTCCTCACCCTCCCTCATCAGATCCCCACCTCTCCCCACCTTGAGCCCTGCCTTACCCCAGTCAAGGGTACCTGCCTTAGAAGAGGCAGACAGGCAGGCAGGCAGGCAGACAGGCAGGCAGACAGGGCCACACACTCAGCCAGAAAATCATACAAGGAGGAAGAAAAGGGCAGAGGACAAAGAGAGAGGAGAAGGACAGGGGAAACAGAGAAGAAAGAAACATTTGAGGAAACTGAGAGAAAGGAACCAAAGCCAAATTCCAGAAGGCTGTTTCTCATTTGTGCTTCCTATTAAACTCTCCATCTAGGTGGGGGCGGGAGCGGGGGGGCTCTGGCCTACTCTTGAACACGGTGCCTCCCCCAGACAGTGCCAGTGGAGGCAGACAGGGGCTTCTGTAACCCTCAGGCCTCCTGCCCAGGCTCCCTGACCCTGCTCAGTCGCCCCAACTCCCTGGCTCTGAAACTGAGAAAACTCTTCATAAAGTGCAGGCACAGGACTCTGGGGTGCCTCATTTAGGAGGAAGGCAGCACAGCGCAGTTTCTGGCTCCTCCCAGCCTCTGCCACTGCTGTGGATTCATTCCTGCCTCCAAAAAGGCGAAAGAGGGCCTCTCCCAGGGGGAGCTCAGTGTACAACTGGGGGAGTGTCAAGAAGTGCGGCCAAGCAAGAGAAGATGCCCAGAGCAACTGCACAGGGCCTCTGTCATCCTGCAGAGCCCACCACCATGGCTCATCAACCCTTCAGTGGCCCCCGGTGATGACCCGGCAGAGCAGCTAAGGTGATGGGGGCAGGGATCCTCTCCCCCAGGGACACCCCTCCACTGGCTGGGTTGCCAGGCAGGAGTTAGGGTAGGAACAGGACAGTATAGATGTCTTGTCTCCACCTCTGTGTGAGGCACACAGTGTGACCAGCGCTGTCATGTCTGCCCAACCCTAGCTCAGTGTCACGCCCACCTGACACTAGGTGTGGCCTCCCTGTTGGTTGAAGGGGCAGCAGCAGGTGTTTGCATTTTATACATGGAAACTTGAAGGCCCAGAAACACCGAGGCAAATTTGCTCTAGTAGCAGATTTAGTACCATCTAAAGTCCTAGGAGGCACAGTCTTCATTCACTGAGACCCTCCTTTCTATAGCTTAAGTGAGAGTCTGGAGAAATTACAGACCGTTTCAAAACATATAGTCTTCTGGAAAGCCCAGAACATGCATTCTCAATGGGTGCAAGAGTGCTCCCCAGAGGGTGAAAATTAGAGAGCAAAAGAAAAACAATCTTAGATATAATGATTTGTGGCCCTCCAAAGGTCAACATTACTCAATAAATTCACATGTCATCTCATTAAAGATAATTTAAATTAAATTTAACTTTTCTCCAAGGGGAAAAGGTGATTTTTAAAATGCTGACCTAGGGCAGTAGCCCCTAGAGTCCCACAGGCCAGAGCTGGATCCACTCACCTGTACCCCCTTGGGACCAAGCTCAGCATATGAAAAAAGAAACGGGGCCCAGGAGGGGATTCTTCCCCAAAACCAGTCAGTGACCCCTACCCAAGACACTCACAAACTTTAAAAGTGGTGGGAGACTTGAGCAACCTAGCAGGGCAACCGGGTAAGACACTGCAATGCTGTCCCTTCTGCCAGGACAGAGGGAAGAGCTTCTGGGAGACAAAAGACCTTGGAGCTTCTTCCTGCTCCTCACCCCAGACCTTAAGGTCTTCAGAGAAATGGTGCACTGGACGTCTGAGCTCCAGGAGGTTGACTGAGGGCAGGATCACAGTGCGGGGCTGGAAGGATTCATGACCTTAAAAACAGCCAGGGGAGCTGGGGTGCTCCAGGTAGAAGACCAAAGTGGAGTGACCTTAGGGTCCACAGTGCCCCACCAGAACCCCTCACACTCTTCCTTTTTTCCTCCCCTCTCTGGTTCCAGAGGCCGGGAAACAGGGAAGAGAAATAACTACACAGCAGAATGGACAGGCCCCCACCCACTCAGTCATAAACTCATGGGTGACAATTGTGGGGGCCCTCACCTCCACCCCTAAAAGAATTGAACCTGGGCTAGCTCCTGCAAGCGAGTAGTGCAGCTTTCAGCCTAACAAGTATCCATCTTAACTGGCAGCTTCAGGGGCTGGTGGAAAGAGCTCTAGGGTCAGACCCGCTGGGCTTTGCACACCAGCAAGTCATAGTCTGACTGTCCCTGTGATCTTGGAGAGGCTGGTTCTTGGGAAGGGGCTCTGTCTTACTCCATTCTCCTGCCCAATGCCTTCTCTAGAACCCATCATGCACTACGTGCTTCATACACGCTTGCAGAATCCAATGTGATCCTTCCTTTGCAAATGTTTTTGCAAAAGGAAAATGGAAGTGACCGTCTCCACGCCTTGGGGGTTGTTGGGAATGTTAAAGAGACGGTGTGGACGTGCAGGGAGAACGTGTGCACAACAGGCAAGGTCGGCATCCCCTCCACATCCCCTCTCCTCTCCCCTGCTAGAAAGCCCATATGCTTCTGCAAAGTAGGTGAGAAGAGGCATGAGGGCGGGCAGGACATCGGCACAGACAGGGAAACCAAGGGACACTGCAGGAAAGCCTCCAGGTGACATGGGAGGCCCCATGTACCCCAAGTGCCCCGCAAGAGGTGCCTTCTGCCTGCCCCCACCAGAGAACCATGCAGCGAGGGGACAAATTCCTAACAGAGAGGACATCCCAGCAGGGTCCCTTTCCTGGGGCTCTGGCCCAAAGAGCCGGCACCTTTGATGCTTTCCCAAAGATCTCATAGCAGGGACCCCATTCTACTCACTCAGGCTCAAATCTGTGGGAAGTCCCTATGTTCTCCCCATCTGGCTCTCCCTAGCTTTCTGGGGGTGATGGATGGCTCAAGAGTTGCAATTTTTGTTCTGTTAAGACAGCACAAGCAATCCGATGCCAGGAGGTGAGGACCTTGCTCCCTGTTGGCCCCTGGTGCAATCCCCAGGGAGCTCTACCAGCGTCAGCAGAGAAAGGGAAAACAGTTGGGTCTCTAAAGCCCGAGAGCAGGAGGGAGATTTATTATTTTGGGGTGATTAAACCGAAGCTTCCAACACCTCAGTGAGTGTTTCTTTCTTGCTATCCCTGCTGCTCAGACACAGAAACCGTGAGGGGCAGCCTGGCTCCTGGTCGTCCCCTCTGTCCCGGTCCTTGCGACCACTGCCAAGACACTGCCTCCATCAGACAGCCAAGCTCTGGCCAGCGGCCAGGTCCTCGCCTACCTCCCACTCCATTCCCTGTCTGCAATTGTTTCCAATCAGTTTAGGAAACAGCTCTGAGAACAATTAGAAAAGATAACGAGGAAGAATTACATAATTACAGTTCTCCTAGATCTCAGGCACTTCAGGGGGAAAAAAAAAGGCTGAACTGAGTCCAAACAGGGACCAGTGTGAGGAAAAGATGGTACTTCTGGAAAGCTTTCGGGGTGCAAGGGCTGAGACCGTGAAGGAGAGTGGGGAGGACAAAGGCACTCCTGTGTCTGCCTGCTAGTCAGCTGGGGGCTGCCTCCAGCTCAGGGCCTCAAAGGATGGCTCAGAAAGTCTCATGCAATGCAGACCCCTCTGTGGAATAGCCATGTAGACTAGAGAACCATGTCCCCCTTCAAGATCATGCAGACCAAACTTCTCATTGTCAAGATGAGAAAGACCAAGAGAGAAAAGGTCTTGCCCCAAACCAACAGAACTCAGGACTCCAAGCCCCAGGCCAACACTTTGTCCATGTGCAGGCTCCTTAACTTCTGCCTTTGGTCCCTGGGTTACAGTTCACTGGTCCCACCCACTGGACAGCTGGGAAATTCTACCTTCTTGACCAAAATGGATGGGTATAGGAAGAACTTTGCCCTCTAGAGTAAAGGTGGACAAACTTTTCCCAGGAAGGGTCAGATAAGAAATAGTTTCAGTTTTATGGGCCATGCAATCTCCGTAGCAACAACTCAGCTTTGCCATCACACCATGAAAACAGGCACAGACAATATATAAACAGGTAGGCATGGCTGTGTTCTAGCAAAACTGTATTTGCAGACACTGTAACTTGAATTTCATATTATTTTCACATGCCATGATATATTGTTCTTCTTTTGATTTTTTTCAACCATTTCAAAACACAAAAATTCTTCACTTGTGAGCTATAAAAACAAGTGGCAAACAAGATCCAGCCCATGGGTTGGAGTTTGCTGACTGTTGCTCTAAGATGTTGCCAGAAGACTTTGTGCTTCTCTGATTATTCCACACTCAGAGTTTAACCATTCCTTGACTCCATAAACCCAGCATGGTATTTAGAACAAGGCTTGATGGTCAGTCTTTGCTAGGTCACATTGCTGTGGTAGGCCAGGATATTACCAACCATGGAAGCCCTCAGGAAATCATCCTATGAGGTTTGCTCAAGACACCTCTGATGTCTGTGAGAACCCAGTCCCCAGGAGCAGGGTGGGCAGCTGGATGACAGCTTTCCCTAGATGGGCAAACAATCCCTCCCCAGAAGAATATGGAAGAGGAATTGTGTCTCAATCTGCCCCTCTCTATGCAGAGGGTATTTGTGGCATATAAGGTAATAAGAGACCAACATCCTGAGTTTCTATGCAGCACAACCCAACTTACCACTGTCTTCTCCTACTGCCTCTCCGTTTAGCAACAGGGAGTACCAAGTATCTTCATTCATTCAAAACCAGCATATTGAGTGAATGCCTATTCTGGCATCATGCCAGAGGAAAATCAGGCACAGGATATCAGACACCAAGTCTCTATGCGGTTAGTACCCTGACAGCAGGGACATTACTCCTCTTCTGCACCCAGCAGCCAGCACCGCATGAGGCACCAAGGAGAAGCTCAGGAAATGCTGAGTGAATTAGTAAATCAATGTGCAAGATGGAAATGGTTAAGTAGCACAAGGCAGATCAAATCCTATGCAAGCAGAGAGGAGGAAGAATTAGGTCTAGCTGAGGAAGCCAAGAAAGTGCCAATGACAGAGGGGGCAGTTGAGCTAAGCCTGACAAGATGAGTTGGATTAGGGTATGCACAGTTGGGGCATAGAGAAACAGGAGAGAAAAATTCCAGCCAGAAAGAACAACTAGCAAGGCATGATGGTGTCTATAAGAACATGGATAGCTGAGGTTGCAGTCTTCATGCCTCTTGAGGAATAATAGCTTGAGTGCTAACAATCCAGAGTTAAGCTGTTTCTAGATTGTTGAGGGCCAAGAAAGTCAGGCAAAGGAGTTTAAATATCTGTAGGTGGTAGGAGGCATCGAATCTTCTGAGCAAAGATGGTTGTGTGGCAATGAGATTAGGAAAGAGAACATGGTGGCAGAGTACATAAGGACTGGATAAGCAAGGAGTCCCTTTAAAGAAACCCTAAACTAGGACAGGAGCAGCAGCCTCGGCCACACCACTGGGTGAAGCAGAAGAGGGGCTGTGGGCCAGCAGGAGGAGGTGGGACTTGTAAAGTGATTCGTGGTTATGAGTGTAGACCTGGGAGTCAGATAAACTGGGTTCAAGTCCAACTCCAGCACTTACTCCCCAGAAATGATCAGTCCTTTCTGGAACCCAGTTTCCCCATCTGTAAAACCGAGGCAATAAAATGGAGTCATCATCTCACAGGGTCCGTGTGAAGCTGAGATGATGTGGTTAAACATGTGAAGTGCTTACCCTCGTGCCCTGCACGGAGCAAATTCTCAATAGAAATGTGCTAATCCTGGTCAAATTCTGTCCATTGGCCAGGAGTCCCATTTGGGCCAGAGAAGCTTGTTTTTGCCAGAGAGGTGGAAGGATAGCTGACCACAGTCCACCATCACCTCCCACCTCCCCTCTCCCCCTCCCAATCCTGGGTGGTGAGGCACACACCATATCCTCAGGAAGCTGACATACACCCTCCTCGTCACGCCTCAGCCAGCTAGTGAAAACCAACAACCAGAAATGTGCAGTCCCACGTGGGGACCTTTATCAGGCAAGTCAATGTGCTCAACAGAAAACTCATAGCCCCAACACTGTGAGAGGGAAGGAGGAAGGGAGGGGGAAGACCTGACTCAGAAGTTAAATGCCTTCTTTCTTAGAACGCTGGATTGTCACAGCATTCAAGCCAAGACCTCTGACCTGCAAGACGTCTGACCTGCAAGAGGGCTCACTTTTGGGAACCCTCATGCTCAAGATTTAGGCCTCTGACCTGCTAGGAACATGATCAGCATCTTGGCAGAGAGAGCACAGGCCCTGCATCCAGGCAGCCATGAGCTCCGTTCTTGGCCTCGGCGCTCCCTGGCCATGTGACTACGTAAATAAGGACATCAGTTAAACAAGGGTACATGAGATAATGTGTGTTCAGCACAGACTGTAGCCCAGTGCTACAGAGGAATCTGGAATTTGGAGACACGGTTGCTCACACCTGAGACGAGGATGGGACCTCACCTCTCATAATCGATGCCTGCCTGAGACCTTGGTTTCTGCTTAGGTGGAAGTGGTTTTAACCAGGCTCAGAGCCTCCGCATACTGCCTACCGGTGGCCTCTGTCATGAGCTTTCCCCCACACCTTTTTAGATGGCTCCTCTGTCTTCCTTTGCGTGGGGGTTCTGTGTTTCTCCACAATAGTAGTCTCTTCTCTTCCCTGGTCCAATTATAGCCCACCATCCTCACTCCAAGAAGCTGGATATCCCATCCCTGCATCTAACGGGGGACCAGAACTGGTGACGGAAGACTCACCAGTCACTCCTAGCATTCCCTAAGAAGCCTTTAGTTAGTCCTCTCGGTAACTCCCTTCGAATCCCATTTATGAGTGGCCAGTCTCCCAAAAGCAAGAATACCAGCCCAAGAGAGCAGGAATGGGATTTGAGAAAAAGAAGAAAATAAATGTGTTTCTGTGCTCAGGGAAGCTCTCCACACAACACAACTCAACTTCCTACTCCTGCATTGCCATCTGGTTGCTATTGGCAACCAGGCAATCATATTTTTCTAGTCCCAGATATAATCATCATAATCAATATAGGGTATTTATCCCACTCCTTGGTTTCAAGGAACTCAAAGATTTTCACATCTATTATTCTTTCTTCACTAACGTAAGGGAGAGAAGGGGAGGAGGTCTGCTTGTTGATGGGGTGTGGGGAAGGACTATTTAACAGATGGAAAAACTGAGGGAATGGGTAAGAAGGAGGCTGTGGGAACGTCTCATAAGAAAACAGTATTGTCAAAAGCAGTTTGCATTTAGATAGTGCATTCACTTTTATTCTCTCATCTAATTTTTACAACATCCCTCTAAAGTAGGTTCATTTATCGTATAGACAAAACCCCAAAAAGTAAAGGATCTTTCCAGAAACATACCACTAGAAATGACATTGCCTAAACTCCTAGGCCTTTCGAGTCCCTTTTAGCATTTTTTTCCCACAGCATCTCTGCAAACAAGTACAGTACACTGTTGGAGCTATCATGTCTCTTGTATGCATTACCATCCCACCATTGTAAGTGTTTCTCATTATACTTACATTGTGCATTACAGTGGTTCTTACACATATGATGTTTCTGTCTAGTTCCGGTTGATATTCACACCAAATGGGCAACAGGGCCAACAAAAATGACTAGATTAAAGCACTTGACTGGGTTGGAAAACTTAGGAGCTATATTTAATTTTCTAAATTCTATAAATGTTTCCTTACTAGAGTAAAACTTGGGGGGAAAAATCAATATTTTTGACTCTGAGATCACTCACCGCTTTTGACAACTCTGTGACGTTAACTTTTCCTACAGCCACTGGTTCAATGTCACCTTTTGTCATAGTAACAAAGCAATACCAAAAACATGCTTTGGGGGTCCCCGAAGTGGACAGGAAGCCTTCTACCCTACACACCCAGCAAAGGCTTCAGTGCCACCCTTGCTCATGAGTGCCAAACACAGGCGGCTGGAGGTAAAAAGACACTCAATGAAACACAACTGCAAGAGAAAACATGTGGCCACGGCCACAGCAGAACTGTTCTAAAATAGGGTGTTTTTCTGAGGTTTGTGCTCAGCGTTCATTTCCCTTTGGAGACAGCAGAAACACCACTGAAAGGAAGAGAGTAGCTGGCTTGTGCATGAAGCTTCCTCTCTCTTCTCGAAAAGAGAACCAGCTGGACACCATCTTATCTTTTATCATTTCCTACTTAGAGAGCTGCACAATTTACCACTTAGAAAGAGAGGCCCCAAACAGAAGACCTGACCTGTGATACCTGTGATACCAGCGACTTCCTGAGCAAGGAGATCAAAGGACTCAGATCAGCCCTGACTTCCTAATCTCATCGGCACCTCTCGGGATGCTAGAAAGAATCACCATATAGGAAAATTCCCTCCATACCCTCATTCCATTCAGTTGAGTAGGCAAAGGAGGGAAATTAGAAACAAAAGTGCCTGACATGCTAATACCAGGCTAAGGATTCACAGAAGGAAAAGTCGATGATCCCAGTCCCTAGAGATGGATGAACCAGTGTCAGCCCATCAGTGAAAGCATGTTCAGCACCTACTAGGTGCCATTACTATGCAACTGCTCCAAGCTGGGCCTTGAAACCAGGCTGGTCTGCCCACCACTGCGCAGCCTTGCCTGACTCCAAGGACGCTTCCCACCTTTGGTTGCCCTTCCTTTCCGTTCCTCAGTTTCTGACACTTTGCTTTTGTCTCTCCTTCTCTCTCCCCAGTGCCCTCACTGGCATCAGATTTGGCACTCCGGTGCTGGCTTTCCAAGCTCTCTTTTGGACACAGTGTGCATCCAGCTCCCGGTTCCATGGTTTTCCGGCCACCATAGTGTACCCACATTGCTGTCCCTGGGGCCCAGCTCACCTTATCCATCTTGGTTGGCATCTCTGCCATGCCTGTCCCAACTGCCCAGGGTGGGAGGCAAGGAGGGCAGAGAGGTAGTTGAACACTCTGTGCATGCTATACTGTCTCTCCCCGATGTTTAGGAAAATTCAGACTTAGAAGTTCAGATTCCCTCAAGACACAAATCAGTTTGTGGCTTTTCTTAAGTCATGCTGTTTCAAGTCTATCTTAAAGTAGATTCCTGACTACAACTATTTCTTTCTTTGTATAATACTTGCTTCTTTCCAAGGAGCTTGCCATCTGCTATCTCTTTTTAGCCACATAACATCCTTGGGATGAATGTAGTCAGATGAAATAAAATGAACCCCATTTTGCCTCATTTGGGGACACCGAGGCACACAGCCCATGAATGATGTTATCCTAAGTGTGGAACAGTGAGCTCCACTTTGCTCTGACCACCTTCAGCTGCATAAGCTGGCACGGCCTTGATGGGTACAGGTGTAGAGAGTTAGAGGATTAGTCTCTTGTATGGACGAAACACTAGCCTTGTTGTGGATTTACCAAAGTCCCCACTCTAATGTTTCACCCAGGATGAGGAACCCAAGTCCAGAGGCTCAACACTTCTTTCCAGGTCTCTGCTCTGGGGCCACCCTGGGAAGAGACAGGGCTGAGATCCAAGTTCCCAGTCTGTTCCATCTCTCCCCAGCCCTTCTTTACACATGACACTTGTTGGGGCATCAGTCTGTGCTTCTGGCATCTGGACACAACAGCCTATATCTCTAGGACTCGAGCAGGAAGTATGTGTGCCTTGCCTCGGGCTTCCTGGCCACACAGACCCATATCCTCATTTAGAATGGTGGCATCATGGAGCCGGCTGAGATCTGCAGTCTTCAGTGTCAGCTGCGGGTCCACAAACTCCTACTGAACATGTACCCACATCCCCAGGGGAAAAAACAAGGGAAGAAAGAAAATAACCAAGGTGGGGAGAGGGGAGAGATTCTGGAATCTAGACAACATCAAGAGCCCTGTTTCCATGACAACCACTCCTTAATACAGTTGCTCAGACTGCAGCCTGTTCTAATCAGCCCCGTGGATGGAGCCTGCAGACCCAGAAATGGCCCCCAGCCAGTGGGCTCCCAAGCAGCCTGCAGGACCACCACCATCCTCCGACCATCCCAATCTACAAAGAGAACAGAGGGCAAAGGAGGGGTGAGGCTCACAGGAGAGGTGAGAAAGAACAATGAGGAGTGTTGAAGAAAGTGGAAAGTGAAAGGAAGGAGTCAGAGATGCAGCCGGACATCTGGGGGGTTGTCTGTGGATGTTTGCCGGGGCCACCTGTGTCCGGTGACACTTGTCTTTGTGTTGGTGAGCCTCTGAGCACCCACGTGATGCATGACAGGCTGCAGCCAGCAGGTGAGTGTGACCATCCACAGCACGTCCACTGAGCCCATCTCCCTTCCCCTTCCTACACATTGGAGTGCCCGCTTCCTCTCTTCTCTCCCGCTACAAAGCTCTAAGCTTTGTAGTCCAAGGATAACCCCTGTGAGGCAAAGGCCAGGGTAAGCACCCAGCCAGTAGGTACCAGCAGCTTCCAACAATTTCTCAGCAAATTGTTGGGATAGAGAGAACAACTGTACTAATATTCTCTAAATTAGAGGTTTCTGGCTGAGGGACACCCCCCACCCCTGCTCCCCACAGACTTCTCAAGTTCCCAGAAAATGATGGGTGACTCCTAGATTTTCTTCCAATCCACATATGAGACCTCAGAGGCTGGCAACTTGTCAAACTCACCTGCTGGGTCAGGTGTCAGCCTGGAGACTCTGTCCCTGGAAAGCCACACATCTCCCTGCACACTCCAGGCTGCACTCTCCTTCTTCCTGTATTCATCTGGCAGTCACCCAAACACGCTGCAAATCAGATGACATATGACACGCTGCACACTCCGTCCCACTCTGAAGGGAGTCCGTCTATGGGGACAACGGGTCTGGTTTATATTTTAAGCAGCTAGAGTGAAAAATGGGGAGTGATGAGGTAAGGCCATGGCAACGAACACCATGCCACTATCCAGGATAATTACTTCGCCCAGCCATCCTGGAGCCAGGCGGCGGAAGGCTTGCCCCATAGATTACGAGCAATGAGACAGGGCCCGCCAGCTTAGGAATTCCCTTCCTCCACCTGCACCTTCACTACAAATGGAAACACAGCAGAAGGAACCAATGCAGTGGGAGATCCCAATCAAAGCAAGATGACCTGTCCCTCAATTTCCAATCATTGGAGAAATGCAAAGAAAAGTCCCTATGCCTACCCCTCCTCCAAGTTGCTACATGGAAAATCAGAGTTCTGAATTTCGGTGATGGCTGCTGAGCCAAGAGACAAGGAAGACCCAAAATCAGCACAGGACAGAGATAGTGAAAAGGTCAGTGAGCGAGAGAGAGGAAAGGAGAAGCTGAAAGATGTTTGCCACAAGCTAGGAATGACCTATTAAAATCCCCAGCCCCTCCCTCAAGCTGGGATGCAGTCCCTGTTAGTGGCTTCACAGCTGCTATACCCCACTCAATGCAGGCTGCTTCAGGGCTCCAGGACACTTGGACTATTGGCCATCTCAGATGTCACCCCTGCAGGAGCATGTGGAGCCATCTGACTTGGATATGACTGGGCTTTCCTGCTGCAATGCCCGACAGATGCTCCATCGCCCCATACGCATGCCTTGCTCAGGGATCATGCCCATATTGACCTCGGCCCCAAAACACGGATGGGAAGGAACATGCCCAGGGAGCATCCTTATATTTTCTTTTCCTTTGTTCCCTGAGCCCTCAGATGAAAATGGCTACAAGCTGACGCTCTGGAGAAGAGAATCCAATTCAGTGGCCACACCAACTAATACAGGGCATCCACTTTGTTCTTCAAAGAGAATCAGAAGTGCAATAGTCAGAACACGGCGCATGGGAAGACCCTGAAAAGTCCAGGCCTGTGCCAGCTGCCTCCCCTCGTGGTCCTAAGTGCAACTCCTTAAAGTATCTGAAGAAATTGACTCCTGAGGGGCAGAAATCTAGCAGGGAGGGATGTGACCACATGTGTGTGTGCATGTTTGCATGCAAGCACGTGCACAGACACACACATTCTTACAAATGAAACTGCAATCACTGGTGATGTGTGGGTGTATGTGTGAGAGTTAGGGGGTTGAGCACGTGACTATGTGAAGCTCGGCATCACAAATGGAAGGAAAGCTGAATCTGAGGGAAAAAAAAAAAAAAAAAAAACAGAAAAAGCCACCAGCCCTATACCCTCCGCACCAAGAGATCCTTAGCTTGTTGCACTCTCATTGGCCGCTTCAGCCTCTCCTATTTTCAGTGAAACTCTCCTTTGTTTCTCCCACCCCAGGTTGGCCCCAGACCACTAAATACACACCACCTGAAGATACAGCAAAACCCAGAGGTGGTGACCACAGCAATATGAGTACACACACTGCAGACTGTCAGCAGCAGGAGGGCCATGTGATTGCAGAGGGCAGCCTGACAAGCCCACGTGATTCCCTCCACATTAAGTGGAAAACACTGTCTCCACTGAGAAAGAGAGGTGAAGAGGTGGGAGGAGTGAAAAGTGAAATTAACTTGAGCCAAGATTACGCCCACGGGTTCCGTGGAGGCCAGGCCGGAAGGAAAGTCAAGAGGAGGGGCAGGAACTGCATCCAGCGTGTGGTTGTGTGTGGTTGTGGTTCTGGGAGGATGGAGCTTTTGAGAAGTGTGTCTCTGGTACACCCTATGCAGGAAAACCTCAGCACAATTTACAGGTGTATAAGCATGTGTGTGGGTTTGCGTGCAGCATGCCAAAAGCATATTTACAAATTGGGTTAAAGGGTGGTTAGGACCACAGATTCTGGTTAAAATACCAGCTTTAGAGTATATGACCACTTAGAGCTTCAGTGTCCTCATCTATGAGGTGTAGATAACAGTAACTATCATAGGGTTGCTTTGATGACATAATCCATGATAAAGCACGGGACATAGGGCCTGGCATGTAGTAAGTGCTCAATAAATACTAATTTGGTTTATTATTATTTGATGTTCCCCATGATCTCAGGTCTAAAATGACATAGCAAAAATATGGTAGGTAGATACATAACATTATTATTTGCAAGAAAGCCATTGTTCCTATTACCCAGTTAAACAGGGAACTGCTAACTTCTCAACCACACACTGAATATCAAGATAGGATGATAATTCTAACTGGATAATCTCAGTATTAGTCTAACATATATTTAAAAGTATCCCATAGTGTCATGGTAAAGCAAGGACTTTGATTTAGACTATGGGAGTATTCTATTTTTGCCACTTGCTGGCAATTAGGCTGGCTTAGCCTAATGCCCTGCACTTATTAACACCTCAATAGCTGTTTTTAAAAATTACAGTTCTGTGGAGTTTTAGATGTGCTTAATATTGACAATTCTGTTCTTGGTCTAATAGCTTTTTTTTTTCAATCATCCTTATAGCTGATTGTCAACATGTCAAAACAAAAAGATTTATTCCATATCAACTGCCCACTGCTAGACAGTAAGTCATCAATGGACTCTCACAGGTTTATATGAAACATGTGGATGTATTAATTCTTCAACCCACATTGAGATGAACTGTCATGTCCCTTTTAAACTCCATCACAGGCAGCAAGTACTAACCTACAATTATTACCGTGTATAACATGCTTTACAATTGGCAAGAACGTCAACAGTCCCTGGTTCATTCAGCAGCCCTGGTATCATTCACAAACTGCAGTTCTCTTTTTTTTCCTCAGGCCTGGAGGGAATTGAGAAGCAGAAAATAGTCTCAGCCAGATTCAGCTGCCCTGACACTTGCAGTGCAGCTGGCAGGTGCTGGAGCTTCAGACACATGGCCCACAGGTGCAACAAGCCCACCTCGCTTGGGCTCTGCAACCACAGAGTCCCGCCCCGGCCAATGAAGCCATCCCTGGGGGTCTCTGAAAATTCCAGGCTATCTGCAAACTGGTCCCTCAGAATGTGTGGCCAGCTACACTTTAGAATACATGAACAAGCAATTTACTTGGTGATTCATATTATACATACATGTATACACACAGGTATACATGGATATACAAATACACACATATATCCATAAATACACATGCATGTACACACATGTGCAAATATATACATATGCATACACATATACACATACAATGTGTATATCCATGCATAGCTACCCTTCCCAGTCACCTTGGGTGACACATTTTGTAGGGATCTTTGTGGGAGAAGGAGGGGCATTTTCTGCTGCTCAAATAGCTTTTGGAACCAAAACATTTGCAAACCACTTGTTTAGGGGGCAAGACCTGAACTCAAGGGGCAAGACCTGAACTGAGAGGTTCGCACGACAGGTGACCAACCAAAGTTTGCGGTCCTAATTATTTCTACTCTCTTTTCCCTTTCCCTAAAGGCCCTAGGACAGTTTCCTCTGCACCCATGGTCCTCTAGGCCCTGCTGAGTAGGGCATTACTAGAGAGAGAAGCACCTGGTTCCTGACCTCAAACACTCCCAATGGCGAATGAGCAGTGTGGCACTTTGTAAAGCTTTATGGAATTAGGATAAATGCTTCTGGCTATTGGAAAACCTTATTTCACATGTGCACACATGTGTGTATGTGAATGTGTGAGTGTGCGTGTGTGTGTGTGTGAGATCTGTGTGGGCTTGTGCCATGCTGCCATAAAACACAAATTTATCTTCATAATAGGGTCAGTTACGTTCTCCCATTTCCCCACAAGTGAGGCAACAAAAACAAATTTTGAGCTTCAACCCGCAGGAGAATGCCAGGATCTCTGTGTTGAAAAGGGGAGCCTTGGTTTACCTTCCCCCTGCCTTGCACAGACATATGTTGCACAGACAAACACCTGGAAGGTGCTTCTCAATTCTTTGAGGTTGCTGCCTCTCACATGCAGCTGTCAAATCACACCCCATCAACATGACACAGCAAATAACACTACAACACGCAACCAGCAACTTTTGAAAGTATACTCTCCCCACACCCAGCCCCGTCTGCCTTCTCCAGCGTGGGCTGCTGTCTTCAAACTAACCATCCTGAAACTGCTTAAAAGAGCCTGACAGGTAATTTATTCTGTGGCAGAGGATAGCAATTTCATTGTCCAGAGGCAAGAGATCCAACTATATCAGAAAATCCGTACTCTCAAGGAACACAGGTTTAATATGATAACGATTCCAAGGGTGTGTGTTCATAATTCTTCCTGTTCTTTCCTCCCCTTCCCTAAAGCTGCTAGTGAATGCTTTTGCGGTTTTTTTTTAAGGGCCCTCCAAAGAACTGACATAAAATAAATCAAATATTTTACCATGAAAGGTGATTATCAAACACTTATTTGTGAAAAGGGTCAACCAGAAGGGGTCAAGGCCTAGCTGCTGTTATGGGATTTTTGCCCACAAGTAAAATGTTTTTAAAACTTGCATCTGACTCTCTTGGCAGAAACCCTGCTGGGATCTACAAGGTTTCACTTGGGCACCTGGTAGAGAAGGGAATGAAGAGCAAAAAAGGTTGGTGAACAGGACAACATCCGCTTCTAGAAGCAAAGTCAAGGCCGCTATGCACTTCTTTTTCCAAAATAATATGATAGTTATTTTCACATTTTATTTGCTAAAATCCATGCAAAGTAAGTAAGTATTATTATTTCCATTTTACATATGAAAAAACCAAGGCTTAGTATATTGAAGACTCAGCTTCCTCAAATATAATATAGGAACAGTAGACCCTGGGTCCCTCCCAATGGTAAACCACAACTTTGCATACTGAGTTCCCATCAGAAATAGAGCTAGAATTGAAGTCTCCTAACTCTTAGTCTCTGCCTGCTAGCTCCCACTCCATGTGTCTGCATCACACCTGCATTGCAACAACAGGTAAATTTTAAAGGTAGGTGATTTTTAAACTCGCCTTTGTCACCGAACTTGTTATGGGATCTTGGACAAGATGCTTCCCTTTTTAGTATTTTGGAATATTGACCAGTAAGGGGAGGCTGATAGTTCCTCAGATCATGGTGAGTTCTTTCTGGTTGGCAGTGTCCAGCACAGCGCCTGAACTACAATATATCCTCCATAAATGCTCACTGCATTGAATTGAGAATAACAACAAAATGCTCTTAACCCCCACTGATGTTCCCTAGCTAGGAGCACGTTGCACTCCAAAGCATAGGACATTGCCCATAGATCCCAAGGCTATAGGATCTAGCATTTCCATGTGCTCATTGCACTAAGCTCAGTGTTTTTAAGTAGTAATGAATGGAATTCTTTTTTAAACCCTGCATTTGGAGTCTATTTCATGCCTTTTTACATTTCACGTTATATTTATATTTTTAAAAATCATTACCTATTTTACATTACACATTTTAAAAACCTACTCAGTCAAATAATAATCCTATTCCTTGGGTGCCAGTCAGGGAAATGAAGGTCTCACAAAGAGTGATTTGCCCAAGGCCAGCAAAGACTGAATATCAGAGAAGGATGATCCCAAAGGTAGACTCAGCTTAATGAGGCCAGAGGTCTGTTGGGGCTTCACTTTGGAGAAGTCCTTCAGGGTAAGGAGTGCCAACTGCTTTGTGAAGTGGCATGCTACCAATGCTCGGTCAAAATCACATGCAAGAGTGACACTCCTGACCTCAAGTCACCAGTCGATCAGAGGCAGGGGCAAGACAATGGCACAGATCTCCTGAGGCTGGAGAACCATGTGCTCACCCTATCTGAGAGGAGCCCCAAGCCCTTAATGATCACACGTGGCCTTCAGGGACACCCAGGCACTCCAGAGACAAAAAGAGAGGACAGATCCAGATCTGAAAAAGCAGAGAATGAGTTATCAGTCAGGGACAAAGAGTGGGAGATTAAGGGAACATGCTGAGTGTCACCAGCCTGGATTCTTGTGTCAGGGCCACAGAGGTCCCTGATGCCAGAAGCTGGGATAAGCCTGTGGGTTGTATATAAGTTGCATATGAAGTTACTGCTTGACGCCAGCAAGCACCGAAACAAGAAAGAGAAGCCTGTAAAGATGGAAATGAGGCATCTCCCAACCCCCATCCCACTTTCAGAAGTTTTAACAGATGTCCTTTCCACTCCGTTTTTTCTTGGGAATGCCTCAAGATTCTTACTTTTCTCGAACGGGCAACTTTCCCCACCACCTACGTGTTCTTTCTAGATTCCAATCTGCTGCTTCTCCATGGGGTTCTTTCTGTTCTTTTTCTTTTGCTGACCTTTGTCCTCCCAAACGTTATCACTCAGAGAAGTCCCCCTCCGCAAACTTCCCCACTTAAGTGTGCTCTGTGCCCAGGCCCTGGGCTAAGCACGACATGTGGAACAGTCACCAAGACAAAAAACAGTCCCAGGCCAACCTGAGCTCACAGTGTCAGGCATTAAACAAGGAACCAAGCTGCCCGCATCAGCAATACCTTCTGGCCCCTGATTTTTCTGTCTCTGTGATTTAGCTTGCCCTGATCTAGCAGACTTAAAGGGATCAGTTGTTGGGGCTGGCAGGGCCTGAGAGGTCAAACCCCGGGACACTGTGCCCAAGGCTGGCTGGCATTTGATAGGATGGCACCAGTAGGGTCCTATTGGTTGCTGACAAATAGAGTCGGCTCTGCTTACCCAGCCCGTGCTACACCAGCTTCCATCTGAACACCCCTCCTGCTGGTTTTATCACGAAGGAGACCAACCAACCGAAGCCTGAGATCATGGTACAGCCATGCAGATAGCCAGACCTCTCCATGCTTTTCCCACTCCTGGTGTCTTCAGGGTCCTAGCTCCCTCAGATTCCCTTGGGGAACAAGAAGCTTTGCCCAACTAAGGGATATTCCTTTGCTGATGTTCGGAGGCTTTCCTTCCTTTTTGTGGCCATGTTCCTACAGCCAAGGCAAATCCAATCAGCAGTACCATCCTTGTTGCACCCTGTTCTCTTTGGGGGAGCTTTCCTGGCTTCTGGGCTGCTCTCCTTCTGGTTCCAAAGTCCCAAGCCTTCAGAGAGAGCAGTCACACTGCCTGAAGTTTAAATCAACTGGGCAATTTGCTTTCTAGAACTCAAGTCTGCCGATACTCTGTACAGTCTTTCTTTCCTCAGTGCAAACGAGAAACTGATGGTTTCATGACTGTGATCTCTCTGCCCTCTCCTCCCAGATGTTTCTAGAGTCAATTCCAGCTGCCACCCTGCCTGTTGTTCATTTCCTGGCACGTGCTCAGTCAATACAAATAAAGACGATGAGCCGACACTGCGCGTGGTCATGACCATGTTCCCCTGGATTGCCCTGGACTTGGTCTTCCTTTAGAAACTTCCTTCTTCATTAACCTCACGTCTGCATCCTTTCTTTATTACATAGAAGTGAAAATATTGCTATTGAAGGATTCAGCAGAGAAAATTTCCAAAGACCAACATGTGGCATCTCCAGGGTTCCCCTTCATTTTCTAAATTGGTACTTCCCTCAAATTAAAACATTTCTGGCATAACTTCTTTTCAAAAAATGTGTGCTTCCATTCCAAGCAACACAATAATAGACCAATCCCATTAGTGAGCAGGGGAGGGCCATGGATTCCTTTGGCTCCCCCGCTGTCATTGAGTGCTAAAACACTGTCCCACAAAGCCACATCCACCTCAGTGAACTGGGTGGGATCCCCCTGCCTTTGTTCCTTCTCCGCAAAATGCCTGGCTTACAAACTGAGCCTGATTGAAAACCTGCAGACCAACCTAAGAACATTATCTTGCTGAATTTCAGCCTTCATTAATACCCTTTTCTAGAATCTGAAAGTCTCTTGTCTCGAAACTCTAGTCCACACTTACTCCTGTCCTTCAAATTTGGAAATTAAACCAGATACTCACCTTCTCATCATTTTAATGATGCCCCTTGGCTCAGGTGTTGTTGTCAGAAAGTAACTCTTCTCTTTCTTTTTTTGAGGAGTCTCTCTCTTGTCTCTCAGGCTGGAGTGCAATGGCGCCCTCTCGGCTCACTGCAACCTCCTCCTCCTGGGTTCAAGCGATTCTCCTCCCTCAGCCTCCCAAGTAGCTGGGATTACAGGCATGTGCCACCATGCCCAGCTAATTTTTGTATTCTTAGTAGAGATGGGGTTTCACCACAATGGCCAGGCTGATCTCGAACTCTTGACCTCAGGTGATCCACCTGCCTTGACCTCCCAAAGTGCTGGGATTACAGATGTGAGCCACCACACCTGGCTGAACGTAACTACTTTCTTGACAAAGAGGACCCAGTTCTGTCCTTTGAGCATCTTGAATGGCAGGTGTCATCTAGTGAACATGTAAAGGGACCTAAGTTCCAGTAACCCCAGGCAGCCTGGTGCACATCTGTGTTAAGGTGTGTGTGTGTTGGGGTGGGAAGGTATGTGGGGTTTGTGTGAAGCTGTGCCAACCTGTGGGTGCGCAACCATGCACCCTCTCCGCTTTCCCCACACCTGAGTGCTCTGCTGGTCACTGGCAGTAGATCATGCATGCAAAATCATTTTTCTGGACGTGCAGGAGAAACTGAAAACCAGCACAGTCAGGTGTGTTAAAACCTTTAAGATTGGTTCTCAGCCGGGCGTGGTGGCTCACGCCTGTAATCCCAGCACTTTGGGAGGCCAAGATGGGCGGATCACGAGGTCAGGAGATCGAGACCATGGTGAAACCCCGTCTCTACTAAAAAAATACAAAAAAATTAGCCGGGTGTAGTGGCAGGCGCCTGTAGTCCCAGCTACTCGGAAAGGCTGAGGCAGGAGAATGGGGCGAACCCCGGAGGCGGAGCTTGCAGTGAGCCGAGATTGCGCCACTGCACTCCAGCCTGGGTGACAGAGCAAGACTCCGTCTCAAAAAAAAAAAAAAAAAAAAAAAGATTGGTTCTAACCATATCCACCCTTCCATGTGTAGGTTAATATTCCCAATCTGCCACCTGCTCCTCCTTCTATGTGATTTCTCGAGCAGATGCAAAGAGACTTGTCTGGGGCAACTCACACCCCACACAATCTTGATTTTTGTCTCTGGGGTCTTCAAAGCCCTCTCCTTGCCACAGCCGAATGAGTGCCCCTGCCTTGGCAACCACTCATCTGACCATCATCAGTGCCCCTGTGGATCTTCCCCCTGAAAGCATCTCACACAACACATCTAGTTGCCTACTGCCATGGGGTACAGTAGATAAGAGACTTGTCTCCATGGTGTGAACCAGAAATTATTGCATCTGAGCAAATCATGGTCACACCTATGTAACTTTGACATTCACTTCTAGACAGATAATGGCATTTTTCACGCCAAAATTCTTTGAAAGCAAATATATGATCTGGCCTCATTCCACAACCAGACCAGTTGAAACACCTCACTTCCCTGTACAGAAAAATAAAAGTGAGAAACACAAAAAAGCAGTCCCAGAGATGCCACTGACCCCGCCCTGTGGATGGAAGGCAGGGTGGGATGGGACCGGAGGGTGCCAGGAAGATCTTCTCTCTGGGGGCTCTGCTCAGCCCTCACTGTGTTCCCCATCAGGGATTCTAGCTCCTCACACAGCCTCTCAGGCTCATGTGATAAGGTGGGAAAATGAAGGCCGAAGTTAAAGAGAAAAACTCCCAAGACCTTGATGAAGGAGGTTGTTTGCTGTGCCCTAAAAGTTGAGCTGATATCTCCCTGGTAGACTCAGGTCAGCTCTGCTCCAAGTTAACACAAGCCCTGTATCCCCGATGGAGGAAGGGAAGGCCCAAGGTGGGGCAAGACCAAGACAGCCAGGTATGGTCTTGAGCAGAAGAGGTAGACTGACCCCCAACCTCCCTGAGCTATACGTAGATAACAGTGCAAACCCCTTACGGTTGTTGATGGTTAAACGAGAAACTGCATGTAGCATGCTTAGACCAGAGGCTGCACTTCATCCCCATCAGTAAAGGTTAGGTAATATTAATAACAACATATCAACAACAAATACCCTATTATACTTCTTTTTGTCACCTCACAGCCCAACAAACTAGGCACAAGCACTGTCACCATCCCATTATGCAAGAGGAAATCCAGCCCATGTGCCATTAACTATCTGCCCCAAGTCTCACTGCTAAAAGAGGAATCAAAAGGAGAATTTGAAAAGGGTGGAACTCATGGATTCCACTGGAGGGGCCCAGAGAAGAAACCTGGTAAAGGTTTTCAAATGGCCCAGCTGCCCAGACAATGCATGAAATCTGAACTCTGACTCTATCTCTCTTAGCCTTTGAACTGCCTCCTGGAAGAGAAGGGAAACTTAACTTTATAAACCAGACACTAAGATGCAACTTTTAAACAAGAACAGAGTAGCTCTTCCCCTATATCAAGCATCAACTATCCAGGTAACTATGTTACCTCATTGTATCCTCACAAAAACCCTACCCTATCCGAATTCCCAAGGGTTCCATTTTACAGAGGAGGAAATAGAGGGTCAACAAGCTAAGGTAATGAGTTTGAGGCCATACAACTAGTAAGTGGTAGATCTGGGATTCCAGCCTAGAGCTAGCTGGTCTTTGGCACCATTCCCCTTTGCAGCAGGCCTGCAGCAGACACACACACCTTTGAATTCCTCGACAGGCCTGTGCCTGGACCTTCCATCTTCCCTTCCTCTCCCCACCCACCCACATCCATAATGCGCATTTTCATTAGGCAACTTTGCCCAGTGATCTGCTGATTTGTTATATTAGAATTGCAAACAAATGCTCTCATTTCATCCTCCTATCCCCTCCCTTGCCCTCCTGACATCTGAAATTCAGCATTGATTTTCTGGCCCCGCTCCACTGCCTGACTGACATTTCCGGTTGATTTCCCCTTAGAGGCTTGCAGCTGGCTTGCCAGGCTCCCGCTAGAGCCCAGAATGGAATAGCGCATCATCTGGATAAGCGGAATTGGACGTCATCCCCTACTTCCTGTTCTCAGTGCTCTCACTGTGTCAGAACTTAGTGCCCTCTAGACTGTGTCCCTATTAACCGATTGATGGATATGCACACTTCAGTCCTTCAAGATTCTCAATGGGAAGGGGAGGAGCGGAAAACTGTGGAAAATGTCTTGGGAGGTGGGATCAGGTGAATTTTGATCTCCTAAGTACTGATGTTTTCAGCCATAGCTGGGGTAATTGGACCTCTTGTGGAGGAGAAAGGGGATTATGAGGAAGACCAAATGGACTGAGAGATAGAGGTGGGAAGGGGACTGGGATACCATGTCACAAACGGAGGACCTCTCATCTCTTAATCCATCAGAAGACTTCATAGAATGATCACTTTTCTAAAACGGGACTTAATAATCCCCAGAGGTCATCTAAGTCAGCCTTCTGTCCACGCCACACAGCACATCTTAGGAAGGTGAGCATATCTCCTAAGTTTAAGAACTCAGGCTGGGTGCAGTGGCTCATGCTTGTAATCCCAACACTTTGGGAGGCCGAGGTGGGCAGATCACTTGAGTACAGAAGTTTAAGACCAGCTTGGGCAACATGGTGAAGCTCGTCTCTACTTAAAAAAAAAAAAAATTTTTAATTAAAAAAAATTTAGCCAGGTGTGGTGGCATGTGCCTGTGGTCCCAGCTACTTAGGAGGCTGAGGTAGGAGGATTGCTTAAACCTAGGAGACAGAGGTTGCAGTGAGCCAAGATGATGGCATTGCACTCCAGCCTGGGCAACAGATGGAGATCTTGTCTTAAAAAACAACAACAGAAAACACCTCAAACAAACAAACACATATAGCCTCTCTCACACCTTCTAGCTTCTGTCTCTGGTAAGTACATTGGACTACTAGGTTCCAAACAGAGCTACATTTTCCTCCCAGAACTTCCCATTCCCAGTGGGTACTGACCAGTGGGTGTCCAAGTGGTATTTTATGGAAGCTTCCATTTTGTCAATGAGGAATAGGCCCAGTGTCCTGTGAAGTGGTCAGTGGTGACCAGCTCCACAAGGAGAAGACAACTCACAGAGGTACGCTAGAGTGGCTATTGCCAGCTCACAATAGCTGATTGTTACATTTTTAGGAAGTTTGTGATCCAGTTGTTAAACTATTGATAGTTTGCGAACACCAGGGTAGAAGTATTTACACCATAGAAAATGGCATCTGCTATAAATCAGGGATACTTTTTTCTGTAGAGCCAAGAGTTTCATGAAGAGGGTGCCCAGTCATGTGGTCAACATAGATAGAGGGAGAGGCATAGAAAGGGTGGGGTGAGGAGGACGAGGTGGAGGCAAGTCAGGGAAACCACATTCTTTAGTATCCTGGGAAAAGCAAACTCTAAACAATCACCTTTCCTTTCCTTCTTTCCTAACCAGGAAACATCTTATTCCCTCTGCAGCTATATGTTATTTCTTCTGTAAGGAAAGCAGTTATTGTTTCATGTTCTCAGACCTAAAGTGAAGAAAACTAAAGAGACAGAACTTTGGATCCTATCATTCCTCAGAAGCCATGAGTCAGAGAAGGAAAAACCAACAAAGAGCTCTGAACTATAGACTGAATTCTATATGCACATTTATACACAGCCCAGTTCTAGTTGCCTCTAGAGATTTCTTGTGTAGAAATATCTATACAAGACAACAGCTAACTGTAGAGCTCATCAAAATCAGGGATTGTGCTTTTCATTTCTTATATAACCATGGCTGTACCTGGTAAGATATTGATGTTACAACAGGTAATTAATAAAATTTTGGTTTATTAATTGAATCACTTTGAATTGAATTGAATTGGTGGCAAACCACTGGCTTATGATCAGATGTCAAGACTTTTCAAATCCCTTTTCTAAGAGGTAAAAATTAGCTGGTTGGCTGGCTGGCTAGACCGACAGACACTGATTAGGCATATACATGATCTTATAAGTTATCTTGAGCTCTCACCCCTGGCTCTACTCATTTCTGTATTGTCCAGTTGAATGGCTTTGCTTCTTTCTCCACAGTTCTCCTGGCCTCTTACTCGGATCCATGTGCTTTCGCCTTTTGGTTCTTAGTAAGCTGGTAACTTGGCCCCTGACTACATTCAACTGTGCACCTTGAACAACCCAAATTAAAACAATCCAAAGCCTAGTCAGGTCAAGACAATGAAGCTGGTGCCACCATGTCTACATTCAGAAGTGGACTCAGAAGGCAGGAGGAACCATGTTCTCCAAACCTCCAACTCAATCAGTGTTTCCCACTGCAGATGATCCATTTCAGGGAAACCATGCCCAAAGAGATGAACAGACAGATCCTGGTCACATGGCACCAGCTCTACTCCCATAAAGGGGTGAGGAGGCAGAGGTACCTCATTTGGAAACCTGTCCTTTTCTGGATCTTCTGTCACACATGACTGCCACCATTGGTCATGCTTCTCTCTTTGCTGACAGCTTCATCCAGAAACAGGCAAAACGCCTTCAGTGCCCTGTACAAAAGCCCAGGTTTGCTGGGCTGGGGCACTGCCTCAACAGAGAGGCCCGTCCTCCCCAACCTAGTGGCAGAAGTACAGACTACTTCCACCCTAAGTTGGCAATGGGTGTTCACCTTGGGGGAACCAAGACCTCTCTGAGAATCTTCTCAAATATTTTGGAAAATGCTCACTCATCCATTGTTTTACAAACTTACAGAGTTCAGAGGCTGTGACAGTCCCCCTGGGGGCCCTGGGCTAATGGCCTCTGATGAAATGCCTCTCCCAGTCACACTGTCCATTTCTTTCCTGGACACCAGCTCCTGTTTTTCATTTCTCGAGTCCCCTGTGTCCTCCAGGAAGGAAGATGACTGCTCTACGGGACCCCTCCACATACAGGTGAGCACACTGATATCCACAGAGGCCATGCAACTTGCTCAGGCTCGCACAGAAGTTACTAGGAGAGATGGGATCGGGACGTAGGTCCGGGAGGCTGTGGCTCTTTCTGGAATTTAATGCAGCCACATAGTGCTGTGTCTGTGGATCTCAGAAGCAACCACATCAAAACTCTGGCATCTACTCTTCCTCAGCTATGAAGGAGGTATGAAACCTCATACACGAAATTTCAAAACGGGAGGGAGTGCTCCTCCAAGGAAGCAGGTAGGTCTTTGCTCAGAGGTAGGCAGGACACGCGATTAGCTCTGTGTGTACTGGGCTGATGTCTTGAGAACCAATACCATAAATGCCTCTGACACACCATTTCCACTGTTAATGAGAGAGCTCTAAGAGCCATTAATCTCATTACTGTTCTATCAGCAGCCAGTGATCATGTTCATTTCACTCCCCCTCCCTAACTCCTTGGTCACTCAGCTACTGAGAAGGGTGGACTGGGAAGGCTGGAAAGGCCAGGACCCTGCCCTCAACTGAAGTCAAGGGTGGCATTACTCCAGATTTCTTGGAGCAGAGGAACCTGCTTGGCTTGCTATAGGAACAATGGCCAAGGAGGCAGCTGAGTGTCCCCAGGGACTCCTAGCCCCCTTAGTGGGCCTCTTCAGCCCTCTTTCTCTCTGAGATTCTGGAGTATTTCTGTATGTCCATGAGGGAGCACTCTGTTCCACTATGGTCTGGAGCTCCCTGAGCAAGTCGGAGGCCCAGGAGGCCCACATGGATGAGTCAGTCCCTAGTCCTCTTGTTTTATGGCTCAAGGTCCTCTGCAGGGGTGGAATCTTTGACCCAAGGCTAAGGAGCCCAGAAAGATGATTCAAGCCAGAGAAAAATTCCAGGTCACCCTCTCTTCTGTAGCTACACCTTCAAGGTGTAGATTATACAAACTCAGAAGTCCTAGTTACTCAGCCACTTTTGTGAAAATGGCACTTGACTGCTATGCCTCACAGAAGACCGTGTCTAAGGAAGGAGCGTGAGGCCAGGTGTGGTAAGTCTAGACCACGAGGGACTCAGGGCCCAGCCTTCACAGCTGAGGCCTCATCCACGCTGGCCCAGAAGTCTTCCCGTCATAAGCATCTCATCTTAAGGAGCGGCTGGGTTGTACTCCAGTCCTTCTGGCTGAAGTCTGTACCCTGGGCCTCCTCTTTGCTGCATCCTTGCCCTGAGGCTTCTTGAGGTTATCACAGGAAAAGGGTTGGAGGCAGCAGTGGCTGCTGACTTCACATCCATATCCCCTTCACCACCAAGAGCCAATGTGCTAAGCAGCTTAGAGGGTATTTGGGGAAGCACGTCCACAAGGGCAGATGGGCCCGGTACTCGGGAAGTTGGGAAAATACGATTAGACAGAAGCCTGGTCCCAAATCAAAATTTCAGTAAGGGCTTGCCTGCACTGATATCCAGCAAGGAAAGGCTATTTCCTTCGTGGGGTCTCCTGTACTCTGCCTGATAGGCCCAGTGGGTAAATGGCAGTGAGCTGAGCTGTCAAGGAAACATCCCTGCATGTAGAGAGTCTTTCTAGAAGGAAGCAAGAGCTTGGTCCATGGACCCCATGGGACTCCAAAAAGAGAAGGCGGTGCCAGTCACTGGAAGAGACCAAGCTCACACTCCTAAGCTGCCCCAGTGGCCCGGGAGTGATTGGCACAGGGATGGGATGGGGCTGTGTGGGAGGGGCAAGTTCATTGGTAGGCAGGGCCCTCCTGGCCCTGACAGCCAACAGTTCCCATATTTCTTCAATCAGTAAAACTTCTGCTCCCTTCAGGCTGTCTGGAAGTTCTTCCCAAAAGGAGGCTCAAAGTATCAGACACCAAAATATTACATCACACTCCCTGCCCACTTCCTTCCCCAAGAGTCCTCTCTCATTCCAAAAAGGGATGCTGGAAGGACACACAAGAGTTTCTTGCCCTTTTCTTTTGGTTTTATTTTTGTCTCAAGTCTGGCTTAGCCATGGGAGTCAGAGTAGAGAAAGAAGATGTTTTCCTCCCCTGCTTTGACCAGGAGGATAATTCCAAAGGAAATAAAAAACCTTTATCTGTCATCATCTCCCCCAGCAAGGCATCCCAGCACCATGCATTTAATAGAAAGAGAAATCATTCCAGCATGGAGAGATGGAAGAGACAGGAATAAAAGGCCAGGCTTCTGCCTCCCACATTAGCGTCCCGCCCATCAGGACGCATGCCAAGTCACTTCAGACCCAGGGAGCCTGTGGCATGCCCATCTCTGCCAAGTACATGTTAGCAGGGCTCAGAAGGCCAGGAAAAGAAGAAGTAATGTGTCCAACACGAGGAAAGCGATGGTGGCCATGACGTCTTGGGAAATCCAAAAAAACATGGCACAGAGTGTTTCTAGTCTCGAATCTCTCCCTGCAAGGCTCATTAGTGAGCCCTCACACACTACAAGACATGGTCTGAAAGGTGTAAGGGTCCAGCTCCCAGCCCCCTGGGGGCTTGATACTCTACCCTCTCGCTTCTGTGGGGTGAGATGCAAAGAAAGGCAATATGGCCATCTCTTCATGAGTAACTCTCTTCCAACCCAAGCTCTCTGATCTTCAAAGGAGAGAGATGGGGTTGGACATGAGCGTCAGTGCAAGGGCTCAGAGAAATGTATCAGCTGCAAGACAGCTCCCAAGATGGTCAGAAATGCAGGTTCTAATTACATCCCTCCATTGGCTATGACCTTGGGTCACCACACACCAATTATTTACTCTGGCAAAGTGATTAGGGAATTGGGACCAGGGAATGGATATGTGTTGGGGTAGAGGCCTGAACCTGGGGGTTCAGAAGATGAGGATGGCAGTGGCAAAGATGCTCCTTCTGCATCTGCCTCCTGCTAATTGGGGTCACTGCAGGCAACAGTTAGGGAGCCATGTACCACGTTCTACTTTTTGGTCATGGGGAGTTATGTAGAGGCCCCAAAATGACAAGAGAAGTGGAGGAAAGGAGGAGAGAAGGATAAGGGTCAAAAAAACAGTTGCCCATGAACAAACGCAAATCCTATGTCAATCAGGGAGAGGATGGAAGCAGGTCAACAAACCTGCCCTTCTCCCAGGAAGAGAGAGAAGTCAGATCAGGCAGGTGGGAGAGCAGCAAAGACAAGCAAGGCTGGAGAGAAAGGTGACACAGACCCCACACAGGGACTCAGACTGCAGGGCCACAGTTCTCCAATTATGATCCTAGGACTAGCTACAGCTGCATCACTCAGCACTTGTGAGACACACCACTTTTTGGATCCCACCCTAGCTCTATTGACTCAGAAACTGTAGGGGTGTGTTTTAACAAGCTCCCCAGGTGATCCCGATTAACATTCAGGTCTGAGAACAGTCCCTGGAAGGAAAAGGAATTCCAGTTTTCCATTGCATCCTTTGCCCACAATGAGGTTTTTTTTTTTTTTTTTTTTCTTCAAGACAGAATCTCAGTGTCACCAGGCTGGAAAGTAGTGGCGCGATCTCGGCTCACTGCAACCTCCATCTCCCTGGTTCAAGTGATTATCCCGCCTCAGCCTCCCGAGTAGCTGGGATTACAGGCACGTGCCACAATGCTCAGCTAATTTTTGTATTTTTAGTAGAGATGGGGTTTCACCATGTTGGCCAGGAAGGTCTCGATCTCCTGACCTTGTGACCTGCCCATCTCGGCCTCCCAAAGTGCTAGGATTACAGACGTGAGCCACCGCGCCCAGCCAAGGAGTGCTTTTAAACTCCAAATTCCCCTTTGAGACCTCACATCACTTTCAGTGACTATAATAAGCATTTGTATCCAGAGATGTGGTCTTTGACCCACCATCAGCAGACAGGACATCAGAGTGTGGTTTATTTTGAAAGAACAAAATGAGGTTTGCACCACGTGCTGAGCACACCCTTGTCCCTGCTCTCTGGTGTGGGCAACAGCCCAGCAGCCCATTGGGTTTAGTGTGTCTGTAGTCACCACACTTTCCTGTGCAGGAATGGCAGCAGCAACAATGCTGTCAATGAAAGTAAAGGAAGCAAGTAAGCTTTGAGCACCCATTGGTTGTCGGGCGCTGTCCTGAGCATTTGATACACCTTCTTTCACCCAATCCTCACAACAGCCCCATCATATAGACAAAACATGTTCAGAGGGGTGAAGCCATTTCATCAAGGCCACATGACTCTTGAGCCTCATCTCAAAGTTCTTGTTCATGCTTCTGCATTGCCTTCCTCTTAAGAACAACAACAACAAACCTCTCTATTTTCTTTGCAGTTAATTTGCAAACCACAAAACCAAAAGCTGACTTATCACCCTTGCAAGAAAAGGAGCTTGGGTTCTGTGAGGGGCATTTCTTGGCTTTAACAAGAAGCTGCCTGGGAAATGGCCCTACAAAAGGAGGCTGAGTAGAGCATAGAAAGGACGTTGTTTTGAGCTGAAGTGTGGCCCCCCCCAACCGTGTCACTGCCTTTCCACAAATTCATATGTTGAAGTCCCAACCCCCAGTACCTCTGAATGTGACTGTATTTGGAAATAGGGTCTTTAAAGATGTCATTCAGTTAAAATGAGATCACTAGGGCGGACCTCAATGCAAACTGACTGGTGTCCTTATAAGAAGAGGAGATTTGGACACCAGTAGGTACACAGGAAAAGCCATGTGAAGACACAAGGAGAAGACAGCCAAAGACAGAAGCCTTAGGAGAAACCAGCCCTGCCTATACCTTGATCTTGGGCATCCAGCCACCAGGAGAGCGAAGGAATAAATGTGGGAGCCACCCAGTCTGTGGTACTGTGCTATGGCAGCCTTAGCAAACTCATCCAGATCTCTTCCTGTCCCACGGTGGGCTGTCCACCTTTCCAGAGCTCCTTCAGCATCCTCGATGGGGCCAGTGCTGGCCAAGAGGAGCAGGTTCTGTGCATCCCTGCCCTGGGTGGGGGCCTGAGGCTGTAGAGGTACCACCCTGACTGAGGAGGTAGGGAGATGTCTGGGAAACAGGCAGCCCCGGCCATCAGCCTGAAGCCTCGCCTAGACGCTGTTTGCACTCACACACACTGGCAGGTATCTGTGGCCAGCATTGTGACTGTTCCGGTGTTTGCCTCCCTCCTGGCAGGTGCCTGAAAATAAAGCATGAAGCCCAGACAGCCCAAGGATGGAAAACCATGGAGCTGAGACAAAACACGTATTTGCAGAGAACAGGTTCAACTTCAGGGGTGGGGAGGGGCGCCTGGCTCTCAGGATGGTGCAGAGGGAATGAGAGAAAGGAAGGTATCAGGTGTGCAGCAAAGCAGAACGTGAGAAGGAGGAAAGGGCCAGGCCACGTTCAAGTGTGCCCAAGTATATGACACACAACACACACATACAGAGTGAGGGCTGCTTGAATTGACACTTGGAGACACGCCAAACCCCAATGCACTCACTCACACATATGCCTGCATGCAGACCCTGGGTGACACACACAAGCACGGTCTTCCTGTCTGTTGGGAGCCCCTGCAGTATGTTTGCTGAGTGAAAATGCTCCTTGGAGAATCCTCCGTTTGCATTCTCCACACACATCCTTTCTTTCTGGGCTTCGAAATTGTGCATCAAGCGTGCAGCTGTGAAAAGAGTGATACAAGCAGAGAAGCCTGCCAGGATGCTCCATGTGGCCTAGTGGAGGGGCGGGGGAGTGGGGCCCAGATGGTCCTCAGCCAGTCTGAGGGTGTGGGTGCCTAACTTCCAGGGACTTGACTTACAGTCTCAGTCCCTCTGCTCCCCTGCCCAGACCTGACCATCAACCCCTCTGCCCACCTCCGGAGGCCTGGGAGGAAGAGGTGGGGCATGCAAAGTTGTCAGGAGAATGCAGGTGAGGCCAGCCTTCTGCAGCTCACAGGATGGATGAGAGAAGGTGCCCCTCCCTTGTCTCTGGCCCTGATGGGCCTGACAGAGGGCCGGTAGGAGGGCAGGAGGGAGACAAAACTGTTTATATGTATTTCTGGTGGACAGGTTTGGGGGTCCCTCTTTGCATCTCCTCTGTTCTCTTTTTTTTTTTTTTTTTTTTTTTTTGGAGACGGAATCTCACTCTGTCACCCAGGTCAGAGTGCAGTGGCACAATCTCAGCTCACTGCAACTTCCGTCTCCTGGGTCAAGTGATTCTCTTGCCTCAGCCTCCCGAGTAGCTGGGACTACAGGTGCCCGCCACCATACCTGGCTAATTTTTTATATCTTAGTAGAGATGGGGGTTTCACTGTGTTGCCCAGGCTGATCTCAAACTTCTGAGCTCAGGCAATCCACCTGCCTCGGCCTCCCAAAGTGCTAGGATTACAGGTTTGAGCCACTGCACCCAGCCTCTGTTCTCTTTTTATAAGGCCAAGAGCGTGCTCTGAACTTCTATCTCAACCAATTTCCTAGAAGATGCTGGAGGTACAGAACTAAGCCAAAACAACCAGAGGGACTAATCAACCGGGTCTGGACAGTGATGGGATTAAAGTCAGTGACAAATTTTATTATGGAGCTCTAACCATGCCCAGATAAGTGTGTGACGAGAAGATAACGACTCAGCTGCAAGCCGGCAGCCACTGGGGAGCCCTTAACAGACTGAGCCCAGGATGGGCCAGGAAGAGAGGAGGGCAGTGGAGGGGAGGGGAGGGGAAGAGGGCTGGGGAGGAGTTGACAAATCAATCAGAAAGGCTGAGGGCGGGGCTCCCTCTCCATTCATGCCCAAGGACCACCCTCAGCCCAGCTCACCTGGGAGACCTTGGATGGAACTGGTTCCTACATCCCCATAGAGATAACCAACACCATCTGATTTGTCCCACATTCCCCAGTTTTCATTTACACTTTAATGGTTCTGTATTTTTTTAAGCCTCATCATTACCTTTCAGATCTAAACTCATTCTGCCAACACTGAACCCTGTCTCCCGTGTCACATAGACATAAGGTATTTAGAGCTTTTTCTCTGGTACCTAAGTGAGTACCTTGTATTCTTTTTAATTTTCTATTTTAAAACAATGTTAGATTTATAGCACAATTGCAAAGTTAACCCAGAGATTCCTGTTTATCCCCCACCTGGCTTCCCTTTGTGTTAACATGTTACGTGTAACCATGGTACAATTACTGAAACAAAATTAACATTGTACTGTTAACCAAACTGTAGCCTTATATTTGGAATTCATCAGTTTTTCCACTAATGTCCTTTTGCTGTTCCAGGATCCAATCCAAGATCCCACACTGCACTGATATTTTTCTTCCTATCCATTTTAGATTATTCGTTACTGCTGAAAGTAAATGACAATTTGATGAAACAAATCTTAAGTCATTTATCCTTTAAGCATACGTCCCCCATTGCATCCATCAATCTTCCCTCACAATGTAATAAGAATCACAGAGAGGAGCTAAACAACTGGGCAGCTTGTGGTGCCATTTATGATGTTTCATGAAGGCAGGTTCCGAGGATGACATGGTGAAAATGGAGAGACAATACCTCCCTGTGTGGTTGGCCAGATAATGGTCCTCAAAGACACCCATGTCCTAATCCCTTATATGTTACCTTCTAGAGGAAGAGACTTTGCATATGTGATTGAGTTGAGGACCTTGAGACGGAGGAGATTACCCTAAATTATCTGGTAGGTCCTAAATGCAATTGCAAGTATTCTTTTAAGAGGGACACTTAGGGAGACTTTACTACACAGAGAGGGAGGCAGTGTGAAGACAAAGCAAAGAGATTTAAAGATGCTATGCCATTGGCCTTGAAGATGCAAAAGGAGCCATGAGCCAAGGAATGCAGCCCCAGAGGCTGGAAAAGGCAAGGCAATGAATTCTCCTCTGGAAGCTCCAGCAGGAATGTGGCCTTGTGCGCACCTTGGTTTCAGGCCAGTGAATCCTATTTTGGACTTCTGATCCCTAGAGCTGTAAGAGAATACATTTGTGTCATTTGAAGCCACCAAATTTGGGGTAATTTGTTATAGCAGCCGTAGGAAACCAACACATCCTGTCATTTAGAATAGTGGCCACTCGAGACATACTCATTGGGCGAATATACCCAGGTGTATCTCCTTCCAGAACCCACTACACCATGCAGTCTAAAAACGACAAGGTACCCCCTTCCTGCTATTTTCTGGTGAGGATATTCACCAGCCTACCAGAACCAAAAAGTTCTTTAAAAATATCTAGTATATGCTTGGCAGGGTCTACCAAAGCGGTACACATGCCATGACCCAGCAATTTCACTCCTAGGTGTATTTCCAGCAGAAATGTGAATATATATGGTCACCAGAAGACCTGCATGAGAGTATCAAGGGCAGCACTGTTCATAGGAAGCAAAAACTGAAAGTTATTCAAATGTTCATCAACAATAACACGGAAAAGTCAATGTCGGTGTACCCACACAACGGAACGCTACACGGCAATAAGAATAAACAAACTACAGCTGCATAGAGTGAGCTGGGTCTCTCTCACAAACTTAAGTAGAGCAAAAGAAAGGAGACACAAGAGAGTATGGACTGCAGGATTCCAGGCATATCAAGCAGAAAGCAGGCAAAGCACATCTGCGCTGTGAGAGGTCAGGATGGTGGCCGTCCTTGGTGGGACAGAACAGAAGAGGACTTCTGGGGCATGGGAATGTTCTATTTATTGGTTTCAGTACAGGCAACATGGAGGAGTTTAGCATGTGAAAACTCACCAAGGTGTACACTTAGGACATAAAACGCACATTCCTGCCTGAATATGACAGTGCAATAAAAAGTTACCCAAGAAACCCCAGTTTGGAAACAATCCCTCTGCCAAACCCATCCAATCCTAAGCTGTGTGCAGTGGAGAGCTGGGCGAAATGCCTAACGGGACAAGCACTGCAAATGAGGTTTGCCTATTACCATAATTACATCTCTGGGAATGTGCAAAGCCCTCATTTTCCCTTCATGTCTATAATATTGTGGGGACACAGGATGCAATTACAGCCTGAAATATGCAGCTTAGGAAGTATAAATACACACATCTACGTAGGCCTAGGTAAACCATGTGCCTTTACACAGCACAACCGAACCAGAGCCTGCGCTCTTCCTCCTGCCACCCAGCCATGGAGCATTTGGACCCTTTGGGCCTCTGTCTGATCAAAGACGGCAGCTCTGAGGATCAATTCCCCTGAGCAGACAGTTTTCTGAGCCAGAACCCCTAATTTAAAAATTGCCTGAAGAAGCAGAAAGTAAGAACTGGAGGAACAGTAATAGTTATCACTGTTAATTTTAACACCAACAAGATCTTACATTCGGGGAAACGATCTCCCACCCCTTTTCTTATTTGAAATATAGCCTTCTTGGTCATAATCTGTCATTCAAGAGGAGCTGGATGCAAATGGATTGGCAGTAGGAGAGGAACCCCAGGGAAAGACCAAAGAGCAATGAGCAGGCTACAGTCAATTTGATTTTGTGGATTCTTCCAGGGCCAGCACTTGCGGAGGTCAGAGATGCCGGAAGGGGTCCAGGTCTTGGCTTTGTGTGTGGTTTATTTCCCTCGGGCATTTTCAATTCATATCCCTGCTCCCCCAGATATTCAGGCCCATGGGCAGCGTTTCAGCAAATCTGAGCTTGTTTCAACACCAGCCCAAGCAGGCACAGACCAGAAGGGAAATCTGTTGGCGGCGGGGGTGCTGGGGGCAGGGAGCCTGATCTGAAGTGGGGAGGCTCCCTTGATCCTAATATACAATATCCCAAAACAAAGTGAAAATAAAGTTTACATTACCTTCTGGTTTCTATGATCTACATCACACCTCCCTTCCAGAAGTGTAGATAATTGGAGTTGACTAAATTGCGAAAATATCTGATTTTTTTAATTCATTGTGTACAAAACAGTGCCCGCACTCCGCCCCTTCTCTTCCCCATGACCCTCCTGTAATTAACCTATACATCAGCATATAATACCAGTACCCAATGCAGTCACGATGGCAACCGATAGCAAGAATACTTATGGTTGTGTACAATTCAGATACAACAGTTTAAATTCCATTTGGCTGGGTACTGTGGCTCACTCGGGTAATCCCAGCACTTTGGGAGGCCGAATTGAGGGGATCACTTGAGCCCAGGAGTTTGAGACCAGCCTAGGCAATATAATAAGACCCTGTCTCTACCAAAATTTTTTTAAAAACTTAGGCAGGCACGGTGGCACACACTTGGAGTCCCAGCTACTTTGGGAGGCTGAGGTGGGAGGATCCCTTGAGCCTGGGAAGTCGAGGCTGCAGTGAGCCATGATAATGCCACCGCACTCCAGCCTGGGTGACAGCCTGAGACACTGTCTCAAAAAAAAAAAAAACAACCTTAAGTCGTATTTTCTCTAAATATTTTCAAAAATAGCTGCATGGAAAAAATTAGCTGTGTGCCCACACTTCTCTCCTGTGGCTCCATGGGGTCCACTTCTCAAGTGGCAGCGTCATAGGCTTCCCAGAGGTTCAGGTGGCAAAGAACCTTGGGTGATGTTTTGCCAGCTGGAAACCAAATCAAGTCAGGACAACTGGAGATCAGGCCACCAGCTGAGAAGTGTGGGACTAGAAAAGTCAAACCTGGCAGGCGATATTTAAATTCAAAATTGAGTATGTGTGGTCACAGCCTCTCTGAGCCTCAGTTTCTCCCTGTCTTTCCTTTACTGTCTAAGAATGAATCTTACCCTCTGCTAATCTCACACATCACCCACCACAAGGATGATTCTGGTTTTTCAGTAAAACAAAAGCAGAGGGGGGATAGGAGCAGATCCTAAACGTTTCAGAATGGTGTTCACACTATTCTCTCTTAGACTCATGGTACCTCTGCACACAGCCTCTCTTTGTAAGGCTGAACAAACAGAAGCAAGCGACCAAGTAAGCAGAAAGATATTGCAGCCCCAAAAAGTAAAAAATAAAAAAGATGAGGATGATCATAAGAAATATTTTCCTATGAGATAGATTTATCAAAAGGAAAAAAGAAAGAAAATGTCTGGGAAACGTCATTTTTCAGTAAGATTCAACAGGACTTCTGTCTGAAAAAAATCAAAGTAAACAGCATCTAAAGCAGAGGTCAGCAAACTTTTCCATTAAAAGGCTAGGCAAGAAATATGCATGGCTTTGAGGCCACATGGTCTCTGTACAACAAGGCTTCCCTAAGCAGAAACAATACGTAAATGAGGGGGTGGGACTGAATCTGGCCTCTTCCTCTAATCCAGAGGGAAAGAGTTGCCCTCAGGTAAGGTTGCATGAATGGCTGAAGTTAAAACCTCACTATAAGAAGCAGGAAGTATAATGCAAAAAAGAAGGTGACAGATGCACTTGAAAAGCTTTCTCAGAAATCAGATGACAGTGAGGAAAACAAAATAAGATCTGCACCACAAAACCAGACACCCCAATACGTACATACAAGGAGCCCTCCAAAGAGAAAACAGCACAGAGCAGACATCTTGATTAGAATGATAATAATAATAGTGATAATAACAGCCTTTCCTGCATTGAAAACTGGAGGCTACAGATTGAAAGAACATATTTAAATCCAAGGCAAAGGAAATCAAGTCAACACATATCCATATCCTGATAAATGTTTCTGATATGTGGAGAAAATTCTATAAACCTTCAGACAAAGTAAATGAAGAGATTACCTACAAAGGAATCAAAATCCAACGGGCCTCAGGCTCCCCTCCTGTATTCATTGCTCTGAGACAATGGAGTCATTTCAACAACTTTGAGGGAAAGAAAAATAGTCAAGTCTCCATTTACATTTAAGGTTGACAGAATAACAGTCTCAGATATCCAAGGGCTTAAATATTATTCCCTTCATGGGGGAAAAAATGTCTTAATGGCAAATGCCGATCTACTAGGAGACAAATCAAAATTAAGAACCCACAGGTGGAAAATTTACAATGTTACAGATCTATGAGCAATGAAAAGCTATTAAAGTTGTCCAAATACTTAGTGTAATTTCAATTATAACATAGTAGAAACGTCAAAAACAGTGTTTAAAAGGGATGAATCCATGTTGAAATTATCATAATGTAAAAATAATACAGGTCTTAAAACCTAGATCATATTAATAAAAATTGGAAGTAGGGGGAGGAGAAGGACATAAAATCATACTGTTGAATTATTAACTTTGATGCTTTAGGGAATGTGGGTTTAAATGTGCTTTCAAAAACTTAAGGGTAACCACTATTAGGTTAAAATAGGATGAATACTTTCCAAATCACCAGAAGGAAGGAAAGCAGAGAAAATCCAACCCACATAGCATAATTAACAAGTGATAAAAAGGAAATAGGAAGTAAATGCATCAAAAAGAAAACCAGAAAGCTTAAAGACAAAAAAAACAGAAAAACAAGGATTGTGCTATGAAATATTAGGCTGCCACTAAAAACCATGTTTGAAGGATACTTAATCACACAGGGGAATGTTCACAATAAAAAGTAGGGACAAAAACATAATATGTACATATATATAATCTCAACTTTGTCTATATTTTAGGTTCATAGAGAAAAAGGCATAGGGATATACTCAAGTATCTTTTTTTATTTTAAAAAATAATAATAATTATTATTTTGTACAGACAGGGTCTCACTATGTTGCCCAGGCTGGCCTCAAATTCCTGGGCTCAAGTGATCCTCCCACCTCAACCTCCCAAGTCTTTGGTATTCACAGGCATGAACCACCACGCCCAGCATTAATAATTTTTTGAAGATGATAGAATTTCAGGTTATTTTTTTCCTTGTTTATTCTTGTCTTATATTTTCCACAAATAATATGCATTTCTATAATAATTTTTTTTTGTGAGGGGGACCGAGTTTTGCTCTTTTCACCCAGGCTGGAGTACAGTGGTGCAATCTCGGCTCACTGCAACCGCCGTCTGCCAGGTTCAAGTGATTCTCTTGCCTCAGGCTTCTGAGTAGCTGAGATTACAGGCACACAACACCACGCCCAGCTAACTTCTGTATTCTTAGTAGAAAGGCGGTTTCACCATGTTGGCCAGGTTGGTCTCTAACTTCTGACCTCAGGTGATTCACCCCCCTCAGCCTCTCAAAGTGCTAGGATTACAGGCGTGAGCCACCGCGCCCAGCCTATAATAATTCTTAAAAACAATCAACATTATAAAAAGTAAAAGTTGTAGGGTACCATGAAATCAAGCTGATTGTTCCTCCCACGGGAGGAAGAAGGGCCAGAGAGGATTTGGAAGGTATTATCCAGCGCAGGTTGGGTTTGATCAGTCAGTGGATGCTGCTGGGTTGGAAACTGGATTTTCCATCTACTACCAGTGCACACTCAGCCCTCAGTATTCTTAGAGCACATGAGGAAAAAAAAAAAAAAAATCACTATTAAGCTTTAATTTCCAGAGCTCTTACTGTGTGCTTTGTGCAATGTACTTTATTCTCACAACAACCCAGAGATGTATTTTTAGTCCATTTGACAACAGATGAGGAAACTGACGCCAGAGAGGATAAGAGACTTGCTTAAGGTTACATAGCTCAGAAGGCAAGCTGCCAGGGTTAGAAACCAGCCTGTTTGTTGAATCCCTAATAATAACGTGTCCCCGTCCTTCTGGAAGTTAGGCAGAACTTGTGTGGACTTCACTGCTATTATTTTTTAATCTGCTCATTCTTCCCTCTGGTTTACAGGGACACACCATGAGGGCCACTGTCTCTTACTTTCAGGTGGACTGTGAATCCACATGCCCCAGATTGTTTCACAAAGACGCTGCAAGCCACCCCTCACAAGGGCTTCCTGAGCAGACATCTTATTCCTTCCAGTCCGGCATCAGTGGATAAAACAGAACTAAATTCATCGCTATTCCACCCACCCTCACTTCCTTTCTTCATAAACTAGCCACAGAGCAGAGGCCCAGGAGCCTGTCCAATACATGTCAGGGTCCCAAGTACTTCTCCCCACACACCCGGCACCAGCCTAGGAAACCAGGGCTGGCTGTCAGCAAAATGAATAAAATTCCTATCTTTGCCTAAAAGGCAGGGGAGAGGAGTGGAGAGCTTACCTCTGAATTGCAATGTTACTAGGACACAGTTTGCTGTAATAATACCAATTAACATTTCTCCCCACTTAATAGTTTCTAGTACAGGATAAAAATAGCAATACACGTGGTGCTGAGATGCGAAAAATAACAATGGAAATCTGCTCTGGAAGAGTCCTGCTCTGTCTCACCAGGGAAGGGTGAGGAGGTAAGTGGGAATATTAGGGGAGATTCAGGAGGGAGCTGCAGAGAACCTGCTAGAAATTAAGAGTCTGCCATTGTCTTACTTTTCTTCCATCCTCAGTCACCAGCTATACCACCAGAAGGCCCCTGTGGCATGGCGAGGTGCCATCAGGCTTGGAATGAGAAGAGTTGACTGTTGTGTCTCCACTCTGGCACTGACCAGTTTTGTGACCATGCCTGAATCAGGGAAGCTCTTTAAGCTGATTCCTTATCTGTAAAGTAAGACTCTCAGCACCTGCATCTCAGGTGGGCGTGCATTGAAATACAGTAAAAGGGCTTTGCAAAATATGTGAAATATGTGAAAAATGTGTCAAAATGCTTTGCAAAATATGTGAAAGGGCTTTGCAAAATGTAACCCAAGATTCACATGTGAGGGTAGGTCCCTAAGAATCTGTAGTAGTGATGCAGGTGGCATTTGCCAATACAACAACCTTTACTGATCAACAAAATGAAAATCACCAGGAGTTAGTCCCTCCCCTCAGCAGGACTAAAGGATGCCAGTGGTGCAGGCATTCTATGGCGCAAGCTCAGCGGACCTACCCTTCAAGGGATAGCACCTGTCTACAAAAAGATTCCTCAGATGGAAACAGCTCTTCCTAAGGACGAGGGTGGCCTGGCCAGAAGCCCGTTTTCCTCAAAGCTCTGATATATTTGGCTAGGAGAGAGGATGCCCAGTCACGCTGGAGAAATTTCCTGGAGGCTGGCTTCTCTTCAACGGCTGTCATTCAGAGCCTGACCCAGCCCCGGGGAGCCCAGGTGCCATCTACGGGATGGGTAAATGATGAGGCACTGGAAGATTCCCTCCCTCCTTTCATTCCCTCCACCACTTGCATCCCCCACTCCCCAGACCTCACCCCAACAACTGGACACACAGCCCATACACAGGGTGATTTCACGATTCAGTCTGGACCCCCCACCAGGCAGTGTGGAGGGGGGGGCCTCTAGTTGTGCTGCATTGGGCCCCCTGAGCTCCCCCGAGGTGTCCTAGGAGTCTTTGGGGAACACTGGGAAAACTGAGAGGGAAGCTCTGAAACCACTTCGTACCCGCCAACATACACCCTCAACCTGAAATGATTTTTACCAGTTTAATGTTTGGCTTCCACATAAGATTTTATACGAAGAAAAGGTTCTCTCTCTAAACTCTAAAAAGTTTTACAATCTTTGTTCCTGAGGCTTATAAGAATCCAGGGAAGGGGGACCTTACCTTGATCCTTGGATTGGAGTAAAGTCACCTAAGGACTCATCCAAATAACGACCATGTTTTATTCCTAGTGGGAAAATGTAGTCCAACAGTAACACCATCCAGAATCTCTCTGAGCATGTGGCTACCACACCTAAGTACAAGGAATTTTCTGTTTCTTAGAAAAAGCCCTTCGTCCTCTCCCATGTTCTGTCATCCCAGGATCATGGGGCCTGGGAATGTGAGCGCAGGCCAGATGAGCCCAAGTGAGCAATGTGTTATCACAAACTTGGAAGGGGACACAGGCAGGTTTGGTGGGAAGGAAAGAAAGCAGGAAGACCCAGAGGAGACCATTTTTCCTGCAGAGCTGGAGGAGAGAGGGGCTGGAAGAGCGCACAGAGACCCATCTGTGTTTTTCAAAATACATTTTTAGAAAAGGAGGGGGCTAGGGAAACAGAGACACCTGCTTAGAGCCAGAGAACATTCTCTTCGAAGGGATTCAAAAGCACATGGGCAACACAAGCCACTGTGCCAGGTACCCACGCAGGTCAGGGGCCTGGTCTCAACTTGGGAAACATCAGGAGACCAGCAAGCTGAAGCCCCTCAGCTCAGCTTCTCCCCTTGGAGACGGAGAAGCTGGAAGCCATCAGCCAGCTAGGCAGAAAGGGGTCATCTATCATTGCTTGGCTCTGAAAGATCTTAGAGCAAGAAGGATCCAAGAGAGAGGGCCAGTGTGAAAGGGGGAAATATGCAGGAGGGACGATGTCTGACGTTTCTTGGAGGCTGTAGGTCTCGGGCAGGAGTTGTGGCTGACCATGCTCAGCTCAGCCTGAGCCCAACAGGGCATGATGAGGACAAGTACGGGCTCTGGAGCCGGGAGTCAGGCCTTGCATTCAAATCCTGCCTCTAGAGCCTGAGTCATGTGGCCTTGGCTTAGCTCTTTATCCTGTCCCGACCTCAGTTTCCTTGAACGTCCTTAGCAATGATAGGCATATCTACTTTGTGGGTCTGTTCTGAGGGTTGAAAGAGTTAGCAGACGTAAATCACGCAGAGCAGTGTCCACACTTGGTAAGCCTGCAGTCAGTGTTGGCTGGAGCAGCCGTGAGGAAACCCCCTTCACGCTGAGCCCCATTGGGTCCAGCCCTCCCAAGATGCAAAGATGGAGGTGGGTGGATGAAGTTCCCCTGGTGGCAGTGGGATGCGCACAGCACCCCCACAGCAATTCTCTCTATGTGTAACCTCCTCCCTCAGGGGCAGTCTCTCTGCTTCCATCTTTTCTTTACTCTTCTCTCTCCATTTTCTTCCTTTTTTAATTTTTTAAGCATTTTCTAAGTTCTCCCCCTGTGTTCTTTTAGCAGATTTGCAGAGCCATCTATCAAGAAGCTTAAATAAGGTAGGACCATAGTTGCAATTGCCTGTTCACAGGCTCTTGGGCTTTCTGGGTGATTAGCGGAGACTCCTGCTGGGGGAAGCAGCCTGACTAGAATGTTTTCTAACCTCTTAGAGAAGCTCCCACGGCCACTATGCCTTAGCGGCCCTCCATGATCATCAGCAACTCCCTAAGCAGCCCCATCAGGTAAACTGCACACTACTTGCTCCACACATGGAAGAGCCTCAGACGGACTGAGAAGTCACTGGTGGGATGGGGACTGAGAGTCCACAGCCCCTGAGGCGACCTGTCTTCCAATTCATCAAGTCACAAAATAAGATGAGAAGCTCCTAGCCCACCTGTCTGGGGTCATCTCCACAGCTCTGCAGAGTAGCTGGTCTTGGGGCCAAAAGAGGTGTGAGGGTAATTGACCTATATTGGGGGGTGAGTTTGCATTGTTTTTCCAGAGCTGAGTCAGTCACAGTCCCTCACAGCCAAGGTGACCATTAGGCAAGAGCTTAGGGTTCCACCTGAGACCGCGGGCCAGAGGTATTTGCTGTCCCCTGCAAGGGATACGTGAAAGACCTTGGCCTTGTTACTATACTGCTTCATACAACTTGACCCTCCCATCCTAGGCTCTGAAAACTGGTCTGCTCAAAGAAGTACTCACCAAAAACTTCTTTGAAGTTCCCACCTCTCAGCTGGGCATCATGTCCCAGCACATGTCCCAAGCACATTTTCTGGTCTTCAATTCAAAGGTGGGAAATTAACACAGAGAGACAAGGCAAAGTAACTGCCAAAGATCACAAAATTAAAAGGCATTGAACCTAGGGACCGAGGCTCCCAGCCTACTCCCATGATGGCCCAAGAGAATATTCCCATAGGTGGTATGGGAGTAAGTTGTTTTGGTCTTTCTAATACTTCAAATAATCTCATTATTCAGGATGGTAGTGTCCAAGTGGTGAAACAGACCATCTCTGGATGGCAGCACTGCCGAGGAATACACTTCTTGTGGGATCCTTTTGCTGGCTCACTTTGGAACGCCAACATATTCCAAATCTCTCCAACTTAATGAAACACCTGTCCCCTCTAATGCCATCAGCAGTAACTGCCCACGGCTCTCACACTTGCACACACATGCACACAGCTCCAGCTGCCTCACTGGGTGGTTCCTTGGGTACAACTGGCTGCACTCCCCAATCCATCCTGGTGTGACCGAGTTAGAACAAACCCCTCCAGTCCTTAGCTCTCTGGAATAAGAGAAAGTTTTACAAAAAAACAAAACAAAACAAAAAAACCCTGTAATCTGGTATCAACTGGGCCTAAGATAAGCCTCAAGTAATTACAACAAAGATAGACAAATCTTACATTCAAATTGCCAAGGCTTTAAATGACACACACACACACATACCCACAAACACACATACACACATAGACAAATGGTATTGTTGAAAACTTAAAATATAATTAATATTTAGAGGACATGATTTAGAAATTGTCCCCAGTTACTATTTTGTAAATTGGTGCTTATACATATACTATATGTATTCTATATCAATAATTTTTCCTAATAATGTTATTAGCTTGCACACTCAATCCCAGTGAACCCTGAAGGAAAAAATTCTCATCTCAAGAATCCAAAGAACTGAGGTCAGGTGGGGAAGTCTTAGCCTTATGGTGAAAAACTAGAAGAGGCAGTCGAAGGGGTAGGCAATGCTTCTATCGTCCCTTTTTAGAACACTGCTCTGTGGCCCTCTCACTCTTCCTGCAGATGTAGGAGTAGAATGAGATGAGGAGAAAGAGAGACGAATGCTTTGAAATAAGTTCTCCAAAATGGCAGACAGGTCCTCCTCCACTTTTCCAGGAACACCTCCCTCCCTTCAGCACGCACAATATGCACACACACACACACACACACACACAATACACACACACAATATTTATGCACGACTGTTACATACACACATTTGAGGAGAGAAGGAATTATGTAACACATCAGCTGTTCATTTTCACAGGCCCACTTGAAATGGAGCTCAATCCTATAAGTATAGAAGTCTGGGGTGAGAGTCTAGGAATTTCGACAGGCACTGAGAAAATGCCCACTCTGAAGCACAGAACATGGCCTGTGGAATGCTTGAAAGCTTCCAGCCTGGAGGGCGATCTGAGATGTTAGTACCAAGTGCTTCCTCTCCGGAGTCTCCGTCTCCACATATCCCTCAGACTAATCCCTACAGAGCTGGGTATCTGGTAGGGAAGCTAAATTGAGCTCTGAAATGCACACCAACCAAAAAAAGAAAGAAAAGAAAAGAAAAGAAAAGAAAAGAAAAGAAAAGAAAAGAAAAGAAAAGAAAAGAAAGAAAGAAAAGAGTGTTTTAGGTCCAAAAGGGAGCAGTGGCACAACGTGACGATGTAATACAAGGTCATGGGTTTTGGAGTCTGTGGATGAAGAAGTGCCTTACCTCCCTGGGTGTAAGTTTCTTTAGGGTAAATTGGAGCAAAAATCCTCACCTTGCAGGGTTGCTGTGAGGGCCTTAGACCATACATGTGTAAAATATTGATAGCACAAGGTTCACCATGGAGTAGTTGCTCACTCTTTTCTCATTTTCCATTCTCTCTCTCCCTCTCCCCAGCCCTGACTGATTGGAAGTGATTTCCACTTTTGCAGCAGACCCAGCCTCAGCTGATGATTCATCTGGTTGCTGGAAGTGAGTTCTATTTCTCAGCCCTGGGATTGAAGACTGACTTTCAATAATTTGATTGTGGAGTTCTTAGCCTTCCTGAAACAGGGCTCCATTTGGATGCTTTGCAAAGCCAAGCAGAGAATATGCCCTTTCAGTGAGAAAGTAGCCCATGGGTCTTCACTCCAATATACCTCTGTGGTTTCTCAATGCATTCGTCCATTCCAATTTTTCTGTCTACCTAAAATCTCCAAGAATAGAAAGACCACTTTTTCCTTATTTGATAGTCACACACTGCCTAAAATCACATCTTGCTCAACAGTAAGTGTTAAGCGGAAGATGGCAGTAGCGCCAGGAAATTATCGGAGGAAAACAGAAACAAAACACAACAACATAAGCCTGGTCAGTCACGGTTTCCCTTGATCAGTAAACAACCAAGGTCAGTGGTGACTCCCCTTTGGGAGAGAGGACACCATTTGCCACTGTCACAACTGGCCCTACATACTGTCGGGTTCAGTGGCAGATCTTCTCACTGGGCTCTAGTAGCTGCTCCACATGCCAGAGCTACCAAAAGCCTCTCTGCCTTGTGCAGTTAAGACAAAGATGAACTTCCCAAAAGTTTTTTATGCCCAAAGCTCTTCCAAAACTAAGGGGAAGAAACTCTGTATATAATGAAACCTCAAAGTCAATGACACTGAGAAGTTTACAGAGGGCTCCTCTCAATAAATATCCAAGAGGGAGAACTGACAGTCATCTTGACCAGTAGAGTTCACTGGGCTCAGAAACATAGGGAGTCTGTCCTCACCCCGTCTGGCTTGGATCAGAAGACCTGAATTGCTCTAGTTGGGAATGATGGCAAAGTTTGGTGGGATTGTCAGTCTTTGTAAAAACTTTCTCACCTTCTTTTTGGATGTGAGCCTCTCAGTGGACCTATCTGTTCCCAAAATGCCATCCCCCACACTTCACACCTATCCCCAATCAGTTTTGCAGATGTTTTAGAGGAATCTCCACTTGTATAGGTAGAATCATGCCCCCTCCCCAAAGATGTCCACATCCTAATCCTCAGAACTTGCGAATACATTACCTAACATGGCAAAAGGGACTTGGAAGATATCATGAAGTTAAGAACCTTGAAAAAAAGAGATGAGCCTGGACTATCCAGGTAGGCACACTCAAATCACATGAGTCCTTAAAATCAGAGAACTTTTCCCAGCCGTGGTCAGAGGGAGGGAACTTGACTACAAAAGAAAGGCCAAAAACATGTATCACTACTGGCTTTGAAGACGGAGGAAGAGAACTGTAGCCGTGGGTGGCCTTTAGAAGCTGGAAAAGACAGGAAATAGATTATCTCCTAGAACCTCCAAAAAGGGATGAGCTCTTGGAAAGGCATGAAGACCTGCCAGTGCCTGGATTAGCCCAGTGAGACCCATGTCAGATTTTTGACCTATAGAACTGTGACATAGCTTGGATATGAGTCCCCGCCCAAATCTCAAGTTGAATTGTAATCCTCAGTATTGGAGGTGGGGCCTTGGGGGGTGTGATTAAATCATGGGGTGGATTTCTCATTAATGGTTTAGTACTATCCTCTTGGTGCGGTTTTTGTGATAGTGAGAGAGTTCTCTCGAGATCTCGTTGTTTAAAGGTGTGTGGCACCTCCCCCATCTTTTGCTGCTGCCTTATCTATGTGACGTGCCTGCTCTCAATTCACCTTCTGCCATGACTGTAAGCTTCCTGAGGCCGCCCCAGAGCCAAGCAGATATACGCCCTGCAGGACAATGAGCCAATTACACCTCTTTTCTTTATAAAGTATCCAGCCTCAGGTATTTCTTTATAGCAATGCAAGAACGGTCTAATACAAATAGTAAGACAATAAGCTGTGTTGTGTGAAGTTGGTAAGTTTGTGGTCATTTGTGACAGCAGTATTAGGAATGGAATACACTGCCTGTTTCTGGTGAGGTGCCCTTCTTCCTTCATTCCTTCATGGCCCAACTTCTCTGAAGGTGCTGCTGGCTGAGTCATCCCATGGGGGCACCACACCTGTCACTCCCAGGGATCACCTTGGCCCTGCTCCTCATCAGTCCCCTCGCCAGGACAGCAGCAGCAGCCTGTCCTCTCCTCTCTCCAGTTTCAAATGGCCCTGGTTCCTTAAAGGGCCTTCTAGATCTTGTTTCTAATCCCTGGGACCGTTCGAGTTCCAAACATCACTTGTCGGAAGGATAGACCACAGATGCCTTGGAGTGGGAGGAGAAGGAGGGGTGCTCTTTCAAACTCTAGTTCCCCCTTCACCCACTTCCCCACACGTGGACTTGTAAAACACCAGCCACCTCGCTTTCCATGCCAAACAACAGTACATGCAAGAACAAACAAGCAGGGCCACAGCCTTTCTTACTGGAACCAGGTATGTTTTCCAGCTTGTTTGTTTTCTCAGAATTTTAAAATACATCAAGTGTGCTGTATTGAACTGCCCAAAAGGGGACATACCTGCAGCATCTCATAAACTTGTTTGATCAGACAAACAAAAGCCAAAACACTTTTCTGATGGAGTATTTCTCGGAACTTGTATTCTGCAGAAAACACTCTGTAAAGTTTGCTTGTAACCATGCTCCATTATCGTCTACAAGCCTCAGAAGTGTGAGGAATCTGAGCCCACCCTGACCTTTCTTTCCTCTTCAAATTCAATTTATTTTCCTGCATACTTGCTTTTTGATCATGAAAATAAAAAAAATTTGCCCTGATACTTTTTTTCCCATATCTTCACTTATTTTTCTTGGGGCCTAGCAAGGTCTTTTGGCAAGAAAATCCAGATCTTTTCTCGCTCAGAAATATTTTCCTTATTCGATTCGGCTTGTTTCTTAATTTGCTCTGGTCAGTTGCACAAGAGCATCAATTATCTCTATTTTGCTGGATTCTTCATACCTACCATGGCTTCCCTTACAATTATCATATTTTTAATTCCCACCTTGGGCACAAATGCAAATCTTTAGAACAAGGAAACTGGGAGCTGAAAAGAGAGAGGTAAGAATTTCAGATGAAGAAGGAAGCCTCTCTCAACAGACAGCAGCAGGGGCGATGGCAGGAGCCAGGGCAGTGCATGGGACACGCCCCCAGCCGACCGCCTCCCAAGCCTGCTGGGGCTATGGAACCCAATTCCAGGCTGTCAGCAGAGACAAATTTAGCACCGATGATCTCATCTTGCAGAACGGCCCCAGGGCTCAGGGAAACATCACTTGGACAAGCTGGGAAGTGGACGTCACTGCTAGTCCCATAATGTAGGTGAAAGGCACAGGGCCCCTCTCTCAGCTCACTAAAAGGGAGCACCGAGACCACAAGGAGCAGGTACAGGTGATGGTGAGGGCGTGGCCAGCGGGGAACAGGCTGGGGGGTCTGGGGCATTACTAGCCTGCTCTCCTCAGAGTCCCCACGACCCCAGGCACAGTGAGCTGAAGTTCCAGGACAGGGTCACAGATACGGACACACTTCGTTTGAGATGAGCGGCAAACAGTACTAAACATTATCATTGTGGAGTTACAGCTTCTCCTGTCAGGCCCACATCAGGATGTTACGTGGCAGCATATTTACAAATGCAGCAGCAGGCAGAAGGTAGAGAGAGTGGGGCACATTCCCTCTTATTTAGTGAAAATAACACCAAATCCCTGCAAAGGAGGGCAAGGATCCCTTGTCTCTTGCAGTGAGTCAGTGGCAGAAAAAGATGAGAACTTGTCACCAGGTGCAAACCCCAAATCTTGCCACTGGCGCAAGCTGCCTCTCCATGGCTCTGAAGTTGGTTTTCTGGCTCCTTAGCTGGAGACTTTTGCTGGTCAGTTTCCCTGCAGTTTCTTAGTGTGTCTGGTGGTCAGATTCTCCCTTCTGTTCCTGGAGCAAAGAGGCCTCAGCAGCTCCCCCAATGCTTCCCAAAAGCAGCCCCAGGAAGGCAGTGGTGGCAGGTCCTTTGCTGGGATGGGGACCCCTGTCTCCTGCTTCTGTAGCTAATGGACAGCATCCCATGAACCTTTGTGATGAAGGAACGTATGAAAATAACTACGAAAAGCAGATTTGACATCTCTCACAAAGAAATAAATACATTTCTAAATGTCAAATAAACATAGGTACTTACAGAAGGCAGGACCCACCAAAAAGAGTGGTTCGTATCACACTGCTAATGGGGATGGATAGTGACGGCAAATAAATATTGTCACGTTAAAAAGGCCAGGTTTACATTCAAGCACACCAGGACCACTCCTGTGTCAGTTTCAGTCATATTAGAGAAGATCAGCTCCCTGAGAACAAGGGCTAGGAAGCTAATAAATTCCATACTGGGAAGTGCCAAGGGAACATAATGAGGGGTTGTCAGAGAAATTAGAATGTGCGAGACTCTGTCTCAAAAAAAAAAAAAAAGAAATTAAAATGTACTGAGAATTTGGAGTGGCCACCAAGATAAAACCTCTCCCACCAAGGACAGCATGAACATTATTGTGGTTAAAGGAAAGAAAGTTCAACAAGCAACTTAAAACAGAACTGACAGCATCTCTTCAAGTGAAGACTTTAGAGAAAGCTGCAAACAGAAATGGCAAAAAAAAAAAAAAAAAGAAAAAAAGAAAAAACAGGACAATAAACACTGAGAAGGCGGCATTAGGGCTGTGCAGCAGAGCCCAAAGGGCAAAGGCAGCATTAGCAGTGGGAGCAAAGAATCCTTATGGGGTCAGACTCACCGGGCTGAGCCAAGATCAGATCTCTCTCTCTCTCTCTCTCTCTCTCTCTCTCTCTCTCTCTCTCTCACACACACACACACACACACACACACACATACACACACCACCTGCAGCACTGGGGCGTTTGGGAAAGATACAAAATTAGTTTAGATTGTAAAACATTTATCCTGTAGAGGCAACGTGAGATTTTTTTTCTGCAGTTCTTTTAATTAAAAGTGAGCTCGTAAATCAAAGCCCCTGTTTCCAGCCTGCAGGAAGTAGTAGGAGGGAACCTAAGCCTTGCAGAGCTGAGCCTGCCCTGTCCATCCTGCTTTCCCTCACCCAGGTTATTCACCCCAATTACAGCACCGCACATGTTATAGGGACTCAGTGAGTAGCCAAGGGTGGCTCTGATGAATTACATCTCACCTTCTTCATTGGGGTCTCCAAAGTTCTCCCAAAGAGATATTGAGCACATGTACACACACACACACACACACACACACACACACACACACACACAATTAAATCCCATCAGAACTGGTTAGTGCCTCTATTTGGAGCATCTGCTGTTTCCCCTGCAGAGCCCCACCTCTGGAGACCTTCCCCCCTCTGCATTTCTACCTTGCCTGGGCTCAGATGGCTGTTTGCATTTGTGAGTCTGAAGACTCTCAGAAGTTTTTTAAACACAGAAAGTCTTATGAATCCTTGCCTTCTTCTTAATTTGTTTCAATTTTTCCCTCCTGGGTGAATTAAAGAATGTTCTACAGATGTGAAGTCTCACTACCCTCAGCTCATTCACAAGAGAGATGGAGGGAGGGTGCATACATTAATATGCTCATTACTCCAAAGGTGACATACGTGTGGATAAAGCATTTGTCCCAAACCAGAAGTGCAGCCGGAAACAAAGTTAAGATCTGGATGTCGGTTCCAAGATTTTAAGCCACACCCAGGCCTGGCTCTTAACAATTTAGAGGGATGGATGGCCCCAGACACAGACCAGGGCAGACACCTGGGCATGAAGATTGCAGGAGTCCTAGGAGCAGTAGTGGGAGGCAGCAAGGTGGCCCACAGTGGATCCCATGGCCCCTCCCAGCCCTCCTTGGGATTGAGAATGGTCGCCATGACCAGCGGAGGAAGCACATTGATTTCCCATTTTCAAGCTGCCCCCCAGCTCCAAGCATCTTAGAGCTCTTTATGTGTCCACACTCACATGTGTTCACAGTTTTAGGGGGAAATGAGGACAAAGAAATGGAACCCCCTCTATGAGAGAAAATGTTAGAGATAGAGATGAACTTCATTTCAGCTTCCTGCCTGGTATCTACCCTCGATGCCAGCGACTGCTCTGTCACTGCATCCCCCAATCCCACTGCTTCCTTCTGCCCCTGGCCCTGCACAGAACAAGAATCCAGACAAAAGCACAGGTCAAGGGAGAAATAAAGGTCCCCCTTCCCCTGACCTAACTCTCTCAGAAACAATCAGATTCAAGGCAGAGAGATTAAATTATCACTAAGCTAATTATGGGACTCACACTTAGGCTGGCTGCCAGGAAGCCAGGTCAGCAAGCAAGAGACATTAACATGAAAATTGAAGGCAGATGCAAGGAGCACTTAAAAAAAAGCAACTGGGAGACTGATTCCCCCCAACACCCAGAGGAGAAAGAAGCCACTCTGGTGGTTGAGGCACTGTCCATCTGGGCAATGGTCAGGGCGTTTGACAGCTAAATAGCTCCACTCTGTCATCATCCTGAAGCCAAAGTGGGTGAGTCAGAGGTAAACTGATTAGGTGGTGTGCTGCTGATCTCCCAGAGAGAACATGAGGGAGGTGGATGCAAGGCAGAGCCCAGAGGGAGCAGCCCCAGGCTTGAGTGCAGAGAAGGCTCTGCTGGTTCCTATGCTCGCATGTGTGGGTGCCTCCCTGTGCATGGGTGAACACTGTTGTGTGTGTCAGCTGGGTGTTTGTGCATGTTTATGACTATGGATGTGTGTATGGAGAGGGGATACAGAAGCAGGCATGTGTGAGTGTATCTTATCTACCTGAAAATAGAAGGTGAAGAGCTTAGACAGAATCAAAGCGCCCTTCCTAGCATAATAGCAACCGGGCAACTCCTTACGAGCTTTCTGAGATTGTTAAGGCCCCCGCCATTGCTGTCACCAGCTCAGCCATGAAAATACATATTGTGGTACCCAGTTACGGATGACTGATGCTTCTCCAGGCATCATCAATATGATGCGAGTTTAAGATATGTTGGCCAAAAACTTGGCAGTCTACAAAATGACTTTGAGAGATAAAAATCAATGTTTTTCAATGCAATCTGCAGGATAGCTTCCTCCACTCAGGATTCTGACTCTGCAAGTCTCTTGCCTTTTCCAGAGAGGAGCAGGCTGGCAGGGAACCCTGACATGGAGGCATGTGAGCTTGTTTTAAGTCAGTAGACAGCTTTGGGTTCCTTGTCCCGAGAAATGGAATTTAATGGGCAATATCCTGCCTGTGTCCAGAGTGAATTTTTGGAACCCATGGTTGGCAAAGTGGGTTCAGAGGGAAAGTGGGGGAATCTCTGGAGCTTACATTACTTAGGGAAAATTAATTTGGAAACTTTATTTAATTATAGGTAAAAGAAATGCTTCCATAAATTTGGGTAATTTAATTATCCAAGAGACATCTGCTGAACACAATTTAATCATTGTATTTAAGTAGAAAAGTGCCCTCTACTCTTAACAAAACTAATTTTGGGGAGATACAAACATTCAGAGCCTGACTAATGAAAGAAAAGGAATAGTTTCAGTTTCAGTTTTTGGAGGAAAAAAGTAAATCACAGGAAAATCATCTGAGAGAGGATTTAGTTTTTTAAAAATCTCCAACATTATATCTGGGGTTGATGATATAAAATCAGCCATATCCTATATTTTTTGCACATCCTCTCCAATACTAAGCAAAGAAGAGATCCCAAGCTCTTTAAGTCAAGAAGTGCCTACCGCATTTTAGATGACCAAGAAGATAGTTCTTGAGTGAATGTTTATGTTCACAAAAATAATCCTTATGGTAAACTGTATGGACAGAATTATCCACCAAATATTCATTGCCCTCCTCTCCCACCTCCCTGCATACATACACACCAGCCCCTCCCCAGGCTCCAGGCAGGGTTATATTTTCCACACCATTCACTTTGGCTAGGCCAATAAAATGGTAGTGGGCCACCACCAAGCAGTAGCTTTAACAACCATGGCACGGTTCTGCCATCTCTCTTTTCCTTTGGCCATGAGATCAACATGTCCCAGACAGGGGATGCCCTTCCAAGTCTCCCAGATAAATAACATGGAGCAGGACTGCAGCCAGCCCAGGGTGCACATGAACATGAGTTGAAAATAGCCTTCAATGTTGTTGTTGTAAGCCACTTAAACTTGGGGGTCATTTGTTACTGCAACATAACGTAGTCTAAGCTAGCTGATACACACACACATGCACATAGGCACTAGAAGACCCTAAGCCCCAGTGATCCGTCCATCTTCAAATACATTTTTTAATTCAGCATTTGTTACCTTTGGGCAGTACTGCGGGGGCGCCTTCAGTTTAATTGGAAAAAGGTGTAAACACACTGGGGAAATAGATCCAGCTATATTAATGAACTGTATTTTGTACGTGAAGAAAATGAACAAATTCCTTTCAGAAAAACATCTCAGCTACAATGTTGGAAGATTCTATTGCCTGTAATTTTGGGGTAATCAAAATGTGACTAAATAAAAACCAAATTTATAAAATGGATACATTATCAGGCTATTAATTTTAGAAAATAATTCTCCATTTTAGAAAGAGATTCATTAGTTTCCTACAATGAATCCACATTTCCTACCCAAAGTGAGATAAAGAAGCCCACAGCCTGGTTGAGGCAGGGAAGCCATCAGTACTATCAGCATCCCTCCACCCATGGCCCTTCCTAGGTCACAGAGCCTCTAGGGTCACCAGCTGCCACACTAGCTCTACTTAAGGTCAACATTGTACAAGTTCAGGCCCACCTAGGGCCTAAGCCAACACTGCCTAACTAAACCCCCCTGGATCTAAGAAAGACTCATTCTCTAAGTGAGGTTTAAGATGTATTTTTCTCTCCCAAGTCTGGTATGTCTGGGAAAAGGCCCAGAACAACTTTGATCATAAAGATTAAATAAAATAAGATATTCCAGGTCTGCTAACCTGATGCATTTAAAATATGGTTATAATTACATGCAACATTTAAAAAAATATGTTTACTCATCACAAGTGATATTCATAGTAGAGGAATCCTCTTTGAGACAGAAAATCATGGATAAGTTTTATGCTCTGTGGGGGAATGAAGAACAAAAGGGTCAGAGCTGAATTATCACTGGAGGAAATGTTGGTCTGTTGCAGAAAGACCAAGGTAAAGAATGTATTGACTTACAGATTTTTAAAGGTGGACCGAAGATATCTAATCATTTTCATTATTATAAAAAACCACAATGTATATAAGGCACCCATATATGATCTTAGGTAGAATCCTGCGTAGAGGCCAAAATGGCAATTTGTATCTGAGACTCCCATGGAAATACCTGCAACGCAGTAGGATTTGGTTTAAGTTTTGGATGCAATGATGAGGGCAGGTCATCAGGTGGCTTCAACATCATTCTGGCCTCTCAGGTCCAACAATACCTGGGAACACTCAAATTTAGCCACCTCTAGCCCCAGAATACTCATATCTTGGTGGGAAGGTGAAAGTGGTTAAGCAGAAAGACAACCCATCTCTTTCCTTCCAACCTCCTTGCCACCAAAGCTTCAGAAGCCTTCTCCAGTAGGGGAGAAACTTTTTGGAAGGCAGCTCAAAAAACTCTCATGGCCAGACATGGTAGCTCATACCTGTAATCTCAGAATTTTGGGAGGCCGAGGTGGGAGGATTGCTTAAGGCCAGGAGTTTAAGACCAGCCTGGAAAACATAGCAAGACCCCATCTCTATAAAAAATGTTAAACATTAGTGGAGCATGGTGGCACATACCTGTAGTCCCAGGTACTTGGGAGACTGAGACAGGTGGATTGCTTGAGCCCAGAAGTTTGAGGCTGTAGTGAGTTAGGATAGCACCACTTCACTCTGGCCTGGGTGACAGAGCAAGATCCTATCTCTTTGGGGGAAAAAAAAAGTTCCCAAAAGGAAAACTGGGACTAGGTGAGGCACTGGGAGTGTCAGAGGGCAGCCCCAAGGAATGGAGAGCCTGTGAGGTGGGGTAAAACCCCAAACCAACACCCACTTCTCACAGATGCAACTCTTGGAGAGTCTTTCCTAAAAGGACTCATAAGGGAATCCCAGGAAGCCAACAAAGTAGAGCTGGGTCCCCATGCAGCTGTGCCATAACACAGGGCATGGGAATACGGCCTTCCACCCACACCTTAGTGAGCCCGGGACCCCACAATGAGCAAGGGAGAGAATGCTGCCTGGCAGTGGGCATCCAGGAGTGGTTTGGGGGGGAAGAGGATTTCTCTTTGTAGATTCTTTGCATTCTTTTATTTATTAATCACTTTTTTGAGACAGGGTCTTACTCTGTTGCCCAGGCTGGAGTGCAATGGCACGATCTCGGCTCACTGCAACCTCCGCCTCCTGGATTCAAGCAATTCTCCTGCCTCAGCCTCCGGAGTAGCTGGGATGACATGCATGTACCGTCATTCCCAGCTGATTTTTTTGTTGTTGTTTATTTTTATATTTTAGTAGAGACAGGGTTTTGCCACGTTGCCCAGGCTGGTCTCGAACTGCTAGCCTCAAGTGATCCACCTGCCTCGGCCTCCCAAAGTACTCAGATTACGGGCATTAGCCACTGCGCCTGGCCTCTTTGCATTTTTTTTTAAAAAGGGGTTTGACTGCATAAAGAACTATGCACACTTCTGAAGTAGTCTCCCTAACCTTCCATTCAATCATACTATTCCCCCAAGTCCCCATATCTATAAAGAAATAGCAAAGCCAACACTGCCTCGGGCCTTCCTAACTCCACATCATCCTGAGCAAATTAATTGGTCAAGATAACATTTGTGAGCACATCTTCACTAAGTTAAAAGTACAATACCACAGAGCAACAGGAAGGAAAAGGTAAGAATGGAGGGGGTGAAAGTGAGGAAAGTAGGCAAAGGATTGTGAGAAGAGCCGAGAAGCTCAGGTTTGGGGGCTAGACACTTAGAAGGAAAAAGAAGGTTGGATGCGCTGGTGGCCACAAGTGCTCCGGGTTACTGGGAGTCACAAGGAGACTGGCTAACTAGGCCCTCCGTTCCACAGCGCTTGCAAAGCAATAATGACCCATGATTAGGAAGAAGCTGCCATCCTCCAAATGGATCAAGAGAGGGACCATGGATAACCCATCACAGGAAAAATCACCCAGAACCACAGCACACAGTCCCACAGGCTCTAAGAGGGACAATTCCAGTGAGAAACCAAGACAAAGATGGCCCCAGTCTGTCCCAGGCAGCAGGCCAGGGGTAAGTGGAAAAGCACAGTTTGGCTGCCTCCTGGAAAACCTCCTCCCCTTCCTGTGGCCACCTCCCACTCGGCCATGGGATCCGAGCTCTGGCATAATTGCTCTCGGAGAAGGAAATTGCCCGTGGAGGCAGGTTGGTGATGTGAGAACGGCCACAAAGGCGGGAGTCCCGTCGTTTCTAAGGTGGGAGCCTCTTCCTTGGTATTTAAATTTAGCCAGGGCACTTGAGGACTCAAAACATGAAGGCCGAGGCAGCCAGCCGAGGCTGAATGGCTGAGCCGGGGACCTGAGTCCTCAGCATGTCAGGGCCACTTCCACACAGGCAGAGCTACAGGCAAGGGGCTGCGGAAGGGTGGATGAGACAAGTCCAGTTTTATTTTTCTTGGTGACAAGGCTGAGAGGATTAGAACTGCTTTAGGAAGCTGAATCTGCCATCTAGGATCCATCCAAATTGATTTTCCTGTCCCTAAAGTGCTCCCCTCTTCAATCCATCTTCCTAGGATGATGGATTAAAGAGGGGAAAATCAGTTTCAACCGCCCTAACATGGACATCAGGACCTGAGCCAGGTCAGGGACAGAACAGAGGGAATGAAAGGAGGGTTCTGAGCAACAGGCTCTGGGACAGGTACCAGAGGTCCAGCCACCACCTCCTCCTTCCATCAGGGAGGTGACCTACCCTACAGCCCAGGAGCCAGGCCTTGGTAGAGTCTGTGATATTACTCTATACGGGTCCCAGGACAACCTCAGATTAGACCATGTGACCTCTGGGGAGTTACCCAACCCCTTTCCTCCTGGGTAAAATGGAAGGTGTAACATTTACCTCAAAAAAAAAAAAAAAAAAAATTGAGGATTACACGTGACAATCAATGTAAGTAACATGTGAAAACATCTAGAACAATCCTGGTGCCTACATGGTGTTCAAAGCTCAGCAGTTCCCTCTGCATCACCTCTTTTCTGCCAGCCCCAAACACTAAGAAAATGACCCCTTCCTAAGATGCTGGGTGCCTCTCCACAGAGGCCAAAGGCAGAAGATGTGGATTCTCCATGGCCACACAGAGTTCTCGGCAGCTACTGATTCAAAATCTAAGTGTCTCTTGTCCATCATCAAGCACTGCTCTCTCTCTAGATGAACAGAACACCTGGGTCTGCCTGCTGAGCCCCCAGGCCTCTTTGTTGAGGAAGGTTCCTCATCCCTGGTCCTGTGGGTATGGCGACTGCTTCACAGCCTCCTGTTTATCCTCTGGATTCTCTACTGTGTTTGCACAATCAAAGCCACAAGCCAAAAGACAGGATTCAGTGCCTGGGCCACTGGTGTTCCTGAGGAAGGCTGTGTCCTTTTCCACGCTACTAAAAGTGAACTTGAAGTTTGAAAGTATGGGTTCAAGTCCCCTCAATGGCTGAGAAACAAAGCCCTCGTGTAGAAGGCAGCCTCCAACATGGCCCCCCAGTGATCCCCACCTCTGGTTGTTCATGACCTACAGAGTCCCTTCCTGGAGTGTGAGCTGGACCCAGTAGGTGGCTTCTAAGACAGATACAGCAAAGGGGATGGGGTGTCACTTCTGAAACCAGGTTTCAAAAAGACAATGGATTGCACCTTGCTCAGCCTCTTTCTCGCCCCTGTCTCTCAGACATCGTTCTAGAGAAGCCTGCTGCTGCACTCCTTGTTGTGTAGGTGGCCTCATGGAGGGGCCCACATGGCAATGTAGGGATCTCTCGAGTGAGGACCTGAGGCTTGCCAACAAACCCGGGAGTGACATTGGAGGTAGACTCTTCCCCATTCTGGTCTTTAGCTGTGGGATGACTGCAGCCCTAGCCAATACTTTGACCCTAAGCCAGAGGACCCAGCTGAGCCATGCCCAGATTCCAGTACCACAGAAACTGTATGTATGATAATAAGTGTTCAAAGCCTCTAAGTCTGGAGTAGTTCACGGGCAATCGATAACTAATACACATGTGTCTCCTGGGCCAGGAGAGAAGGTATGGAGTGAGTGTGGGAGCTTTGAGAAACTTTTTTTTTTTTTTTTTTTGAGATGGAGTCTCACTCTGTTGCCCAGGCTGGAGTGCAATGGTGCGATCTCAGCTCACTGCAACCTCCGCCTCCTGGGTTCAAGCGATTCTCATGCCTCAGCGTCCTGAGTAGCTGGGATTACAGGTGCGCGCCACCATGCCCAGCTAATTTTTGTATTTTTAGTAGAGATGGGGTTTTACCATGTTGGTCATGCTGGTCTTGAACTCCTGACCTCATGATCTGCCTGCCTCAGCCTCCCAAAGTGCTGGGATTACAGGCGTGAGCCACCGCGCCCGGCCGAGAGACCTCTTTTAAAAAAGTCACCATGGATACTTCTATGAGAAGCCAGAACTGCTGGGAAAAGCAGCACCATGACATCACCAATAAGCAATCCCAGTGGACACTTTCCCAGGAAGTTCCCTAAGAACAAGTATGGACTCTCAGCAGACCCCCAATCAGAACATCAACTCGTGGGCTGTGAATTGGTCCAACTGCCACTGCCTTCCCCATCAAAGTAGCTGAAGAAATCATAGCAATTGCCGGTAAGAAAGACCTCCCCTGGCTCTACCCTCGCTAGGAGTCCTCACTGGTATTGACATCAAGATTCTGTTCTCCCATCCAGAGTCTAGCAGGTGTGAGCCCAGCAGTAAAAGGACCACTTATGGTTGGGGGCTCATTCTCTCTTCTTGCCTCTACCTCCTCCCTCTTCCTCTGTACATCCTGTCTTTCATCCTTTCCCATCTTTGTTGTCTTGGTTACATGGCCAGACTCCTGATATGCTGCTAGTTTTCATTTTAATGATATGTTCTTGTAAAGCACAATATTTTACTTCAATTGCATGTGTCACTGGATAAATTCCTCTAGTGTGTCTGACATTTGTGTATCAGCTGACTGAATGTGCTCTATGATTTGGGGTGTTTCTGCAGCACTTTCTTCAATTTTAATGTGTTTGCATTTTAATTTATGATCAGGATCTTTCTATACCAATTTGTGTATATATACACACATATGATTCAAAAAAGTGGCACATATATCAATAAATCTTGAATTGGCAAAGCTCATTTAAGATGATCTCTTTAAATCATGTGCACTAGCAATGATCACTTGGAAAACAGAATGACAAGTGTTCCTGAGAAACTCTTTGCTGGGATCTCAACATGTGTTTCAGGAGGAAGCCAGGAGGAGAATGCAACAATGCCTAGCTATTGGCTGCAGCAGAAACTTCACGATGAGAACACTTCCCCAGGTTTATTCAGGTCAGCACGGAGGGACCACTCAAGATCCCCCAGGGATGTGCAGGGAAGGTGGGTGGGCCCAAGGGCAGAATAGTGAGAAATGGAAAAAGATAAGAAAAGAGGGCCAGTGTGGCCACACTTACATCAAAAGGGTGATTGAGTGAGGGCTTAATAGTGTTCAAGAATATGAAATACGTCCAAGAGGACATCAACCAGCTTAGTTGCTCTTCTAATCAACTGAGTACAACTTGGGAAGAAAGCTTAAAACATAGCAGAAGAGATTGAAATGAGGTGGGAGGAAGGCCCATGAGAAGCAGATGCACTGGTCTGAGGCAAGATCAGTCTGAAGGGCCAGTCTTAGAATTCCCAGGCTGGAAAGACTAAAGACAGAATGCCATCTGTCTGTGGTTGAACGTGAAATCAGAGGAGGGAGGGTGGCATGCTGGCACACCTGTGGGATCTTCTGCCTGGAGCCCTTCAACCTCAGCCTCCCCTTCACACAACCCACAGGGTAAGGTCTATGCAGGTTTAATATTTGCAAAACCAGGGATGGAAAATGCAGACACAATATAGCAAATAGAGGGTCTTTTCCTGTCATGGAAATCGGTCACCCCTGATGCTTCTGCATTTCTTTCCCTTTGTGCTTGTGATCAATCACACATGAACCCATGGCAGCTTGGGCTGGAGAAACATATAGCACAACAGAACTACCTGACCGAGCCCTGTATCAAATACATATGCCCTCTGCCCTAACTGCAGGTTCCTAGTCTATTTGGTGTTCCAACATTGTATCTCCATTTGATTTCCTGACACTTCCATCCATCTGCAGGGCTTTCTGTGCTATGAATATCTATTTTTAGTTAAAGTGGATTCAAATTTCCAGAGTAATTTTAGGAAGAATTCCCAGGTACATTTAGGAAGCAACAAAGCAGAGGCTGGACTCTCTGATCTGATATTGCTTTGTGACTTGAGCACTGAAGATACACACACAGCATCTGTTTCTGAGAAGCAATGTTCACCCCAGGTGGATCTCCCTCCACTCCAATCCACTCCTGGGTGATTCCCCCTTGTGGACCTGTGCTGAAGGTCTAGGGAACACAAGCAAATTAATTTTAAAACAGGCTTGAGAAAAAAAAAAATTAGGAAGATTAAATTAATCTACATGACAATTCCCAATAAGAATGGTTTTTGTACTATATACTCCTATTGCTTCTCCATGGGAACGTGCACCCAGTTCCTATTCAGAGAGGCTGGTATGGATTAGTCTGTGCACAGACACATGGATGCATGTCCTGCAACAGGCTAATAGCAGGGCCAGCCAGAGTGCCGCTTAACCAACATCTGTACAGTGCTCCACCCCCTTAGGTGTGAACAGTTTAACCCAGCAAAAACATCCAGGGAAGATGCAATCACCAGCGAGAGGAGCAATCACACCTCAAGTGGAAGTTTATGATGTTTTGGTTCACAATGAACATTAGTCTCTCCCACTAATGTCAGGCAGTAATTCACCACTGAACAGCAGCCATAAAAATGATTGCTTAGTGAAAGGAAAGCAAGAGGCAGAGAAAGAGAGAGAGGGAAAAGATTCCAGCAGAAATATTCAAGCAAAGAAATCTTGTGCTTCTGAGACAACACTGAGCTGACTGTCCCACCTCAAGCCAAAGGTTTAGGTTTGCTTGGCCCTAAAGCCAATCAAGATGGCATTTGCCTTACAATTTTTACCTATAGCGGAAAAGTTAACAGTCTGTAGGTTATTGCTAAGTTCCTAGACACTTGCTCATGACTGTAGCATTTATAGGTCATATTTCTTAACACACATACCCTTAAAGCTCACCACAGGAAGAGGCTGCCGATACCGTCCACAACACACACACATCAGAAAACATCAAAGACATCTAAATTGGTACTTTCCTCACCTCCTTTCCCCACGCTTCATGTGACACGTGCACTAAAGGAGTGAAATTACGGTCGTCAAAGACAAGGTTGCAAATGATTGGGACTCACGCCTTTCAAGCAAAATGAAAAGTAATTTTGAGAGCAGCCCACGGATAGCTCAGTCTAGCTCCTGGACCCCTGAAACCCACAGCAAACACCCCTACTCTTAGCATCCCCCCAAGCTCTCTCCTGTCCACCTACCCCCATTACCAGTCTCTAGTCATACCGTAAAGAACTCTGAAAGGCCCTTGATACACACAGGAGATTATTACAGGGCTCAGAGAAACCAACTCTATAATTATGGCTACAGTACGATTTCCATTATTCTCAGGCCCTGGCCTCAGTCACTTGCAAAACTTCCAGCAAAATCCTCCTGCAGCTCTACAACTTGTCATGGCTGGGCCTCTGCCCAAAAGGTGACTGTGGTCCTGATAACCTCTGGGAAAAAAGTCAGAATTATTACAAGGAAAGGGGAGTGGTGCTTAGTGAGTGAGTGGGGGTGGGGAATTCTATTGTTCAGGAAAAAAATAAATAAACGGGCCACTTTTGCTTTTTATTATTTCAAACAACAGACTCCGCAGCCCAGCCTTCCTTTCCCAACTCAGACTGTTCCCCTGGGCCAGCTGTGCTGAGTCTGCAGGCACGGGAGCCGGGCTTGAGCAAAACCATTAAAAGGCTGCCACTCCGAGCCTGCAGAGCAGAAAGTTTGGCCGCCCCAGTGGCCTGGCTTTCCCCAGGAGGACCGAAGGCTCATTCCCCCCAACTGACCCTTGGGCTCTTACCTTTCAAATGTTTATGCCTCACCAGCCCCACCACTGCTTTGGAAATTAGATAGACTATCCCAGGTGGCTGAAAGAGAACTGTTCTTATATCAACCTACCAATGTAAAAGATGGGAATGCCGGCCGTGGTTTATGAAGCCCCAGCCTCTTGGTGGGGTGTTGCCTGTGTCACCTGTCACTGCCTGCCTGACCGACTGCTGGGCTCTGTCCTCACCTGCCTCAGGAGGGTGGTCTCTGAGCGCCTTGCTGGCCCAGGCTCCTGGGGGTGTCCTGATCCCACACTCATGGTGCTGCACTTGACCTCCCTGGTGGGGAACAGATTTGGACAGGCTTCCACAGGCAAGAGAGCACCAGTCATCAAATGCCTCAACCCACCCTTGGACCAACAGCACAAAAATGCAAGTTGACTATCTTGGGTTTACAATGCAGCCGTGGTCAGGAAACACCTTCCTTTTTCCAAGAGAAAATAACTGTTTTGTTATGTGCACTGAACTCTCAATGTTCATTTCATTGATAACATTCACTGCCCAACCAGCTCAGACAATCACACACACACACACACACACACACACACACACACACACACACACACACACACACACACACACACACACACACACACACACACACACACACCCTCATCCAGGGTCTACTCCATCCTGCCAGCTAGTAAATGGTCCTCTGGCAGCTGGTAGGAAATTCAGTGGGTAAGACTCTTTAAGGGCAAGGCAGAAGTTACTTCTCCATTGCACTGAGATTAAGCTCACTGGAGAAAAGAGTTAAAGCATCCCCCATACTACCTTGCTGACTTATTTACTCTCAACAGTGCTCATTCACCCATTGCAGCAGGTGAAGCAGGTCTCAGTGCATGAATTGTACACAGTAATGCCCCTGGCATTTAGAATTCACTTTTCCAGCAGACCAAACTTGCCAAATCCTACTGAAGAATCGAGCCATCTGATTCACCTGCCCCAAGGCTCATGCACTTCTCTCCTCAGTGTAGACTGACACTTGTCAGACACAATTTCAGAGTTTGGCTATCTGGTTTCCTAGCCCACCAAAGCTGGAAGCTGCAGAATGAGGGAGGAGGAAAGGTGCTGAAGTCAACCAGGATTCCTGGCAGCAACTGGAAGTGATGAGTGGCCAAGTGCACGAGAGGAAGTCCCAGGAAGGTGGCAAAAATCAGACACAGGAGCTGTGTGGGGATAACATGCCCATGCCTCGCAGCGTCTTCCCTGGGCATCCACAAAACTCAGTTCAATATGTGAACAAAAATCACGAGGAGTCCGAGGCAGCAAGGAAAGATTCCATTGTGTTTGCTATTTTCTTCACAGAACAGAGGTATGAAATAGAATTCTTTGCAGGGAATTATGAAATGCAATTCTTAAAGATGCGTACGCGATGGTTTTGCTGTTTTTTAGTTGTGACACTGAAGGTGGTCCACTCAAATTAGGCGGTTACTTCCTCCTGGGCAGCACCTGCTGTGTGGTACATCATGGACACCATTCTTGCAGAGTACCATGGTGTTTCCCCAGTGCTCATTGTTTTCTTTCCCAGTCATTACCCCTAGAACTACTCCACACACAAGTTCCCAAGTCACAGACACACTCTGGGGTGCCCACCTCTTGTCCTCCACATGCTCCCATTCCAGACACACCACCTGTTCACAGAGATGCCAGAAGAAATGATTGCTGGGCTGTTACATCGCTGGATGGTAAAATAGGCATAGTCCTCTAAATATGCCCAGAACATTTCCCCTTGACCATCCAGAGCTAGCAGCCAGAAATACGGCAAAGGGAAATGGAGGGATTAAGGCTCAGTCTCAATCTTTACTCAATCTGAATCACACAATGTCCAGAGAACTCCAAGAGAGGCCAAAATAAAGCAAGCAAGAGCTGCACATGGAATCATCAATATTTCCTGGGAAAGGACTAAAATGCAATTATTGGCCAACAGGAAACAGGACCTCCTGCCTACCATCTCAGAAGGGCTTTTAACCCAATCAAGAAGGGCATGAACTACAGGGCCAGCTCCAACTCACGAGATGAGAAGCCTGAGCACAAAACATCCCTGGGCAGATGACTGCTCCCAACACAGCTGATGAGCCAAGATCACCCAGGACCCCAGAACCTGCCAGCTTCCGGAAGATGCAGGGGAAAGGTCAGGACCCCAGATCATACCATCTGACCTCACCAGAGCAATTTTCATGCTCCCATCACATCCGTGGTTTTCTTAGCCCACAATTTGGCTCTGGGCCCCATTTGCAACTTTAACAGGTCTGCACTTTCCTCCATCTGTTCCCTGAATGCATTCCAGATGATGCAGCAGCCAGAAGGGCTGGAGCAAGGGGAACAGGCATGTCCCTTCCCCCTGCCCACCTTCCTCAGTTGCTCAGACCTAATAAAACCTTTGCCTTAAGGGCACAAGCCCAAATTGAACACAGTATGCGCAATTTAGAACAACCCTACAAGGCTGGTCTGACACCTCTCATGTGCACACCAGCTCTAGGGAGGAGGTGAATCCACACACTCACCCCGCAACCTCAGCACAGAGGCAGAGAAAGGACAAGATGATCATCATGACCTCAACAGCAGCGTATCTCCTTAGCTCAAATCTGTATCACCTGCCCACACACCCAAGGTAGCAAAAAGACGTTAAGATAATGTCCAGCCCAGGAGGGACAGACTGTCTTCACAGTAACCAAAAGGACTGCACCTCATTCCTACCTTCTTCAGCTTGCCACTTTTGGTGCCCACAAAGGCCAGAGAGTGGTTCTTGTAGACATATGCGATGACAGACGTCATGCGGTCCCTGTCCTCCGTGAAGACGGGAATCCCACGCACCATGTCGGACACTCCCAGGGGGGCATTCATGTCCAGGCCACAGAAGTTATCATCAATGGTTAAGAGCTGAAAATTTTAAACAGAGAAAAATTAGAAGGGAGCGTCAAGGAAACTGGCAGAGATATTAAGTCAGGAAACTATGGAGGTAGAAGAAGCCTTAGAGATGAATCATCTGGTAACAATCCCTCTTTCTTACATGAAAAACGTCACCCCAGAGAAACTAGGTGACCTGTGAAGAGTCACCTGAGTGGGCAGGTGCAGGGACATGGCAGAAAACACAGATCCGCAGGTCTCCTTTCCCCATAATCTGTGCGTCTCTGCCCCTCATCTAACCCCTCCCAGCGCCATCTTGGGAGCTTTGTCCATCATTATTATCATCATCATCCTCACGTGGAAAAGCCCTGGGTCAGCCCAGATGAGCAGGGGCTCCAGGCCACTCTGCTTAGGCACAAGAGGGATGTGGTCTCCGTATCTTACACAAAGAGGAATGTGGTCTTCGTATCTATACAGAAGAGGGGTGTGGTCTCCATATCTGGAGCAGACACACACAGGAGGACTCAAAAGTGTAGACTAGGGAACTGAAAACATTAGCATGTAAGTAGCACTAGCACAACAGAGGCATGTGCAGGCAATCAGCTGGGGAAAGGAGCAATGGGGGAAGGAATGTGCTGATTCAACTCAATGTGCCACAGCTGGTGCTTTATGAGCTCCGACCTCAGGCTCCCTGTGTCTCTTAGAGCATTGTGAAGAAGGGCAGCCCTGGCCCTGCCATGCCTATACCAGCATTTCCCAAAGTGCCATCCATGGAAACCCAGGTCCCTGATATGCTCTACACAAAAGGGCTCTGCAGGCAAATTTCTAGAAAGCCTTTTAACACCATCTAAGAGATTCATAACGATTAGTTATGTGAAAGGTCTGAAAAGTATTTTTAAGAAAAAATATGTTTAACCTTATCTCAGCCTCTCCTAAACATTTTATTCACTGAACCTTTTTTCTTTTTTTTTTTTTTTTTTTTGAGACAGGGTCTCACTCTGTCACCCAGGCTGGAGTGCAGTGACATGACAATGGCTCATTGCAGCCTTGACTTCTCAGGCTCAAGCGATCCTCCCACCTCAGCCTCCCGAGTAGCTGGGACCACAAGCATGTGCCACCATGCCTGGCTAAATTTTTGTATTTTTTGTAGAGACAGTATTTCATCATGTTACCCAGGCTGGTCTCAAACCCCTGAGCTCAAGCAGCCACCACCCTCAGCCTCCCAAAGTGCTAGCATTACAGGTGTGAGCCCCTGCACCCAGCCGCTAAACCATTTTGACTGGAACACCTACTAGTGTTCCTTAAAGAGAATATTCTCCAGATATCCTGTGAGATACTGACCCTGACTCGCTTGCTCCTGACCCCAGGAAGTATAATTTCAGAAGTCAGAAACCTTTGGGGCCAGTTCCCTCACTGTATTTCCAGTGGAATCTCTCTTTTTTATACCGGGCCGTCAGGTCCCCCTTGAAACAGTCTCAGCTGGGCTCTGTGGTGCTGGGGAGTGGTGAAGACCCTGGCAGTAGCGGGTGAAAAGCCCTCGGCACTCCTCACAAGCAGCTTGGGTCTCACACACACCCCTCTGGGGTGAATTTTCCACCGTGTCTTGGAAGGGCTATGTGGTCTCAGAAGAGTTACTCCATTTTCCTGTGCTTTTATTTTCTGCTCTATAAAGATGACGGAAACAATCCCCACACTTTGATGGGCTACCATAAAGCCTATTGCACTCGTGCCTGTAAACGTCTTTGGACTTTGCAGAGAAAGGGGTGAAATAAAATACAAGGTGTCACTTTTTTAAAGGCCTCAATCCGGCCAAAGGAAAGGGCATCTGGAGAACAGCAGGCAGGCTCTTGCCAGGGAGTGTGTGAAACCAGGCCACAGGCGTTCACCTGGCCCCAGCAGGCTCCTCCACTCCCTCCCAGAAGAAGTGCAGGCAGGCATTATCCCTCCAGAGAAGGTGACCTGCTGAGCATCTGAAGCCTCTCTGACGGCTCCCCTTCTTCCTACAGGGTAGGGACAGTCAGAGCGAAAATGGGGAGAGCATGGGCAAGCCTGAGCAGGCCAGTGCAGAGCAGACGTCCTCTCCAGGACTTTGATAGCCTCTGGACTCTCTTGTGTGGCCTGGTCCACCAGCCCAGGCCAAACACAGCTCTCTCCCCTTCCCTTTAAAAAAAAAAAAAAAAAAAAGAAAAATTATTGGCCAGGCATGGTGGCTCACGCCTGTAATCCCGCCAGAGACAGGCAGATCATCTGAGGTCAGGAGTTTGAGACCAACACTGTCTCTACTAAAAAAACAAACAAAAAATTATAGGAGTCAAATTTACAAGGGAGTGTTCAAGATTTAGTCTGATCTTTACCATGCTTCCCTAAATAAGGAGATGGGGAAGGAGACAGGAGGCAGAGGGTTAAAGGGAGGAGTAGAAGAGAGGAAGGACAAATCCAGGCAAAGGGGAGAAGATGCCCTGTGCCTGCTGGATATGACCACGGCAACCTGCCAGGCCTTCCAAGGGCAGCCTGGGGTGCTAGGCGTCCTCATGGCTGTTGAATGTTCCTGCTTCTGGTTCACAAGGAGTTCGCATCCCCAACTTTCTCAGGCCTAAACTGTGCTGCAGGGACCTCTGCCATCGCAAATTCTGTACCTCACCCATTATGATCCATTTTCCCAGGAGATGTGGCTGAATGATTGTTCACACTGCACAGGGTGGGGACACTGAGGCAGGGAGAAAGGGAGTCCATGTTTCACATTTCCCCCCCACCTCTGCCACAAACATAGGCCTCATTAGCCTGAGGAGGCTTCAGGCCTCTCAGCTCCCAAAATTGCATTTCTGAGTGGTCAGGATTACTGAATACGATTCTTCCCCTTGGCTGGGCACGACACAAGCACATCAACAGCCATGTACAAAAAGAGAGTATACATCTGGCTGGTTACATCATTCACTCACCAGAAAGTCAGGGACCTGTGACTCTCTTCCTCTGCAGAACCTCATGCAGCAAGAAGCCCAGGCGAGATCTGGGACAATGACAGATTTCTCCCTAAGTTTCCCCGTGGCTTGGCTTCTCTCTCTCTGATTGGGGCCCCAAGTGATAAAGGTGCCATTGAGGCCTTTGACCAAGCACCATCCAGGTCTTCATGATTGCTGAGGTCCCCCAGCTGTGGCAGGAGGTGGCCCTGCTCTTTGTTTCCTTGAATCTGGGGTGATGGGGGAGGGATTTTTAAGATTGAAACAGTGGAAAAATCACAGGACTTGGGTTCAAATGGCAGCTCAGCTGCTTCCCAATTGCACAACTTGCTCCTACTGTTTTCTAACCTGACTTTCCTTGGCTATAGAGTGGGTAAGCTTATAGGAGCGATGGCACCTGGTGAGCTGGGAAGCACTTCAATGTAAGATATTTCGTGTTGATTTTTTGTGTATAGAAATCCTGCCTGGAACAGGGGTAGAATGGCTGCAGGGTGTGGCCCTAGCATGCCTCTCGAACACAGCATGCACTGCAAACACAGTATGCATTGCTGGGTCTGAGCTGAAACCACCAGCTAATTACAGTACCTGAAGCAAGAGGATGGAGGGTCCCCCAGGGCCTGCAGACCCCAGGGAACAGATGCCAGGGCTGCCTGGGCCCGGGAAGGGGAGGCTAATTGGTGAAAGCCTTCAACAGGCGAGGGTTGATGTGGCTTCCTGAGCACCTGGGTGATGGGGGAAGAGAATGTTTGCTCCAGCCCTGGCTGAGCCTTCCCCTGGGCCCCATTAACAGTGAGATTAGAGCCACAGCCAGAGGAGCCAGGTCTGGACTCTGCTATTATCAGGAGCCCAGCCGTGCCCTAGGCCCGGGGCTGGCCTCCTGTCACTCCACAAATACACAAAATGTTCGGCCATGGTTATGATAACCCTTGTTTATTAGAGAGCAACTTTACTCTCACAAGGAAAGGAAATAAGGGCCCATTACATGAGAATTTATATGGAGCCCATTTGGACAACCCTGTGGACAGACCTAGAAGCCCTGAGAGGGCCACACTCTCTGGGTCCCTATCCAGAGGACACTGGATCTTTTTTTCACTGGCTCAAATGTCCTCATAGAATGCATGGGGTGCAAATTAAGATGGCTGATCCACTGTGCTCCAAGGACTATGAGTTCAAGGGCAGGGGCCACGTTTTATGCATCTTTGTACCCCTAGCTTAGTGCCTGGCTTGTAATAGGCTAATACGATGGATGGATAGATGGGTGGATGGGTGGATGGATGGATGGATGGATGGTTGCATAGATAGACAAATAAAAGCCTGAGCTTCACAGTGGCTAACAGTACTGAACCAGAACCAAAGTGCTTAGGTTTGAATATCAACTCTGCCACTTAATCCTATGTGACCTTGAGAAAGTCACTTAACCTCTCTGTGCCTTAATTTGTTACCTATAGAATGGGGATTATTATAATAGTACATACTTTGTCATACTGTGGTGAGGATTAAATAATTTAAAACATACAGAACAATGTTTGGCACTTAGTCAGTTCTATGGGAGTGTTCACTCATTGTTTGTTGTCATTAGATGGGTCAGATGTCCTCTGCAGTTCTCAGCATCTTTGAGGAAGTTCATGGTATCTATCTCAGAGGTATCATCAAGATTAAAGGGGCTAATGTTGTGAAGATGAAATAGCAAAGGTAGTTCTTCCCAAATATCTTCCAGAATCAGATAGACATTTGATCACAAAGCTGACTGAAGGAGCAGGGGAATGGTCTCAGATCCAGAAGATTGAGCGCTATTCATTAGAAATGCAAATTCTTGAGCTCCACCCCAGACATATTGAATTAAAAAGTCTTGAGTGGGGGCTCAGACATCTTCATCTTCACACCTCTCCAGGTGATTCCAACCCCCTCTTGCTAAGGTTTGAGAAGCACTGGCCTAGATCACCATGGAGGGCCCTTCCTAGCTGAGGACACTACAGAACACAGCATGTGCCTAGCATCCCCACTCGGGAGCAGGACCCTGAGCTGGACCTGGATGCAGAGAGCCCTCACAGCAGCCTCCCCGGGGGCCTGCCACGCAGTGTGGCGGTGGTGGAGGTGGTGTGGGGAGCTGGAGCCAACACTCCGAATTACAATCTAATAGCTTATGGCGCTTCCCTCGTGCACCGCAGCAAAGGTTACCATGCAATTATATGTCACCACATACAAATGACAGAGCAGTTACGGTTACTTTACCAATTACAGGGAAATTGCTCCCACTCTGCAGAGAGACTGGCACTCTGAAAAGCTCTATCATCTCCATGAAAAGGGGATTTTAAATGCAGACGGTGTCCTTCCTCCAGCAGTTCCCCAGGCTCGGGGCAGAGCTGCAAAGTCACTGCCCAAGGACCCCAGAAATGTCTGGTGGTCTCTGTGGAGACTCCCTGGGAAGGGCTGGAGGAGGAGGTAGACCTGGAGAACAGTGGGGGGATCTCCCCAAGAACTCTAGACATCACCCCCAACCCTAGGCCTCAATGACACACTCTTAAGGAACCAACTATCACCCACTCTGACAGCCACATCAATCTATCTTGAAGGCCACAGGTGATGAGGCAGGGTGGGCCCCGATCCCCAAATCCTCCCCTGACCCCAGCCTGCACAGCCCCTGGTGTGAGTCCTGATAGCACCTCCTCTGCCAAGCGAAGCTGTTTTAGCCCTGGCCCTGGCTTGCCCCACCTTTGCAGAAACCTCACATTGAGTCCTTATTACGGAAAGGTCAGAACCAAGCCAGAGCTCAATGGCCCAAATGCAGTGCTAATGAGGTGAAGGTCAGCAGGTCCATCCCCCTGTGGGCCAATTAGCTTAGCTCTGGGACACAGTCTCTTCCATAGCCACAGGCTGCCCTCTTACCGTAGGCATCCACTGTTTACAAACATCCTAAGCTGATCCTGAAGAGGCAGACCAGGTGACCAGCAGGGATGTGCCATGCAGCCAACTCCTCCAGCCACCTATGTACCTGCCCTGCTGCTCTGGGGCAGCAGCAGCCATCTGAGCCCCAGGATGGAAGACAAAATCAGATCTGGTCTTCCCATTGCTATGTGGGCAACTCCTGTGGTCCAGGAGAGAGAGGATTTCTCTCATCTGGGAGAAAACCAGCTCTCCCGCCCTTCCTGAATGGAAAAGTGTCATCTAGCCTCATGCTCCTCCACAGCTGGAAAGTCCCCACTCCTGTCCATTGCATAGGGTAAGAAGACATCAGAGATTTTCCCAGGCTCACCCATGGTGGGGCCAACTGGATCTTTAGACCAACCTTTTCCCACCAAAACTGTGGTTCCTTGGGCTATTGGAACTCCCTGCGTTCAGCAAGGGAAATAGGCACTAGATGGAGACAATGCTATTTACTTTTCCTCACTTACTAATTTGCTTAAGAACATTTATGAAAAACCTAAGCCCCAAGCACTAGGTGAGCCCCTAAGAATATAAAGATGAAAAAGTCTCAGTTTCTGCCCCAAAGAACTGCCTCTTTCCCAGTGTGGGGATGGGCAGACCTGGGCCATGAGTAGACAAAGCCATCTGGGCCCTGCTTCAGTTATATGCCTAGGGGAGTCCAGAGAGTGGGCCACCAACTGCCTTGGGGAGCAGGCATGACTTTGAGGAAGAGGCGAGGTTTGGACTCACATTCAAGTTCTCTGGCTTATGAAACAGTATTCTGCCCCTCTTTCACACATCATATTTCAGATGTGGAAAATAACTCAGGATCATAAAATCCAACAGCCCCATTTTACAGAAGGGGACACTGGGGCCTGGAGAGTGAGGTGCCTCCCCTGGTTACCTATCAAGTTGCTGAGAAAATAGGTACCAAAACCCCAAATTCCTGGTGAGAGAAAAAACAAAACAAAAAATCTGAATTTTTTTTTTTTTTTTTTTTTTAGATGGAATCCTGCTCTGTTACCAGGGTGGAGTGCAGTGGCACAATCTTGGCTCACTGCAACCTCCACCTGCCAGGTTCAAGCAATTCTCCTGCCTCAGCCTCTCAAGTAGCTGGGACTACAGGCACCTGCCACTACACCCAGCTAATTTTTTTATTTTTAGTAGAGACAGGGGTTTCACTATGTTGGCCAGGCTGGTCTTGAACTCCTGACCTTGTGATCCGCCTGCCTTGGCCTCCCAAAATGCTGAGACTATAGGCGTGAGCCACCACACCCGGCTAAAAAACTGATCCTAAGCAGGGGTTTCCTCTGGGGTTGTTAGAGGGTGGTCCCAAAGACAATCTATTCCAGGATCAGAGGAAGGCAGGGGACTGCTAGGGAAGAGCCTACGTGTCCACTCCCTTTCCCAGCACCAGGGATGAGTGCTCTGCCATCTCCAGAAACTGGAAGCAACCTACTCTCCCCTCCCAAGGAGGCCCCTGACCACTCACTTAAGCTGGGCTTCTTTCTTTCCTGGGTCTGTGCATCCCAAAGGAAAGTGAGAAATGACGTTTTGAAAAGAAATTCAAGTTAGGAGAAAAAGGGAAGGGAAGCCCATGAGCTGCCTATTGATACAGAAAAGAAAAGGTCTTTATATTCTTCATGTTAAGCAGCCCTAAATTTCTTCCCATTAATTACTTATGCACACTTGCGCACGCACACACACACACACGTGCTCGCACACACATACACATATCCTGGGACTGACCATAGCACACCTCCACTGGAAATGGGGAATCAGTGAATTACACATGTGGGATTTCTTTTTAAAGGGAGATATTGATCAGATGAACTGTAATAGCTCATATCTAAATGCAGGCTCCAGTTGTAAAGCTCTGCAGTACAGACAGATAATGATCACCCACTTATTGGGAACCATATCTCAAATATGACGGCTGACCCCTAAGGTGTTCATAAATACAGAAAATGCATCCACCCCTTGAGATGACGTCGTGTTTACTCCACACTACCTCCTCAGGGGTAGAGGTAAGTGAAGAGTGTCCACAGGGAGGTAGAAATATCTCTGGGAGTCTCTAGTAGGCTTAGGTTTAGCTCCTCAGAAAGCCTATTATTCTATAAGATATTTCCATATGCTTGAGTGATGATTTTGTAACAAAGAAGAAATCAAAAAGACCTGACTATCCAATCCTCTGATTGCTTTACTGTAATGCCTAAACTTTCTCTTTTATGACTCCTAGCCCTCCCTGGAAGGTCTGCCTTCAGACACGTGACCTTCAGACACAGGACCCACGCTGGCCCTATGAGATTGAAGTCTCTTGAAAGCAAGCCAGAAAAGTCCTATAATAGGTGAAAGTTGACCCCTGCACCCTGGTTGTGAGCACAGGCCATGGAAACAGTGCTGGAGTGAGGGCTCATACACTCAGTTACTAACGCTTCATCCCAGAATGATTCTTTCTGTTGTCTTTTTCAATGAGATTGTAGGGAAAACGAATGTGTAAGAGAAAGAGAGGGAAAGCCAGCAAGCCACAGTCACAACAACTCAGTTAGACAAACACATCATTGCAGGGGCTTAGAGAAAAGTGTACTGGGGTTAGAAAAACAACCCAACAAATTATAGTAGTTCCCCCGATCCTTGGCTTCACTTTCCATGGTTTCAGTTACCGCAGCTTCAGATCAACCACTGCCCAAAAATAGAAGAGTAGAGCACAATAGGGGATTTTTGAGAGACAGAGGAGACAATGTTCACATAACTTTTATTATAGTATATTGTTATAACTGTTCTATTTTATGATTATATTACTGTTAATGTTTTACTGTGCCTGATTGATAAATTAAACTTTATCATAGGTATGTATGTGTATTAGTCCATTTGCTGATAGAGACATACCAGAGACTTGGAAGAAAAAATTTGATGGACTTACATTTCCACATAGCTGGGGAGGCCTCACAATCATGGCAGAAGGCAAGGAGGAGCAAGACAGGTCTTACATGGATGGCAGCAGGCAAAAAGAGACAGCGTGTGCAGGGAAGCAACCCCTTATAATATCCTCAGATCTCATAAGACGTATTCACTATCACGAAAACAGCACGGGAAAGTCCTGCCCCCATGATTCAATTACCTCCCACCAGGTCCCTCCCACAACATGTGGGACTTCACGATGAGATCTGGATGGGGACATAGCCAAATGATGACAGTATGCATGGGAAAAAACACAGTATATATGCGGTTCGGGACTACCTGCGGTTTCAGGCATCCACTGGGGGACTTGGAACGCATCTCCCAAGGATAAGTGGGGACTATCATATGGCCCCAGTTCTCAAGAACCAAGAGCTTTGCTTCTGGGCATCTCAAAAAGGAGGAGAGCAGACCAGAAAACACGATAGGAAGTCATTGTGTTTTCGGAGGTGGGGCTGGGGATTTTGATGCAAATATTCATTAAATGAGAACATTTAACTACCTATGGAATGATGAAAGCCATTTGCTAAAAGCAACACTTCTTTCAATACTCATTTTGAAGTTTCTATGTGTGTTTTGGGACCATCTGTGGCCCAAGCCCACCAGATATCTAAGTGGTCTTTCATTCATGATGAAAACAAGCTATCCTTCTAATAGGGAACTAATGTCACCAAATTGACCAGTTTTCCCTGGAGAAGGGCATTAAGCCAAGCACACATTCTGCAGGCCAGGCTGTAACCAATACTGAGCTTTAGCAGTGCACCCCTTCTAGGGGTTGCTGAGCATAGCAGCCAGAGACAAGCTTCAGCTCAGAATCCTAGGGGTTGAACCCATGACCTTCTCCTCATTAGCTTAGCTGCCAAGAGCCTCGTGTTCCTCCCTCTGAGAAGTAGACAGGGCCATGCCCTGGGAATAGTCTGGACAGGCCAGAGCTCTAGGCCAGCCTACCAAGAGAATTGGAATTCTGCAGATGGCATTATCCCTGGGGGCTGGTTTAGCAACCAACACCAGACCCATGGGAAATCCCAGGGAAGTTTCTCAGCATTGCGAATGGTAACAACCAAAACCTACTGGGGTGCCACCTCTCTCCTTTTGTACTTTAGCTCCAGAGAACCCCAGTGGCTACCTGTCAGGGGCAGATAAATCCCATGCCACCAGTCCATCAATCCCAAATCCCACTCTCCCTGCCAGAGTCTACGGCAGGCAGACTCAGCAGCCACAAGGGCTGTCACTGAAATGAGAAACACCATGATGATTAAGTTTGTGTGTTTTCTGGTGGGTGCTGGGAAGCAGTGGCCCTGCTCCCCAGGCTGAGTTATGGGGTAGGTCATTCCCTCATTAGTTGAAATAAATTTTATTAGCCCCACTCTCATGGCCATGTATCTTCCTCTCTTGCTCCTCGAGTCTGGGTGTGGGTCTGGGTAATGTTGCCTGTGTGGAGGATAAATCAGCTGAACAAATCCCATTATATTTTGGAACACTGACGGAGACACAGTAATGACACAGAGAATAGGGAAGGGAGTGGGCTGCTTCTCTCCCACTGACCCCGTTTCCTGCCCATAGGGCCACACACACTAGGGAAAATATGTAAATTGAGAGGCCAGATGGAGAAGAGCTCTCTCAGTTGTCTCTTTCTCCTTCTCTCCACTAACTTTCTTGATAAAAGAAACAAGCCTGATGTGGTGATGTGCAGTCCTTCCCTTCTACATTACAAAACCTAAGAGACATGTGAAGGTAACAGCAGCAAGCACTGGCTCAAAACATGTCTTGTCGTCCAAATGCATTCTCTTATCATTCATAACCTGTGCTATATAGAAAGGAAGGCAATTGAAGGGAGGCTGAGGTGGATGGATCACCTGTCAGGAGTTTGAAACCAGCTTGGCCAGCATGATGAAACCCTGTCTCTACTAAAAATACAAAAATTAGCCGGTCATGGTGGCGCATGCCTATAATCCCAGCTACTCGGGAGGCTGAGGCAGGAGAATTGCTTGAACCTGGGAGGCAGGGGTTGCAGTGAGCCAAGATCGTGCCATTGCACTCCAGCCTGGGCAACAAGAGTGAAACACTGTCTCAAAAGAAGAAGGAGAAGGAGAAGGAGGGGGAGGGGGAGGGGGAGGGGGAAGGGGAGGGGAAGGGGAAGGGGAAATAATAATAATAAAGGCAACTGGAGCACATCCTAGGGCCTGAGATACCAAACATCACATCTGCATTAAGCACAGCCCAAATCTCTCAAAAGCAGGTATTGGTGAAGAAAAAAAAATTCTAAGCATGAAATCACTGCAATATTATTATGCCCCTTTCTGTCCCCTTCGGTGGTTATTATAACTAAAGGAGGAGACACAGGATGATGCTATGAAGATGTTTGAGTGTCCTATGAATATAAGGGCCTGTGCGTCTATCATTATTAACATCTGTATATTTCTCTTTCCTTATGAGCTTCCGTACTCTTTATTAAAAGGATACTTTTTTATTATCTCCTTCTTGAAGATAAAATGTGTGATTCAAAGCAAAAGGGAAACTGCTTGCCCAGGGACATCTCACAAGCTGGGACTGGCTGAGACCCAAAGATCCTGACTCCCAGACCAGTAACCCGGCCAAGACGCCACCCTATGAGGACGAAAGGAATTGAAGGGAAGGCCCAGAAGTCCAGATCTGGATTGTTAAGTAGGGATGGTCTACGTGCCCATTGAACAAGAGGTCTGGCTTCGCATTTTGGCAGGGCTATCTCACACTGCATGAGGCGTGTGTGTGTGTGTGTGAGAGAGAGAAATCTCATTGTACTTGCTGCTGAGCAGAGTGTGTGGGGTGAGGGAGAACAAGTCACAGAAAGAGGGAGACAGAGAAAGGCTAAGAGAGGACCGTGCACCAAGAGTGTGAGTGAGTGAAGAAGAGGAGAGAAGCAGAGAAGCAACAGACAGACATCAATGAGGAGGACAGACATCAAGGACAGAGAGAATGGGTGTGTGCACGTGGGTGTGCTATGGGTGTGTACACCACTGTGCTTGGGCTCATGACATGCAGTCCACGTCTCAGTATTGTGAGACCACACATCTTCAACCCTAACTTTGTGCTGAGCTCTCCTGGCAGCCATCTGTATTAAAATTCAGCCTGTGTGACTCCTGGGTCCCGCCTCACTCCCTGCTGACCCGATGGCCTCCAGGGTGGGCATCCTGGGAGAGTACATCCAGCCTAGGAAGCCAGCCTCAACTTTGCTCCTGCCAAACCCAACACATCGCCCAGGGCTCAGCCACCTGTCACACAAAGCACCATGCACACTAGTCTGGGATGAGACTTTCACTGCAAACCCTGCTGGCCAAAAAGAGGGAGGTGGGTGGGCCTTTCACCTAAATACCTGAGACAGGAGCCATCTCCAAGAGAGAGTGGGAAGACTTGATTCTATAAAGATTGGGGCTGTGATATGTCAGGCACCCAGTGCTAAATAAAAAATCTGGAGTACAGGGTCATGGGCCATGAGAGGTGGGCACTCAGACCAATGTGTTAGATTTTTGATGCGTGCATTTATTGGGACGTGAGTGTGGCATGGGCCACGGTCTGTGTGGCAAGTGTAGTGGAGATGAGAGAGGAGGGATGGTGCGGGGAAGAGGAGGAGTTCCCAGTCTGGAGAGGACAAGAGCTGAGCAGAAAGAGCAAGCCTCATCTAATGCCATAAACAACAGGATACAACCCCATCGAGTCTGAGCCCTGTGCTTCCTGCTGACAGGGAAAAGAAAACACCCCAAGAAGACCTGCAGAAGCCAGGCCCCGGAGCCTGGGATGCCTGCCTGGCCATTCCGGATGCTACTTTCGTGGAGTTTCAGGATCTCAGGCGCCAGACCAACCTGAGTAACCATCCAGACTGGAACGTGAGGCCAGCCCAAGTCCAAGGGGGAGCAGCCTCTGTCTCCTGCTCAGGACTGCCATGCCTAGGAAACCAGTGAGTCAAAGGAACGGCACGTGGAAGGGGACCTCCGTCGCCACCCAGTCATGCACACAGCAGGGCAGGAAGGGGAGCTTTGGGTTAAAAAGAAACAGCTCCATCTCCTGTGTCTGTGCGGCCCTTGTGGGACTACACAGGGCTGATGGGTAAACTCCAGAGTCAGGCGGGAGCTGGGTCTAGCAATGGTTCTCAGTGAGAGGCTTCTGGAAATGTGAGAGGTTTTCTAGTCTTGTAGTGGCTGGGAACTTCCACTGGTGCTCAGCACTCTAGGGCCCCAGATCACAAATGCCCTACAATATCAGGCAGTCCCTGCACCAAGAACTGCCCACCCCAGACACCGCTAGCACACTCCTGTGAAACACCACGGGAAGAGCACCAAGCTGAGAATTAGGATACAGAACAGCTTTCAGTTTACTAATTACATGACCTTGAGTGAAACACTTGAGTTTTCTGTTCCTCCACTCCCTCAACTGCAGAGGATGCCTGCCCTTCCATTATCCTACAGTACTGTTGGGAGAAGAAAAGGTGTGAGAAAGCCCTTGTTAACCATCAGGTACCATGCAAACTCCAGTGTGTTATTTCCAGACAGCCGGGAGGTCTCTGCCCTCTGCTCCCACTACTGGGGTTTGACAGGTGTGAGTTGGTGATGCTGGATGATAGTTTCTGCTCCAAGGACCCAAATTTTCTAGTTGAAGGACACTCAGGTCAAGGCTTGACAGGGAGATTGAGAAGCTGATTTCTGCACCTCCTCCATGCCACCTTTCTCCACACCGCCTAATCAGTACTATGGCCGAGACTATCTGACTCCTATACCCATGGCTCAATCGGTTCCAAAGTCAGGGAAGATTGAAGTGGAGTGAATGACAGTCACTCCCATGACCACAGCCATTGTTCCCATCACCCGGGCCATAATGACCTGCTGGTGTGCATCTCTCTCTTCCACTGTGTGGGCTCCTGGAGAAAGATGCCATTCCACGATGCTTGGTATCCACTAAGAGGGAGTGCATTGCCAAGCCCTTTCCTAGGGCTCCGTACATGTTTCTCCATTCATTAGTTTATTTAGAGGTGCTAGTTCATTAGTGTTGGATGAGGTTGCCCCAGGAGGCTGAAGAAAGGAGAGAAGGTATAGATAACCCTATGCCTGGGGAACTCTGGGATGCCAGGTGCTTGGTCAAACCCAGCATCTTCTCCAGCCAGCTGCCCACTCCAAGTCAGGAGTGTCAGGTCCCCCCCAGAGAAGGACAGAGAGCCGTCACCTTCTCCTGCATAAGGTCCTGGCACATGACAGAGATCACAGGTGTGGGCTCCTCAGCCTTACTGTCTGTCACATGCTCTGCAGACAGGGGACCTCAGGGAGCCTGGACGGCAGCCTTCAAAAGGGGCTGGGGATAGAGAGGCACCAGGGATAAGCAACAGAAACTGAGAAATTAAATTAATGCCATTCACCACATGAGTGCCCATTAGCAAATCAGTCTCAGCTTGACCTCTAGTCTCCTGAGTCCCAAGACAAATTGGGGCCCTAACAGGCCCTCTAGGACCTCCCTCATACCCACGTCCTCATGAGATCCTTAGAGTTACTTTCAGATACTAACCCACTTGTTCTGGGAGACCTCTCTCCACCGAGGCTGGAGAAAGCCAGGACAGGGGTAAAGCATGGCTCAGAGGGTGAAGGCAGAAGCTGCTGCTCCCACCCTCCACCAACACCAGAAAGCCCCAGCTGCTTCCCCAGCCTCCACACCCGGTGCCCACTCAGGGATGTACATTTGTGACAGGCCCGTTTATGTCCACAGCAACACATTCCCACGAGGAGGCCACTCCTGGCCAACCAGCCCTCATCTCCAATGGGAGCACAGCCAGCCTTCCCTGATTCACCAGAAGTTGAGACACCGCTGAGCTCTCTGGGGGCTGCAGGTCAGCAGGTTCCACCCCCATGGCCCAAGACTTTTCCCTCTGCCTGGTCCTCAGGATTCAGCCTGCCCAGTGCTCTGTGGATGCTCCCTGGCACCAGGGGCCTTGTAGTAGGGGTTCTTCTTACCATTCCTTCCTATCCTCCGAATGAACACAGCCAAAGCAGGTGCTGGGACCTTGTGAAGGAGGCAGGTGGCCCAGGAGTTATGCGGATCCCAGCTCTGAGTTCTGGAGGTGTGAGTTCAGGGGGAAGAATGTGGGTCTCAGGAAGTGGAAACGGCTAGAAAAGCCTGAAGAACTCCATGGGAAGAGCATTCTAACTTAGAGAGCTGGTACAGCCTGGAGCACTGTCGACATTCATTGCTAGTCAAATCCCTTCTTCAAGCTTTTAGAGCTGTAGCTATGATAAAACCCACAGGGGACCCCTTACCCTACAAAACACAGTCCTAAAAGCCAACCTCCTGGGCCTTGCCCTGCCCTCTGCCATCTTCCTACAACAGAAACACCACAGGACAAAGGTCATCTGGGACTGAGTTCTCACTTCACAGGGCTTCCGGGAGTGTCAGACTCCATGACAAGAGAGAACTCCAGAGTTCATCTTGTTCATCCTCCACCTCTAGGCAGGAAGGGAACAAGAAAACCAACCCAACAGCCTTGTAAATGGGTTGAGGAAGAGCTGAGTTTGCAAATGGTGCCATCGGGGCAACACAGAGCCTGGCCTGGCCGATGTCGCATGAAACACATGTGGTCTGAGCCAACTCCAGATGAATCGTAACAGGAGGGTGGGAGCAAAGGAACTCAGGTATCTGCCAAATCAAAGGAAACTGATACTGTGCATTAAACGCCAGCCTGGCCTTTTTCAGACTGGCTGGAGAGACAGCCCCAGCCCAGTGCAGAGTTTCTGGCCTCCTCCTTTCTACTCTTGGCCCTGAACTTGCCTGTAACTTGAAAGGGCTAATTAAAGCCAAAAGAAAAATCAAAAGCTTGTTATCTGGCTCCATTACTCCCCGTCCCGGCATTAGCCTGTCTTGCAAAGCTGTTTTCCCTCTGTTCTCTCTAAGGCTACCACACGGTGTTAGGACCTGCAGCTCTGCAGACTTCCATGATGAACTTGGCTTTTTGTATTGTGGCAGGAAGCAAGGGCAGCACGAACACTTGCCCACGAGCAGCCAGACGGACCCCTGCAGCTGACTTTTCTCCCAAGAGCATCGCCCAAAAAGTCAGGGTTTTAAGTAAGTTTTCTACAGGAAACTGTCAGAGATTGCCAACCCCTCTGGTCTCAAAAGAACTAGTTGTAGTTTAGTAAGTGCACAGCATAAACTTGCCATCTTCTGACATAGGCCTGCATATGTGTGCATGCTCATGGGGAATTTATTACATGTATGCATGTGTGGGTGTCCTGCAGGCAAGGGGGATTCTCTTCAATTGCTAGCTCTGTTACTCACTCCTAAGATGTGTGACCTTGGGCAATTCATTCACCTTGCTGAGTCTTAAGGTGCTCAATGCAAAATGAAGTTTTAGGCCAAGGCTCTCAAAAGGCCTTCTCAACACCAACAATCTAATACATCTCACCACAGACCCATGTTTGAGTGTCTAATAGACATGTCCAGCACAGCCTCTGTCATTAGCTGCCTTCGTTTGGGAGCAGCCCATACCCCCGCAAGTTCATAGCCCTGTCTCATGGACTCTCTTAAGTGGCTCCACTACTGCCCCAAACAAAGGGCTCCAGGAGGCATTCCCAAAGGTTAAGTCACCTGCTAGGAAGGCTCAGTAGATACAGTGGAGTCCCCTCCATTCTCTGGTCTGGCTCTGATTTGTCAACTTTTTGCTTCCCTGCTTGGTCCATAGCACCTCTCCCATTTCCTTTGTGACATCAGGGAACTCCTGGCTTTTCAAGATCTCCAAGAAGAGATGACATCTCTTAGTTTCAGCCGGCCCAGTGCCTGGAAGACTTGACAGTGGAAAACAGCTTAAGCCTAATGCCAGGGCACCATCTTTCTCCTCCCTCTTCCCTATCTCCAACCCAAATACCAAAGACTAGAGTGATGGCCTCTCCACACTCTGGCTGGGGAGGGTGCCAGTCCCCACTGAGATCTGCCTGGCACATAGTTATACTTTATGAAAGGAAATTTACACTTCTTTAAACAACCAAAATACATTTCCTAATATGGAACTCCATCAAAGTTTAAGGAGTCAAGAATCACATCAGTATGGATGAGTACTTCTGTCCGATGGATACATTTTCATTTCTTCTTCTCCCCAAATTAAAATTATAGAATTGATGTTCTCAAACTAGGTTCATAATCTTTAAAATGCACAGTTATAAAAGGAAAAGCACAAGAACACAGAAGATGCTGATAGCTGAGCCTTCCAAGTCACCCAAAGAATAATTGTGAAAAAACACGACCATTGTGAAGAGGAACAGTCAAGCCACAAGAAGGTGGATGGTTTTCATGGTGGGGTACACGTGAGCTAGGCTGCGACAGGCAGGAGTCTGTGTCCCCCGCTTCACCTGGGGTCACCCAGCAAGGCCATACCCACCAGCCATGTGAAGACCCCTAAGCCAACCCTTCTCCTGCTCTCCCTCTGGCTCCCCGCAGCTCACCCATCATCCCATGCTGCTCTCGGGCTGCTTCCTGACTTTCTCACATGTCCCTTCCAAGGCACTGTGCACACAGAAGGTGCTCAATAAACACGATTTGTCCCTTCCCATCCCTTTTCTAAGTTAGCTTTGCTTTCTCTATGTGTTCACTGCACTCTTACCTGACTGTGCTCTCATTTTAGCATTTCCTAAAGACATACAAAGGGCTAAAAACACACCTCTCCTGAAATTCTATATCTACCCCAAATGTAGGATGACTCCTCACATTCTCCTCTCCCTCTACCCTATGGTTTTATTCTAAGCTCCCAGGAAAGTTATTTGCAGGCTTGGTGAGTACAAAGGGTGTGTATGCGTCTTGCACTACAGCATACTGTGATCTAGACTCCAGCCATGCCCAGTCCCTATGACATCCATTTGACAAAATTCCTACCTATTTCCAGCACTCCCCGTCATAACCAGTGAGCCAATATGGGGCAGAGAAAAGTACTCTGATGGGAATTTATGTTTCAGCTCCTACTCTGACTCTTATACATTCAATGTCATAGTTGCAGGATATTTAGTAACACTCTGGGTCCAATGAGACTCAGAGATGGGATGGGATATACTCGCTTCATCTGCAAAAGGGGAAGGATGATACACACCCCATGGGGGCTACAAGGCTGGGGTTCTCATCCTACACTCCTGACCATCCCAGCCCGCAGCCCTCCCTGGACTCACCGCACTGCTGCAGGGGATGTCCTTCACCTTGAGCCAGGCCAGGTCCAGCGTGCCCTCGCCCCGGTAACAAGACTGCAGCCGCTCCTTAATGCGGTCATTGATCTGCTTCAAGATGAAGATGCACAGGGCCGACTCATCCAGGGATTTCATTTTCCGCTTCTGGCCCTTGGAAAAGACGGTGAAGAGCAGGTCATCATCTGGATGGACTCCAAGGGTCCTGCCAAGCATGGCCCCCGCTTTGGACAGATAGGCAGCCTGCAGCAGGCGGTACTCCACCCCACTGCGCTCACAGCCAATGGGCACCTCTACATAGGAGTTGAAGGCTGTGTCCTCCTTGCAAAGCCTTACGAGCTTGGATGTGTACACCTGCTCCTTGGTGGTGGAGCCTGGTGGAGACACCATCTCAGGTTGGAGGGTCAAAAAGTAGACAAAATTGCCACTGCTAAAACCATAGACATAGTAGATATCAAAATCAGGGATGATGGTGAAGGTGTCCGAAGGGATCTTAATCATCGAGGCCACAAACTCATCATGGAAGACGTACGCGAACATGCCATCCGCCTCAGAGTTCTTGGTCAGTTTCCTGCTGGAGATGGTGGGAAAATACTCGGGCTTCCCATCCACTGCCGTGGCAATGAACAGCTTGTCATCCAGGTTGCTGTAGGAGACGATCACTCCAAAGACCGAGCCGCTCTCGTTGACACCTGACAGATAGTGCTCCTTCTTATGATAAGGCTCCCCCAGCTTGAAGAGGTCCTCCAGCCTCAGCAGCTTGCAGATGCCTTGGTACAGGCTCCCACAGGCAATCAGCCTGTTCTCCTTGTAGTCTATGAGGAGCATCTTGTTGACATTGTTGGTGGTGGTCAGGGGCTCATTACAGGTCTGGACGATGCGGGGTGGGTAACACTTGGGGTTGTCCTCGTCCGGCCCTGTCTCATGCGTCACCAAGACCTTCAGGTCACTGGAGAGCTTGTAAATCCGATTGACAGCCCCCAAGTAAATGTGTCCTGTCCTTTCATCCACCACCAGGTGATTGAAACCCTCGGCGGGCTCCCCTCGGAATGTGACAAATGACCGCTGCTTCTGGGACAGCGGGGCTGGCTGCCGGGTGAGCAGAGTGGAGGAGCCCATGCCCACCATGAGGAGGTGGGAGAGCAGGCAGGTCCAGTTCCAGGGCATGGCTTTCATGGCAGAGGCGGGTCCCAGCAGCACAGCAGCACTCAGGCACCGTCGTCCCCTTCGAGGGCCAGGACTCAGCAATGCAGTCTCCCCTACTGGAGAAAGGGAAGACTATGAGCTGGATAACAACGCCAGTGACTTCATTTCACCCCACAGCTTGTCTGCCTGGACTTTCAAAATGTTCTGAACACACTGAGCAGAACTGCACTGGCAGGGGGTGCTGGAGGCTGACTGAGTCAACCCCCACCACAGGCATGTGACACAGTCAGAGCCGGGTGGCAGCGGCCCCAGGAGGACACATCAGTAATGATAATGGTGGTGATGATAATGACATGATAATAATAGCAGTGATGATGATGATGATAATGATCAACAGCCATTATCTACTGAGTGCCTGAATTTGTGTCAGACACTGTCCAGCACTGTCACCCGGGTCAGGTGCCACCAGCAGGCAGCATCCACAAACACTGGCTGGAGGAGAAGAGGGAGGGAGGGAGGGAGGAAGGGCAGGAGGCGGGGCTGCCTGCACTGGCTGCAAGCTTTGTCCGGTGTTCCCCACAGTAGGCCTCTGCACACAGTTTCTCCATCTCCAGGCTCTGTGAACCACCTCCTGCTGGACCCCATCTGGCCGTAGAGGTGGTAACAGGGACCTCACTATTACTATCCCCCCATACTACATCACCCCTTAAAGAGCCACACTTTTATGAATAGCCCCTTTATTAACCTTTTCTCAAAGGACCAAATTTGTGTGTGCTGTCTATTACCTGCTGGCACCCTGACTGGTAGACCTCCGAAGTACATCCTATTGTAGCCACATTTTATAGCTAAGGAAAGCAAGCTTAGGGGAGTCATGTAACTTGCACAGCTATAAGTGGTAGAGGTAGCTCCAAATATGAGTAGTGTAAATGTGTGCAGGTTCACAATCTTAACTGCTAAAGCATCTCAGTTCACCCCAGCCTTGCACAGGTGGGGCTGTACCGTGGTCCCTGTCCCATGCAGCAGAAGAGTTAAGGTTGATCCCTTCTTGGGGGCTGTCCATTACAGCCACTGCCTGCATTTCTCTGTGTCTGTACCTACTACTGCAGGAGAAACGTTCCTCTATGGCTCCTCTGCTGGATGAAGAGGTCAAATTAAAAACCCACATCCTCAATCTCTTCACACTGCAGCGGCGACCAGGTCCTCTGGGTTTGCTGCCCAACCCTGAGCCCTAATGTCATTTTAACATGGCAGATCTTGGCTTCCTCCCCTAGCAGGACCTCCTCTGAGAGGTTTTCATTAAAGGGAGAGAAAAAATGCTTTAAGAAGCGGTCAAGCAAATAAATAAACAAATAAATACAAAACTCCCCGAGGAACAAGATCACCTCCCAACCTGAGGGTCTCTTTCTATTCAAGATGCTTCCTGCGTGTGTTCCCATTGGACGGCTTTATGTTTCTTCCAGTTTGGGAGAATTCAGGGCAGGAATTGCCAACATTCTATCTGGGGGCATCTCAGCTCTGTGGAATTTTTCTCATTCACTCCCAAACACCTCAAAAGTGGAGATTGAGAAGAGGTAGATTACTAAGCAATAGAAAATTCCCCAGCAGGGAGCAAACACTAGGTTAGATGGAAACCAAGAGAAGAAGGAAGAAAACCAAATAAAGACTTTGCACTGACAGCCAGCATCCTAATGAAAAGCACAGGTCTTCTCCAGTCAATATCAGAGGAGGAAGACTGGTTAGTGGAACACACCACAACCAAGAGCAGTGCTGCAAGCCAAGGGCCTTCATTCATTCACCCATGTGGCAAATGTTTGCTCAGAACACACATAAAATGTGCAAGATGCTGTGGGGCCCAAGGATCGGATCCTCAAAGAACGCGTAGTCAAATCAGGCCGATACCACCAGAACCTGAACTGATGCGCATGACGAAAAGTCACATGGCATACAAAAGAGTGCTTTGAAAGTTCCTAGGAGGAGGAAGACTTCTAACTTGGGGTGAGAGAGGGCAAGAAGCAGGCTGCAGGAGGCCTTGGGGAGGGCATGGAATTTGGGCTGAGCTGTGAACTTCGAGAAGACAGGCAGAGCACGAAGGGAAAGGCCTTCTAGGGGAGAAGCATGGGCATATCACATGAGGGTGTGTAAAACGAAGAGTACGTCTGGAGAACATAGTCCGTGAATGGATCAGGTGGCAGATGAGGCTGAAAAGAGAGAGCTTCAGCCTTACCAGGATGTCACTGGGAAGTTGAGACTGAAATGCACAGTGTTGAAGACAGAAATGACATGGTAGAGGAAAAGAGCAAAGGCCCCCAGAGAGGAGCCTCTCCCTTTCCATTTAGCCTTAGCCTTTGCAGAAGGAGAGTTTGGAGCTGAGGTTCTGTGAACTCCACAGGGCAGGGCTGGGTCTGTGTTGCTCATTAACACATTCACAGCTGGACATATAGAGGAGGCTCAACAACTGTTTCTTGACTGGCAGAAAGAAGGGCTGGAAGCATAGAGGAATATCAGTATCTGTGGAGCATTCACTGCACCCCAGAGCCCATGCAAATACTTTCACGTAGCTTGGCTCACATAATCCTCACCACTGTTCCCTGGGGTCAGAATTGTCTTATTCCTATTTCAGGTGAGGAAACTTCAGCTCTGCAAGGACGCTGGTTAAGATGTAGCAGAACTGGGTTTGAAGTCCAGGTTTCAATCACTGCAAAATTCATACTTTTCTAGAAATGCACAATTCCAGAGCCCAGAAGATAGAGCAATTAGAAGCCCTTGTTAACTCTTGTAAGCCCCAAACAGAAATCCTGGGATATCACCTAGCAGTATCAGGAGAAAAACAAAGTCCTCTCTGACCTTCAGGGCCTAAGCTGGTAGATAACACCAATCAGGTGAGTTCTGTGGTTTACCTCTGAAAGTATTAATGACTGTAAAGCAGCAGCTGCACAGAGCCTTTGCCCAGCACAGTTAAGTGCTTAGGAAATGACAGTTGCTGTCATTGTTATCGTTAGCAAGATTAAAATAGGATTAGAAAGATTAGGATTATGATAATGAGATGGTACCTGGTGGTACATCTCAAGATGAGTGATGAAGAGTCAAGATGGTTCACCTTGAATTGCTTATGCAAATTCAAATATCAAAGAAGAATCTATAAGTTTTTCATCTGAAAGAGATAATCCAGTTTAGTGATTCCCAATCCCTGATTTTAGAGACAAGGAAGTTGAAATCCAAGAGGTCAGATGGAACTGCAAGAGGTCACACATTGAGTTGAAAACAGTGTAAGATTGGGTCTCACACTGTCAACCCCATGCTCTTTCCACCACCCCGGCCTCTCTTGTGACTTTATGTGAACTCACTCCAGCAGCTGCTTCCAGCCTTTGTCTGAAAGAGACTGCTCTTTGGGCACCATATGCTCTGCTGGCTAACAGGGCTCTCAAAACATCTCTGCCAACAACCAAATTCCAGCAGGGCTGATAATCCCCCTTCCAGACAGGCAGGTGCAGGTCGGGGCTCAGCCACCAACTTTTCTGAGGAGGGAACTTTGCACAGTCTCTGTATCACAACCTGCCATATGCTAGGGAAAGTGTGCCTACCCCACGACCTGCCTTACTGTACACACACATGGACCCATGGCCAATCAACAGCTCTCTAGTCTGCAAGAGGCGAGATGAAGAATCCTATAATTATGAATTTACTGAGCAGAAGGGTGTCATGGCTCATTCTGTATCTTCTATTAGGCACTGAAAGGAGACACAGTTATGCATCTCAAACACTTATCACCCTCATCTGGGGACGGTGAGATTACTATACCCAGAGATGAGGGGGGCCTACAGAAACAATAACGTGTACTGGGAATAACCAGCCTTTCATTTTACACACCAAGAAAGGGACTGATTAGAAAACCAATAAGAGAAATGGAAGAGAAAAGGGGAAAATAAGGATGTGAGCTCCAGCTTGCCTCACCAAAGACCCCACGAGGAACCACCACAGAGGTGACACCCCGTCCAGCTTCGGACCCACAGATATGCAGAGCCACCAGCCCCGTCTCCCTGAGCTGTCTAAGGATGCTCCAATCTGGCAAAGCAAGAGTTTCCAGGGGGGTTTCCTTTCCAGGATGTCAATTCTTGTAAGCGGTAATCCCAACCTAGGAAACCCCCACCCCAATTTCAGAGCCTACCCACCATTTCGCTCTCAAGTCACCATTTAGCTAGTTTCAAAACCAAGTATTGGAAATTACATTCAGCCCAACTCTGATTCTTAAAGGCAAGTAATGGGACCAAATAACCTTCACAATTGCCCCGAAGGATTCACCGAACTACGTAGAGTGGGTAAGAAGGCAGAACTGAAAGACCCCCAAACCCAACCCAAACACGCTATAGTTTTCCCTTCTTTGAAATCAGATTTTAATTTTGAGTAGTCTCGGGGGAGATGGGCCTCATTTATAGAAGCTGATCATCATTTTGATTAAAGAAATTGGGGCTGTCTTTGTTTTAGGCATCAAGTTTCAAAGAACTGAAACTAATTTTCATGAAATAGCTCCATCCTCTCAGATTCCTGAGTGGTAGAGAGGAAAGTTATTATAGAGTCATTCAAAATAGCAATTACCCTGTGAAATTACTTTAGAGTTTACGAAGTGTTTTCATGGATATTACCTTGTTCTGAATATCTTGTTCATGACAACCCTGTTAGGTAGATGAGGTATTTATAAGTATGCCCTCTTTATAGATAAGGAAACCGAGGCATGAACAGGTACAGGTCTTGGCTGAGGTCACACACAGTCACGTTGGGCATTGGAGAGCTGAGCTCTTCAGGCCTCACTCAGTTATTCACAATATATTCCCCGGCCCCTTGGACAGAGTTCTGGTCCTCAGACCTTTTGCTATGGGGTAATAGGATTCTCAGAAAATGTGCCCTAGGATGGCATTTCAAAATTCATGTCACAACACACCATGAATTAGGTGAGTCACAGGTGTTTTTTGTTTTTGTTTTTGTTTTTGTTTTGTTTTGTTTTGTTTTTGAGGTGGAGTCACCCTCTGTCGCCCAGGCTAGAGTGCAGTGGCACAATCTAGGCTCCCTGCAACTTCTGCCTCCCAGGGGCTCAAGTGATTCTCCTGCCTCAGCCTCCCAAGTAGCTGGGATTACAGGTGCCCACCACCATGCCTGGCTAATTTTTGTACTTTTAGTAGAGATGGGGTTTCACCATGTTGGGTCAGGCTGGTCTTGAAGTCCTGACCTCAACTGATCTCCCTGCCTCGGCCTCCCAAAGTGCTGGGATTATGGGCATGAGCCACCATACCTGGCCAGGTACTCTTCTTAATGAAATAAAATAGAAGGGAAAATACTAGTATGTCACATAGAAAAGATAAGCACTGTTTGGTGAGACTTTTTTTTTTTTTTTGAGACACAGTCTCCCTCTGTTGCCCAGGCTAGAGTGCAGTGGCACGATCTCAGCTCACTGCAAGCTCCACCTCCCAGTTTCACACCATTCTCCTGCCTCAGCCTCCCCAGTAGCTGGGACTGCAGGTGCCTGCCACCATGCTCGGCTAATTTTTTGTATTTTTAGTAGAGACGGGGTTTCACCATGTTAGCCAGGATGGTCTCGATCTCCTGACCTCGTGGTCCGCCTGCCTCGGCCTCCCAAAGTGCTAGGATTACAGGCGTGAGCCACTGCACCTGGCCGGTGAGACTTTCGTTTTACCCACTATATAGCAAACTACATATTGAGTGTGATGTAAATATGTGTGATGTAACTGGGTCCCTAGGATGGTTAATTTTATTTGTCAACTTGGCTGGGCCACGATGCCCAGATAGTTGGTCAAACATTATTCTGGAAGTTTCTGGGAGGGTGTCTTGGGATAAGAGTGGACTTTGAGTAAAGCAGACTGCCCTCTATAATGTGGGTGGGCCTCATCCAATCAGTTGAAGGTCATGAATAGAACAAAAGACTGGCCTTCTCTGAGCAAGAGGGAACTCTACCAGCAGATGGCCTTTGGACTTGGGTACAACACTGGCTCTTCTCTAAGTCTCCCATATACAGGCCTACCCTACAGATTTTGAACTTGGTGTCTCCAAAATTGTGTGAGCCAATTCCTTAAATCAATCTGTCTCTACGCACACACACAAACACACACACACACACACACACACACATCCTCTTGGTTCTATTTTCTTTGAAGAAGCCCAACTAATATAGTCATGGTCAAAAAAATTTGAAACACACTTTCAGAGACGGTGCATACCTGTTGTTTTTGCTGTCATTCATTTATCCTCTGGGCATCTGTGCCTTTGCCCAAACACTTCTGCTGGAATTGACTCCACCTCTGGTTCAAAGCCTGAGCCACTCAGCACAGAACACGGGTGCGCAGGGTGTAGTGATTGGCTCAGGAATGAGAAACTGGTTAAATCAGGTCTCTGACAAGCAACAGGCTTTGGATAGGGATACTGGGGGAGAAAGTTCTAGCTCTTCCACCAGATGTGACCTTGGAGAGGCAAGGGCCTAAGAACCGCTGGTGCCATCTTGTAATCACAGGGGTGGGAGCAGGGGACAGGAGGCTGGAAGAATGAAGCCAAAGTACTGAGAAGAGCAGAACTAAGCCAAAGGATAGAGAGTACTGGGTCCCAGGCCTGGCAACATCCTATAAATGTCTCCATTGTGTCCACTGAAGCCAGCTCTATGCCTGTACTTTCCAGTTATGTGAGTCAAAAAAAAAAAATTCCTCTTTTGCAGAAGCCAGTTTGGGTTCTGTTTTCTGGCACTTGCTGATGGAAGAATCCTAACCCATACACAGAAAAATCCCAAAGAGTACAGTGTCTCCCACCACAACCTCTCTAATAGACTATTATTCCACGGGATCAAGTGAGCAAGCCAAACACATCTGTGCCTTCCACTGCCCACAGAGATAAACTATGGTTTTACAGACAGCAAGGCATATTCCCAGGTGATGTTCAAATATGTGTGCATATCTATGTACCAACTTTCAGAAGCAAACACAACACTTCCCTGTCTGCTGAGCATTTGCCGTAGGAGCTGCACCAGCAGAGCTCTTGGGAAGTCTTCACCAATTCATGCTTCCGGGCCCTGAGTTAGACTCATTGTTCAAATGAAACCTTCTCTGATCAAGCCACTGGTCTAAGATGCCCCTACTATATATTAGTGCAGGAACCAGTGCCATCAGAGTCTCACATTTTACAAACTCTGTTGTATTTGTCCATTGATGCTGTCTCCTAGTCTAAAAATATGAGCTCCTCGAGGACAAGGATTATATATTGCCCCTCTTTTCTCTAGTTCCAAGCTCAGAGCCTGAAACACAGTAGGTGTATAATAGATGTTTGGAAACACATGAATGAACGAATGCATGCATGCATGCATGCTCCATAGCAGAGTATATGAGATGGCAGTGGGTATCATGTATGGCTAAAATACAAAGTAAATCTTGGTGGTTCAAGTAAATCTTTGAGCCTGTCAATTCAAACAGGGACCAACCTAAAAAACCGGTTGTACCCTGTTCTAAACAAAGGCTTATAAATATTTAAAATACTCCATTGTGTCCTTTTATTTATTTATTTATGTATTTATTATTTATTTATTTGTATTTAAAGGTAAAGCTCTTTTTTTCTTATTTTTATTAGGACATGAGTTCAAATGCATCAGAGAAACTACATCTTTCGTATATGATTTACGGAGATCAACCGGTCCACCAGCTGGAATATCATAAAAAGTTGTCTTGTGTTAGCAAATTGGACTTTGAGAACCACTATCCTATGCAGCAAAGGAAATCAGTATGGACCTGGTTGAATAGAAGAAGCTGAGCCTGAAAATAAAATTGCAGCATGGAAAACAGACAACAGAAAACAGCCACAATGCAGGAGATGCCAGTTGCTAGAAGTCAGCATGCACTCCTGTATTCAGCCAACAACTATTGATGGAGCACATACCACATGAGGAGTTCTGGACTGGGTGCAAAGGATAGATACATTCCAGAGCAAAAAACAGTGTCCCTGCCAGGAGCAGTGACTCATGCCTTAATCCCAGCACTTTGGGAGGCTGAGGCAGGCAGATCACTTGAGGTCAGGAGTTTGAGACCAGCATAGCCAATATAGTGAAACCCTGTCTCTACTAAAAAAAAATTAGCTGGGCATGGTGGCACATGCCTGTAGTCCCAGCTACTCAAGTATCACTTGAGCTCAGGAGGCAGAGGTTGCAGCTGTGAGCCGAGATCGTGCCACTGCACTCCAACCTGGGTGACAGAACAAGACTCTATTTCAAACAAACAAACAAACAAACAAAAAACAAACAAACAAAATCAGTGTCCCTGCTCTCCAGGGGCTGAGGGTCTTCTAGAGGCCCCTCTAGCTGTCCCACTGGCAAGCTCTGCAGATCCTCCCCTTCCCAGCCTCTATTAGAAACCCAGAACTTCCTACAACACTGTACAACAGGTCATTTCATCCCAATTGTGCAGGTGGATTGGGAACAGGAAGCTAACTTTTCTTTTTTTTTTTTTTTTTTTTTTGAGACAGAGTCTCGCTGTCGCCCAGGCTGGAGTGCAATGGTGCGATCTCGGCTCACTGCAGGCTCTGCCCCCCGGGGTTCACGCCATTCTCCTGCCTCAGCCTCCCGAGTAGCTGGTGCTACTACAGGCGCCCACCACCTCACCCAGCTAATTTTTTGTATTTGTAGTAGAGACAGGGTTTCACTGTTTTAGCCAGGATGGTCTCGATCTCCTGACCTCGTGATCCGCCTGCCTCGGCCTCCCAAAGTGCTGGGATTACAGGCGTGAGCCACCGTGCCCGGCCAGGAAGCTAACTTTTCACAAATAACATGGGCTTCCCTATGCGTGAGGCTGCTGGTATGAAGTCAGTGAGAGGCGGCCACCAGTGATGGATGATATTTCCCAGCCTCTCCATTTCTACACAGTATCCAGGTGTGACTGTGTGAATAGCAAGGTCATGGTGACATTTCCACGCCAAAGCAGGGAAGAAATAAGTGTGTCTTCTCTATAGTTTCTTTCACCACCCAGCTGGATAAAGAAGACCCTGAAGCCCTATAGGATGGTGGAGCCTCAAGATGTAAGATTCGTGCACCAACCAGGAACATTAGACAAGAAAGAAATCTTTACTGTGATAATACTGAAACTGTGGATTTGTGTGTGACAACAGTTAACCTCACCCTAACTCACAGGCAGAAACACAGCAAGCTCACTGCATCTCAGAGCTGGGATTCAAACCTAATGCTGGGGGGCTCCAGGTCTCTGTTCTTTGTGGTACATCAGGCTCTGGCCCTAGGAAGAGTTCTCTTTAGATGTCAGCAGCCCCCTCCCTTGTTTCCAAAGCCAGATTGCAAGTGGCTAAGCCCAGAGAGAGGAGACGGCCAAGCTAACATATACAGGATAGAGAAATCTTCCTGCTCAATGGCCATTTCCAAGTTTGGGGCCCAGGGAGGCTTAAGTGTGTGTGCAGCTGAGGGCAGTGAGGGAGTTGGGGAGCAGCAAGAGGCCTCATTCCCATTTCATCTAAGAAACTTCAAACACTTCATTGATCCATGCAAACAAAATGGACACATGCTATTTGTAGATTTCTACTCCAATTTGTAACCCGTGCATTCAAAATAGCATCTTCAGTAAGATCGGTATTTTTTCATGTCTGCATTTTTTTTACTTTAAACTCTTGGTTTCTAGAAGTGGGAGCCATGAATTATTTTACATCTTTCCATGGAGAATTCTATTTACACCCATCTAGGGCCCAATCATGCAGCTCGCTACAGTCTGGGGCCTGTGACAGACAACTGACCCCATGTACTTGGCCACCTCACTGCAGCTCCATCTGTCCCAGCCTTCAATGTCCCCCTGCCCCTTGTTGCTGGCTATCTCAGAAATGCGTGTCTCATTCATCAAAGGAAAGAGCCAGAGGGTAGGGTTGACACAGCAAAACCCATCACTATCACTAGAGGGAAAAGTCAAGTCAAAGCAACTGTCTTCCCAAGAGACGGTCACTTCTGGCTTTCGGCAGTCTCAGTGTGGGTGGGGCCTCATGGGGTCAGCTCAGCCACAACCCAGCCTTAATCCAGGAAGCAGCAGTCCAGCAGGGGCCATGGGAGCCCTCTTTCCAGTGTGCTTCCCTCTGCCTCTGCTTCTCTTCTGAGAGATGGGAACTGTGAAATTGATGACTGGTGGGAGGGCTGGAGAAAAGTATAAAAGATGGGGAAGAGGGAGCGATGGAGGGCCAGGCACTGATGTAGAGTCTTGGCGCCGCCAGGCAACCAGCCTGGTCCCAGGGAAATCCAGCACCAAGCTCAGCTACACAGGGCTTCCTTCATCCTTACTTCCTAGTTTATTAAAAGGGGCTGAGGAGTTTCCAGTTTTTGTTCTGTTTTTTCCCCATCTTTGTGGTTTTATCTACTTTTGGTCTTTGATGATGGTGATGTACAGATGGGTTTTTGGTGTGGATGTCCTTTCTGTTTGTTAGTTTTCCTTCTACCAGACAGGACCCTCAGCTGCAGGTCTGTTGGAGTTTACTAGAGGTCGTGTCCTTTGTAGGGACATGGATGAAACTGGAAAACATCATTCTCAGTAAACTATCGCAAGGACAAAAAACCAAACACTGCATGTTCTCACTCATAGGTGGGAATTGAACAATGAGAACTCATGGACACAGGAAGGGGAACATCACACTCCGGGGACTGTTGTGGGGTGGGGGGAGGGGGGAGGGACAGCATTAGGAGATACACCTAATGCTAAATGACGAGTTAATGGGTGCAGGAAATCAACATGGCACATGGATACATATGTAACAAACCTGCACATTGTGCACATGTACCCTAAAACCCTAAAGTATAAAAAAAAAAAAAATTATGGAAGAAAAAAAAAAAAAAAAAAAGGGCTGAGGAGAAGTGATTACCATGGACAGAGCCTTTGGACCCAGCCTGGAAGAAGCCTCTGCAGGAGGCTGAGCCTGTGAGCCTCTCCATCCAGAGATCAGGTCCCAGCTGGACCTCTGAGGCGTTTATACATGGTTTCCACACCCTCCTTCCTTTCCCTCCCCCAGGCCTCCTTGTCCTTGGCCTGGAGGGTGTTCCCTCAGGGTACAAAACCACCTCTCCCTGGCCAAGTCTGCCACTCCCAGCAGAGTGGAGCAGGAGCTCCAGCCGAGGCCCAGGCAGCCCCCTGTGAAACTCTCCATTACCACGTGGAGATCGCCTTGAGATTCCAGGCACTGTGCCTTGGGGCGGGGGAGTCGCTAGGCAATGGCTTTCTTTACTCCAAGTGTGGCAGCGAGGCTTTAAAAACACAGCACTCTCAATAGGATCCTGGCTTGGGGAGGATAGAATCCTAAACTTCTTTCCAGCATCTCACTTAAAGAAACAGGCCAGCCAGGAATTTGGAGTCAGATGCCCCAGCTGGAGTTGGTGTCAAGACCTGCTCTGCAAAATGGCACAGCCTGGCACCTATGTGGCCAGTGTCTCCTACCCAGCCCATGAGGAATACTCTATCCAGGGTGTGTCCAGGGGTACTGGCTCCTGGTCTTCAAAGGGGATCCACTGGCCTCTGAGTGCACAGAAATGGGGGGACACCATGGGAAGTTGCTAAGCTGTAGCAAAGGGAGACTTGCTGTCACTTCTGCTGCCCCAAGACCTGAGTGGACATAGGGGCCACAGAAAAGGGGCTTGGGTGTCACCACAGGCTGGGGATAGTCACCTCTCCAGGAATCCCTGTCTCGTGCATGTGGCCTGAGGCTTGCCCAGCTGACATTTTCATCAGGAGAGGAGGCTCACTGCATCCCTGCCTGCCACTCTAACCTACACTCCCTGTAGCCTCTCTAGCTGCTCTGGCCTGGCCCCAGTAGGCAAAGCCACATTCAGTGGTCTTCAACCAAATGAGCTCCTTGTTCTCCTTTCATGGTCAAGGGAAGAAGTGGGATGTTCTTAGCTCGAAGCCAATCATGCATCAGCCAGTGTCACCCATAAAAGCCTCCTCTCAGAATTGCCATGGCCAAGGATACTATTGGCATCAGGTCATTCTAACCAGACACGTCCTGCTAAGTGACAGCCCTTCTTTCTTGTTGCCTCAGTTTCCCCATCTGTAAAATGGTGTTTCTGGAAATAGGATGGGGAAGAGAGATCACCTAGTTTCTTCTTGTGCTAAATTCAGAAGTGAGCGTGAAATGTTGTAGGCTTCACAGAACACAGGCTATCATTGAGGTTGGGAAGTTTCCACAAACAGCCTTTGTGGAGGTGCAGGGCAGAGCCACGTGATGTGATGATTACAACACCCAGGGGTGGTGTTCACTGGGTGACAGAAAGCTGGTACTGAAGTTTCTCTCCAAAGACTCTTTGCATCTTTGCTTAAGTTGCCTTTTTAGCTGCCTGAATCTAGATTGTGGGGAGCCTCAGGAATGCCTGCCAGGGTTGAATTCCACAGCCTGCCCTCAGAGAACTCGGGATACTCATCTGTTAAGTGGATGTAAGTCACACTCTTTGGAGTCTATTTTCTTCCTTAGATAAAAAGGACCAAGCCCATTCTTAACATCTCAGGTGTTGGTCCATTTCACTGAGCCTGACAAGCAAGTTGATCTTTCTGGGAAAGGCCTTTGCTTCTTCCGGCCTCTGAGTACCTCAGTCCACAGCAGGAGGCCAGCAGGAGGCCTCCAAGCATTGAAACTCCCCCGCCCACCCAAGGGCTTAATTTAGACCCCTCAACAGGTTGACTCTGCCAGCATGATCTGACCCATTTCATTTCCTACCTGTAGCAAGTAAGAAAAAGAAATGGAAATATTCCCTTCCACAGACTGGTGTGAAATCTCTAGCTAGACTTTTCTAACTGTAAAAACAGTCAGTGAGTTTAGAAATGATAATACATGCAAGGTTTTGGAAACACCGAGCGGAGAGTCCATACACTCAGATCCTTGGACCTCAGCATCTCTCCGGCCACCCCTCCACTCCTAAAAGGCCTGATCACCCCCACCAGCCCCTGTCACAGCCGCCCCAACAGCTCAGCCACCCACCTTCTGGCCCCACAGAGTCTTCACTCGAGGAAGCCCATAATCCCACCAAACATTGGCACTGTGGGGGAGCAGGCTATTTGGGGCTCACTCAGCCAAATGACAGTGCTTCTGTTGTCACCAACATCTAGTGGGAGCGCCTCACTCCAGGCCCCTTTTGTCCCTCTACCCCCTCTCTTCTTTCTCAATTCCCCGGAAAATCAGAAAGTGAACAGTTGTCTCCCTTGCTGGTCTATATTCATGTAATTAGTGCTATTTAATTCCACGATGAGCCAAAGCTCATAAAATACAAAACATATTTCAGCTGTGTGCCGAAAAATCTTGGCAGAAATCTCCGCTGCAGCCGGAAGCTGAACGGAGCTATATTTGCTCCTTAAAAAAAAAAAAAATTCAGAATGACGGCAACAAAGTTTTGGGGCCAGGCACTACTACCTGATAATATGTAAGGGGGTAGCAGAATAGAGGATTTTAGGACATAAAGTTTGGAAATAATCTCTATCACCATGACAACACTAAATTTAAGAAATATTTAGTATTGATCAAGTAACAAGTGTAATATATAGTGTACATGCCAGAAGAACATGTCATACATCGTAAAGAGGTTGTTTTGGTCCCACTCATTCCTTACTCCCAAGAATTAACATGTGCTTTAAGGGTTTGGGTCCCAGTCTCCGAGTCATCCTGCCTTTCCCACTGGGCACACGCCTGTGAGTCAAATGGCCAAGGAGATGTGCAGTTTCTGGCAATGATTCCAAATTAACTAACACATCCCCATCTCCCAGCTCTTTTTCCCCTGACCCCTGGACTGTGATGAAACCTCACCCTATCTCTGTGTTTGTGCCAGCAACACCTGGGCAAGGAACAGGAAGTCTCATCCCCTTACTCCCCAACTTCACAAAGCCGGGCACAGAAGGGTGAAGCACTGGGGACACCATCCTCTCAGGTGCCCATGACTGTAAAGTAGATGTGTCCTCAGTAAGCCGACCTCTACCTCTGAAATCAGCACCAGGCCCTCTTGCCAGTGCTCCTGACATAACAGGTTCCCTCCCACGGCACCCCTATGACTTGGTCATGCCCTCTTCCTTTTTCAGGTGACAGGAATACAGAAAGGAGCATGTTGGTGGAGGGCCCAGGGCAGGGCCTGGCACAGGGGGGATTCATGTTGGATGCTACTGACATCCCCCTTTCAGGACCTGCTCAGAAGCTGTGTCCATGGGGAAAGAGAGGCCAGGAGGTGGGCTGGGGTGTGATAAAGGGTCAGATCCGCTGCAAGACCCAGGAGGCCTTTCAGTAGACTAGGTAGCTCTTCTGAATCCACTCTGTGGATCAGCTCCACGGACACAGACACCGCATGCTCCATGCAGAGGGGACAACACCTGCCAGCTCCCACTGCCCTCCTACTCTTATGCCACCCAAAACTCCATCATCAACACAACCATCACCACCTCTCATTGGTGGAACGCTTTGCCTTCTCTAAGCTCCTTCAATAAACCACTCATGGCTCCAAACATATATGACCACCCTAACCCAACCCATTAGGATTATTGCCGAGGCATGACTTTGGGTATTAGAGAATCTCATTAACTTTCCCAAAGTCATGCCTTTCCTCTTTCTACGCCTCGGGTCTTCTGTTGAGCCAATACTTTCCTAATAAACGCCAAAGCTGGCTGGGTGTGGTGACTCATGCCTGTAATCTCAGCACTTTAGGATGCCAAGGCAGGCAGACTGCTTGAGCCCAGGAGTTCGAGATTAGCCTGGGCAATTTGGTGAAACCCCATCTCTATAAAACACACAAAAATTGGCCAGGCATGGTAGCACATACCTGCATTTCCGGCTACTCAGGAGGCTAAGGCAGGAAGATCACTTGTGCCCAGGAGGCAGAGGTTGCAGCAAGCCGAGATCGTGCCACTGCACTCCAGCCTGGGTGGCAGAGGGAGACTCTCAAAATAAATAAATAAACAAACCCCAAAGCCACTCACCAGAGTCATCACTGGGGATTGTATAGCAAAAGTGGGAAGGGAAATTTGTCTAGAAGGCCCATGATAAATGCACAGATGTTAACTGGGAAGAGAGAAAAGCCTTCTGACCTGTTCTGGCCTGTCACCTTGATAGGCCTTGATAGCTTGTGCACAATGGAGCTCAAGGAGGTGGCACCATTGGGCAAGCTCTCAGGGGCCAAGGGCTAGTCTAAAGAAGCTAACCAGCAGGCAGGGAAGATGGCATATGTCTTCATGCATTCGTTCACCAACACTTATTCAGCTCCCTAGACTCTATACCGGGAACCTACATTCTGGGGGTGCAGCAATGAGTAAGACAACAAGGTTTTTGGTCTCATGGAGTTTACATTTAATAGGGAGGACACACAATAAACAAGAAAAATAACTATTTTCAGATAGTGTTAAGACCTAAAAGAAAAAAGAAGCAGGGGTTGCTGGTAATGATGGAAACGAAGGGGTGGAAGAGAGGGACTTAGTCACACCTCCTTGATTTTTGGATTGAGGGTCTGGGTGCGTGCTGGTGCCATTTAACTGATATGGGGAAATCAGGGCAGAGGAGCAGAGAAGACAAGAGTTCTTTTTAGGATGTCAAGGGCGAGGTTGTCTAGAGGGCCCACCTGGCCCAGGTTGATGCTCAAGAGAACAATCAAGGGAGGTGACTCACAGAGAACCACACTGTGTGTTCTGCAGAAGGCATCTCATGTACATGCTCCCAGGAGGATGCTAATGTCATCCCTATTCTCTGGATGAGAAGCTGATTCTCAATAACTAAAATGAAGTGAGGCTAAGACAACCTAACACTGCAATAAGCCCCATAGAGATGGGGGCCTTGTAACTGTGATGGCTCATGGGTAGATGCAGAGATTGTACCAAGGGTCCTTGGCTGGAAGAAGGGGATGTCAATGAAAGAATTTTACTGAGGAACCTAGAATTCGATGCTTATTTTTTGTGAAGGAAGAACTACCACAGCAAACTGGATTTTACCAAAGGGAAATTACAGATGCTTATGCAGTATAGGCTACTTTATAAACTTCATAAATTCCCAACCAAAGTTAATAACATTAAAGGACTGAAAATGGAAAAGGGGAAACAGCATTGATCATATACTTCTTAGCAAGGAGCCCTCTCTTCTCTCAAGTCATAAAGAGTGTCCTGGGTGCCCTGTTCTATAAACCAGTGAAGGGCTAAAGGCCAGTCTGAAGGAAATTAGGCTGAAATCAAAATAATTCAGACTAAGGGCAAGACTGTTTTTTTTTTTTTTTTTTGAGATGGAGTCTCACTCTGTCGCCCAGGCTGGAGTGTAGTGGCATGATTTCGGCTCACTACAACCTCTGCCTCCCAGGTTCACGCCATTCTCCGGCCTCAGCCTCCTGAGTAGCTAGGACTACAGGTGCCCACCACCACGCCCAGCTAATTTTTTATATTTTTAGTAGAGACGGGGCTTCACTGTGTTAGCCAGGATGGTCTCGATCTCCTGACCTCGTAATCTGCCCGCCTCGGCCTCCCAAAGTGCTGGGATTACAGGCGTGAGCCACTGCACCCAGCAAGACTATTTTTAAAAAAACATATTAACATGCTTAAAACTCATGATAAAATATACATTACATAAAAGTTACAATTTTCACAATTTTTAAGCATACAGTTCAGTGGCATTAAGTATATCCATGTCATGGTGCAGCCATCACTGCCATCCAGAGCCATTTCATCTTCCCAAACCGAAACCCTGTACCCATCAAATACCAACTCCCCATCCTCTCAACCCCCCGCCCCTGGCAACCTCCATTCTACTTTCTATGTCTATGAATTTAACTATCCTACGTATGTCATATGAGTAGGATCATTTAGTATTTTTCCTTTGTGTCTGGCTGCTTTCACCTAGCTTAATGTCCTTAAGGTTCATTCATGTGGTAACATGTAGACAACATGGTGTTTTTTTTGTTTTGTTTTGTTTTTGTTTTTGTTTTTGTTTTTGTTTTTGTTTTTTGAGAGACACGATCTCACTGTCGCTGAGGCTGGAGTGCAGTGGCATAATCATGGCTCACTGCAGCCTCTAACTCTTGGGTTCAAACAATCCTCCCACCTCAGCCTTCTGGGTAGCTGGGATGAAAGACACAGGCTGCTATACCTGGCTAATTTTTTAAATTTTTGTATAGTTGAATCTCAGTATATTACCCAGGCTGGTCTCGAATTCCTGGACTCCAACAATCCTCCCACCTCAGTCTCACAAAATGCTGGGATTATAGGCATGAAAGATGGTTTTTAATAAAGATCCATTTTGTGGGGGCATCAGAAACTTCTGGGTTTTAAGTAAGTCTGGTTTACAGTTGCCAGTTCATGGACACAGGTGAGAAAGGGAAGACCTAGAGAAAACGTGTGAACAAATGCCTTATTGGGTGAAAACATGTCCCTTTCACCAACCTGCATCTCCAGACCCACAGGATTATAATAATATAGCACTGAGAATACCAGTCCCTTCCAAGGCTCTGCCTTGAAAGGGTCCCCTATTAAGCAAGTATGAGCAACATTGCACCACCCTCCTGGGGAGCCATGATGCATGTCAGCTCACTAAAAGTCCTGAGAGGTGGTGCTTTGATAAGCAAACCCATGGAAGGTTTGTGAACCAGGGTTTCTCAAACTTGTTTGACCAAGGAAACTTTTCTTGCTTAACCCCTATTATGACCTCTGGGAACACTGTTCCATGGTACACACCTTGGGAAATACTGGCATGTTGGTTTCCATTCCTCAAAGCACTTTCATATCTATTTTCTGAGTCTTTATAAAAACCCTGTCAAGTAAATTGAGAAACTTAAAGCAATTTGCTTCACTTATTGAAAGGAAAACCCAAGCTCTCAAGATTTAGTTCTGGAAGGAAAGCTTCTAGGTGAAGAGAAGCAACGGGAGCAAGTGGTACAGACTGCACTCCTTGATATTCCCTTCCCACCGAAGGCTTATGCATGGAACACACTGCATCCTCCATCACCATGGCCCCATGGAGACATAGCAGCCCTCCCGTTAATCTCCTGGCAGATGCCTGCATGCCTGTGACAACTGCCTTCTCCTGATCCGCTTAGCACAGATGAGAGAGGCCACAATTTTCTCTGATTATAAGAAATCTGACAGGAAAACAAATGTAGAGAAAGGAGGAAGGATAAAATGAGTCTATCTCAACAAAGTGTAGGTTTCAGTTTCATCCCCTCCTAGTTCATTCCCAGACTCAAAGGCCCCGCCAACCCTCACACCCAAATTGCTGATTTGACTTCTAAGGTGCCCTGCCTGAATGGCTCACTTCCTTGCTGCCTGTAGTGCATGTACTCCTGGTGCCCCTGTAGGGGCTACTGTTTTATTTGGGGATAATGACTCTTCTGTCCTGCCCTATGGGGTAAGGCTATGCTTGTGGGGGTTGGACATGGCTTCTCAAGAAGGTGAACAATTTACAGTGGCAGTCATCCAGGTGGCTCTCAAATAGATCACTAGGACTGATGGCACACCTTCACAGGTAGGACAGGGACCTCCCATCCCTCTTCGGTGCATAGTCTTCATGCCTAAACTTTAAGGGGTCTTGAGGGTCTGGCTAGTGGTCAAAGACAGACCCTGCCCCATGGTGGCACAATGGGTGTTAAACAGGGCCACTCTACAAGAGACACCGATGAAGCAAAATAAACCATAACTTGGAAACCCCATTGACTTGTTACAGTAACTCTCTCTATTTATTTCACTTTTATCACCCCCAGGCCCCGGGTAAAATCCTGTTAAATGTCCAGCCTTATGTTAGCCATGCTCTTAGAAGTTAATGGACAGTTGTAAATCTAAACTTAGGATGTAGATTATTGGGAAGATGCATTCCATTCTCTGGACCAAATGTGGCCAAAGCTGCAGTTACTGGCAGAAGAAACTGAATCTTTAGACAAGAGCTGAGGCTGCAGGACCTCAGCACCTCCTCAAGTAGACATTCTTCCTCCATTGCCAAGTCTAGAGTCTGAGTTTTATTTTGCTCAGCAAGGTAAGAATTCCCTTACTGAGGAAATCTTGCCATCCACCTCTCAGGAGCTACTTTCCCAGATACCAAACTGCCTTCAAAGCTTGTAGGCATTTTAGGCAGGAATTACCATCCCCATTGAGCAGATGAGGAAAGTGAAGCTTAAAGAGGCTAAATGCCTTTCTACACGTTGCAGAGATTTTCCTAGGAACCTACAGTGAGTAAGGGCAGCACAATGTGGCACAGTGTGAAACAGACTCAAAAAAAAAAAAAGAATTGGAAAGAAATGAAGCAATCTCTAGCGAACGGATGAACAAGATTCAGTCCAAAGTGAAAAATCAATGAGGCAAAGGCTCAGCCTGCAAAAATCGATGAAGCAACGGACCAATAACCTGTATTCCCAGCTGAATTGACACCCGACTGCATTACAATCATATTTGTATTTGCCCAGACCGACTCCCCATGCCACCTGCCAGCATACTGTCCACATGCCAGACTCAACCTCCACGCACGTGTCCACCTGATCCAATCTGAAGAGCATCTTCCAACAGCCCTGAGAGGTAGCTAATAGAGCCTGCACACAGAGGCAAGAGAACAGAGCTCCTGGAACAAGGAGATAAGGTGACCTTCTGAGAGTTAATTTAGTAACAATCAAGACATCTGCATGGAAGCACCAGATATCTGCAGAAACCACCTTACAAGGGCAAGGTGTCCCCAGGTCTCCACTGAAAAAGCAGGGAAGTGAAGCCCAATCAGGGCCACAAGGTTTCTTCCCCAGGACAAGAATATAACTTAAGAAGGCTATAATCTAAACAGCTCGAATAAAGAAGGTATTAACCAACTCGGGGTGGTCGGCTCAGAGAACAGAGTAAGCAGCATGAGCGCTTGGTTTTTAATCTCATGCCAGCCAAGGAGGGAGAGCTGTGGTTGACTCACCAGGAAGGTGAACTCCCAGGAGGGGCAGCAGTTGGACATGAGGCTTCTCCACTGTGTGGACTACATTGTTCTCAAGAACACCCAGCATCCTGGTCCCGATCCATGCTCCCCCAAGGAGCAGCCAACCCACCAATGTGTCTTTCTTACTGGAATATTCCCAGCTGTATTCAGGAGTTCACCCTCCACACATGGCCGCACTCCAGAAGCAGGCAGCCATGATTGGAATAAGCCAGTGATTCCCAGCCTCAACCAACAGTTGTGATTGGATTAAGCCAATCATGCTGGTCTCCCTCTCCCTGCCAGTGATGAGTTTAGGAACAGCTATGCCACCCAAGCCTGATGAATGGGACTGAATGAGAAGCCTGCCAGGGGCTTCAGGAATGTAATTTTATTGCTCTTTAAAAGAGACACATGTGAGGGAGCACCTCTCTTCCTTACTTGTCCACCTGCTTACAATGCCTAGAACTGTGGAAGACTTCTTGTACCCATGAGAGAGTCACCACTGATGTGCCTGCAATGGCTGAACAGAGAGAAGGGAAGTGCCAGGAGTAGGATGCAGGGGAGGTGCTGAATGACCAGTTTTGGAGCCGCCCAACTTGGGTCTTCTTGTATGAGGCCACCATTCACTTATGGTTCACACTATTACTGGGTCCTACCAGAAGGTGAAAGCATCTCACTGACTCACCCAGTAATCCCTCAGGCTATAGCTGTGCTCGCTGATGATACTTTGCTACCATAAAGACTATGAAGGGTGTCTAGGGCAGCAACAGCCATTCTTTTGTTAACTGGATAACAGCAGACTCCAGCAATGAATAAGATGGCATTTTATCTTAAATATCAATATACTTGGGACTAGAATGAGTTAGTCCTGAGAATCTGTTCATCTCTGGGTACACATACCAGCAAAGCCAGCCCCATAATAACCCCACCCTGGAAGGCCCTACCTGGCAACTACTGGCTGCCTCCCATTGCAGGTTGGTGTCACCTCGTTTAACAGCAATCAAAGGGAATAACAGAAATAGCAGAAAACACCTGCTACCTTCTCAACCCCACTCTACCTCATATCTCCTCAAATCCTCCCTACTCTGCATACTTATTTTCATGTCTTTAGATGAGCTATGTCTTTCTTACCAACCTCGTGGTGTTTTTGAAAGAATAAAATTAAATCAATATGAAAAATACAAGGTGTTACAGAAATCATGGAATTTGGGACATGAAGGCTGTGTTGGAAATCTTTTCAACTTACTATGCATTGGATTCACTGGGAAAGTTTTTTTTAAAAACACAGATTTCAGCACCCCACCCCTAGTAACTCTGGTCTAAAGGGTCTAGGGCAGACATCAATATTTTTTAAAAGCTTCCCAAATGGGTATTCTTTTTTTTTTTTTTTTTGAGATGGAGTCTTGCTCTGTCACCCAGGCTGGAGTGCGGTGGCACGATCTCGGCTCACTGCAAGCTCCACCCCCTGGGTCCACGCCATTCTCCTGCCTCAGCCTCCCGAGTAGCTGGGACTACAGGTGCCCACCACCATGCCTGGCTAATTCTTTGTATTTTTAGTAGAGACAGGGTTTCACCGTGTTAGCCAGGATGGTCTCGATCTCCTGACCCCGTGATCCACCTGCCTCGGCCTCCCAAAGTGCTGAAATTACAGGCATCAGCCACTGCGCCTGGCCCCTCAAATGGGTATTCTTATATGCAGCCAGAGTGGATGAGAACCACTGATAGACAAACCCTGTCACGTATAGATGAGGAAGCAGGCCCAGGGTTCAAAATCACACATCTGCTGGCAAGAAAGCCAGGGCACTTGGGGTCTGATCTCTTGAGCCCCAGACTGGGTATCTTCTCATCATGCTTCTGTGTCAACTCCAGGGTATTTAGATATTATTATTAATAGACAGAGAGAGGAAGCACAGGAGAAAGGACTCACCAAGGGCCATGAGGAAACTTCTAGGGATGATGGATATGCTCATTACCTCGATTATAGTGATGGCTTCACAGGTCAAAACTTATTCACTGTCTATTCAACTGTCCAGCAGTTTATGGAATATCAATTATATCTCAACAAACTATATTTAAAAATAGACCCAAAAGGTAACAAACACAAAGGGACAACATATTTGCAAATCAACTATCTGATAAGAGTCTAATATCCAGAATATATAAAGAATTTCTACAACTCAACAACAAATAGATAAACCAGTTTGAAAATGAGCAAATGACTTAAAGAGACGTTTCTCAAAAGAAGATATATAAATGGTCAATATGCATTTCATTAGCCATTAGGGAAATGTAAATCAAAACTACAACAAAATACAATTTCGCATCCACTAGAATGGCTATAATCAAGAAAATAGAAGGTAACAAGTATTGGTGAAGATGTGGAGAAATGGGAACTCTTGGATACTGCTGGTGAAAGTGTAAAATGGTTTATTCAGCTACTGTGGAAAACTATTTGATGGTTCCTCAGAAAGCTAAACATAGAATTACCACATGATCCAGCAATTCCACTCCTAAGTATATTCCAAAACAGAAATTCTGACAGATATTTGTACAACAGTGTTCACTGCAGACAACGTTCAAGAGTTAAAAGACAGAAACAACCCAAGTGTCCATCTACAGATGAACCAATAAACAAAATGTGATATATCTTTACAATGGAATATTATTTGGCCATATAAAGAATGAAGTTTTGATATGTCTACAAATGAATGAACCTTAAAAATATTATGCTAAGTGAAATAAGCCAGACATAAAAGGACAAACATTGTAAGAATCTGCTTATCTGAATCTCTAGAATAGGCAAATTCCTACACAGAAAGTAGAACAGTGGTTACCCAGAGCTGGGAGGAGAAAAGAATGGGGAGTTATTAATGGCAACAGAGTTTCAGCTGGGGAAGATGACAAAGTTCTGCAGATGGATGACAACTTTAGTTACACAACATCATGAGTGTAATTAATGCCACTGAATTTTACATTTAAAATGGTTAAAATGGAAAATTTAATGTTTTATGTACTCTACCACAAGAATTTTTAAATGTAGACACACTGTAGTCCTCTGCCATCCAACTCTCACAATTACTGTCTGTATTTGTAAAACATGTTACAGATTAATTAATAACAAGGAAAAGGCTTATGAAGCTATAAGGCACTAAGAACTCTACATGAATTACCTATTCTATTTCTCTTAACAGTCTATAATGTAGATACTATTATGATCTTTATTTTATAGACAAGGAAACTGAGTCACAGAGAGCAGGAAACCTGTCCCAGACCACAAAGTTAGTATGTAATAGAATAATGTTTCTCATCTGGTAACTTCCTAGAAATGCAAATTCTCAGACTTCACTCCAGACCTAAGAAAGCTGTGTTTAGACAAGACTGCCAGGTGATTCTGAAGCGTGGTCAAATTTTAGAGCCGCTGTAATAGAGCCAAAATCGAGTTCAGTTAAGAGCCTGAACTTTTGAGTGCTATGACAAGCAGCAGTCATTCTCAACAAAGAGCAATGGTTCTCTGCTTAATGATGCATCAGAATCACCTGAGTGGATTCTTGCCTGGAGTGATTCTCACCTGGAGCCCATCTTGAGTAGGCTGATTTGGTGAATCTTGGGGAGGGCTTGGTAATTTGCATTCTTTTTAAAAAAAAATTTATTATTATTATACTTTAAATTTTAGGGTGCATGTGTAAAACGTGCAGGTTTGTTACATATGTATACATGTGCCATGTTGGTGTGCTGCACCTATTAACTCATCATTTAGCATTAGGTATATCTCCTAATGCTATCCCTCCCCCCTCCCCCCACCCCACAACAGGCCCCAGTGTGTGATGTTCCCCTTCCTGTGTCCATGTGTTCTCATTGTTCAATTCCCACCTATGAGTGAGAACAGGTGGTGTTTGGTTTTTTGTCCTTGCGATAGTTTGCTGAGAATGATGGTTTCCAGTTTCATCCATGTCCCTACAAAGGACATGAACTCATCATTTTTTATGGCTGCATAGTATTCCATGGTGTATATGTGCCACATTTTCTTAATCCAGTCTATCATTGTTGGACATTTGGGTTGATTCCAAGTCTTTGCTATTGTGAATAGTGCCTCAATAAACATACGTGTGCATGTGTCTTTATAGCAGCATGATTTATAATCCTTTGGGTATATACCCAGTAATGGGATGGCTGGGTCAAATGGTATTTCTATTTCTAGATCCCTGAGGAATCGCCACACTGACTTCCACAATGGGTGAACTAGTTTACAGTCCCACCAACAGTGTAAAAGTGTTCCTATTTCTCCACATCCTCTCCAGCACCTGTTGTTTCCTGACTTTTTAATGATGGCCATTCTAACTGGTGTGAGATGGTATCTCATTGTGGTTTTGATTTGCATTTCTCTGATGGCCAGTGATGATGAGCATTTTTTCATGTGTTTTTTGGCTGCATAAACGTCTTCTTTTGAGAAGTGTCTGTTCATATAGTTTGCCCACTTGTTGATGGGGTTGTTTTTTTTTCTTGTAAATTTGTTTGAGTTCCTTGTAGATTCTGGATATTAGTCCTTTGTCAGATGAGTAGGTTGTGAACATTTTCTCCCATTTTGTAGGTTGTCTGTTCACTCTGATGGTAGTTTCTTTTGCTGTGCAGAAGCTCTTTAGTTTAATGAGATCCCATTTGTCAATTTTGGCTTTTGTTGCCATTGCTTTTGGTGTTTTAGACATGAAGTCCTTGCCCAAGCCTATGTCCTGAATGGTATTACCTAGGTTTTCTTCTAGCGTTTTTATGGTTTTAGGTCTAACATGTAAGTCTTTAATCCATCTTGAATTAATTTTTGTATAAGGTATAACGAAGGGATCCAGTTTCAGCTTTCTACATATGGCTAGCCAGTTTTCCCAGCACCATTTATTAAATAGGGAATCCTTTCCCCATTGCTTGTTTTTGTCAGGTTTGTCAAAGATCAGATGGTTGTAGATAAGCGACATTATTTCTGAGGGCTCTGTTCTGTTCCATTGATCTATATCTCTGTTTTGGTACCAGTACCATGCTGTTTTGGTTACTGTAGCCTTGTAGTATAGTTTGAAGTCAGGTAGCGTGATGCCTCCAGCTTTGTTCTTTTGGCTTAGGATTGACTTGGCGATGGGGGCTCTTTTTTGGTTCCATATGAACTTTAAAGTCGTTTTTTCCAATTCTGTGAAGAAAGTCATTGGTAGCTTGATGGGGATGGCATTGAATCTATAAATGACGTTGGGCAGTATGGCCATTTTCACGATATTGATTCTTCCTACCCATGAGCATGGAATGTTCTTCCATTTGTTTGTATCCTCTTTTATTTCATTGAGCAGTGGTTTGTAGTTCTCCTTGAAGAGGTCCTTCACATCCCTTGTAAGTTGGATTCCTAGGTATTTTATTCTCTTTGAAGCAATTGTGAATGGGAGTTCACTCATGATTTGGCTCTCTGTTTGTCTGTGATTGGTGTATAAGAATGCTTGTGATTTTTGTACATTGATTTTGTATCCTGAGACTTTGCTGAAGTTGCTAATCAGCTTAAGGAGATTTTGGGCTGAGACGATGGGGTTTTCTAGATATTCAATCATGTCATCTGCAAACAGGGACAATTTGACGTCCTCTTTTCCTAATTGAATATCCTTTATTTCCTTCTCCTGCCTAATTGCCCTGGCCAGAACTTCCAACACTATATTGAATAGGAGTGGTGAGAGAGGGCAACCCTGTCTTGTGCCAGTTTTCAGAGGGAATGCTTCCAGTTTTTGCCCATTCAGTATGATATTGGCTGTGGGTTTGTCATAGATAGCTCTTATTGTTTTGAGATACGTCCCATCAATACCTAATTTATTGAGAGTTTTTAGCATGAAGGTTGTTGAATTTTATCAAAGGCCTTTTCTGCATCTGTTGAGATAATCATGTGGTTTTTGTCTTTGGTTCTGTTTATAAGCTGGATTACATTTATTGATTTGCATATGTTGAACCAGCCTTGTATCCCAGGGACGAAGCTCACTTGATCGTGGTGGATAAGCTTTTTGATGTGCTGCTGGATTCAGTTTGCCAGTATTTTGAGGATTTTTGCATCAATGTTCATCAAGGATATTGGTCTAAAATTCTCCTTTTTGGTTGTGTCTTTGCCAGGCTTTGGTATCAGGATGATGCTGGCCTCATAAAATGAGTTAGGGAGGATTCCCTCTTTTTCTATTGATTGGAATAGTTTCAGAAGGAATGGTACCAGCTCCTCCTTGTACCTCTGGTAGAATTCGGCTGTGAATCCATCTGGTTCTGGACTTTTTTTGGTTGGTAAGCTATTGATTATTGCCACAATTTCAGAGCCTGTTATTGTTCTATTCAGAGATTCAACTTCTTCCTGGTTTAGTCTTGGGAGGGTGTATGTGTCAAGGAATTTATCCATTTCTTCTAGATTTTCTAGTTTATTTGCGTAGAGGTGTTTGTATTATTCACTGATGGTAGTTTGTATTTCTGTGGGATTGGTGGTGATATCCCCTTTATCATTTTTTATCGCATCTATTTGATTCTTCTCTCTTTTCTTCTTTATTAGTCTTGCTAGCAGTCTATCAATTCTGTCGATCTTTCAAAAAACCAGCTCCTGGATTTATTGATTTTTTGAAGGGTTTTTTGTGTCTCGATTTCCTTCAGTTCTGCTCTGATTTTAGTTATTTCTTGCCTTCTGCTAGCTTTTGAATGTGTTTGCTCTTGCTTTTCTAGTTCTTTTAATTGTGATGTTAGGGTGTCAATTTTGGATCTTTCCTGCTTTCTCTTGTGGGTATTTAGTGCTATAAATTTCCCTCTACACACTGCTTTGAATGTGTCCCAGAGATTCTGGTATGTTCTGTCTTTGTTCTCATTGGTTTCAAAGAACATCTTTATTTCTGCCTTCTTTTCGTTATGTACCCAGTAGTCATTCAGGAGCAGGTTGTTCAGTTTCCATGTAGTTGAGCAGTTTTGAGTGAGTTTCTTAATCCTGAGTTCTAGTTTGATTGCACTGTGGTCTGAGAGACAGTTTGTTATCATTTCTGTTCTTTTACATTTGCTGAGGAGTGCTTTACTTCCAACTATGTGGTAAATTTTGGAATAGGTGTGGTGTGGTGCTGAAAAAATTGTATATTCTGTTGATTTGGGGTGGAGAGTTCTGTAGATGTCTATTAGGTCTACTTGGTGCAGAGCTGAGTTCAATTCCTGGGTATCTTTGTTAACTTTCTGTCTTGTTGATCTGTCTAATGTTGACAGTGGGGTGTTAAAGTCTCCCATTATTATTGTGTGGGAGTCTAAGTCTCTTTGTAGGTCACTAAGGACTTGCTTTATGAATCTGGGTGCTCCTGTATTTGGTGCATATATATTTAGGATAGTTAGCTCTTCTTGTTGAATTGATCCCTTTACCATTATGTAATGGCCTTCTGTGTCTCTTTTGATCTTTGTTGGTTTAAAGTCTGTTTTATCAGAGACTAGGATTGCAACCCCCGCCTTTTTTTGTTTTCCATTTGCTTGGTAGATCTTCCTCCATCCCTTTATTTTGAGCCTATGTGTGTCTCTGCATGTGAGATGGGTTTCCTGAATACAGCACACTGATGGGTCTTGACTCTATCCAATTTGCCAGTCTGTGTCTTTTAATTGGAGCATTTAGCCCATTTACATTTAAAGTTAATATTGTTATGTGTGAATTTGGTCCGGTCATTATGATGTTAGCTGGTTATTTTGCTCGTTAGTTGATGCAGTTTCTTCCTAGCCTTGATGGTCTTTACAGTTTGGCATGTTTTTGCAGTGGCTGACACCGGTTGTTCCTTTCCATGTCTAGTGCTTCCTTCGGGAGCTCTTTTAGGGCAGGCCTGGTGGTGACAAAATCTCTCAGCATTTGCTTGTCTGTAAAGTATTTTATTTCTCCTTCACTTATGAAGCTTAGTTTGGCTGGATATGAAATTCTGGGTTGAAAATTCTTTTCTTTAAGAATGTTGAATATTGGCCCCCACTCTCTTTTGGCTTGTAGAGTTTCTGCCGAGAGATCAGCTGTTAGTCTGATGGGCTTCCCTTTGTGGGTAACCCGATCTTTCTCTCTGGCCACCCTTAACATTTTTTCCTTCATTTCAACTTTGGTGAATCTGACAATTATGTGTCTTGGAGTTGCTCTTCTCGAGGAGTATCTTTGTGGTGTTCTCTGTATTTCCTGAATCTGAATGTTGGCCTGCCTTGCTAGATTGGGGAAGTTCTCCTGGATGATATCTTGCAGAGTGTTTTCCAACTTGGTTCCATTCTCCCCGTCACTTTCAGGTACACCAATCAGACGTAGGTTTGGTCTTTTCACATAGTCCCATATTTCTTGGAGGCTTTGTTCATTTCTTTTTATTCTTTTTTCTCTAAACTTCCCTTCTCACTTCATTTCATTCATTTCGTCTTCCATCACTGATACCCTTTCTTCCAGTTGATCGCATTGGCTCCTGAGGCTTCTGCATTCTTCACGTAGTTCTCGAGCCTTGACTTTCAGCTCCATCAGCTCCTTTAAGGACTTCTCTGCATTGGTTATTCTAGTTATCCATTCTTCTAATTTTTTTTCAAAGTTTTTAACTTCTTTGCCATTGCTTTGAATTTCCTCCTGTAGCTCGGAGTAGCTTGATTGTCTGAAGCCTTCTTCTCTCAACTCATCAAAGTCATTCTCCATCCAGCTTTGTTCCATTGCTGGTGAGGAGCTGCATTCCTTTGAAGGAGGAGAGGCACTCTGCTTTTTGGCGTTTCCAGTTTTTCTGCTCTGCTTTTTCCCCATCTTTGTGGTTTTATCTACTTTTGGTCTTTGATGATGGTGACGTACAGATGGGTTTTTGGTGTGGATGTCCTTTCTGTTTGTTCATTTTCCTTCTAACAGACAGGACCCTCAGCTGCAGGTCTGTTGGAGTTTGCTAGAGGTCCACTCCAGATCCTGTTTGCCTGTAGCGGTGGCTACAGAACAGCGGTGGCTGTAGAACAGTGGATATTGGTGAACTGCAAATGCTGCTGCCTGATCATTCCTCTGGAAGTTTTGTCTCAGAGGAGTACCTGGCTATGTGAGGTGTCAGTCTGCCCCTACTGGGGGGTGCCTCCCAGTTAGGCTGCTCGGGGGTCAGGGACCCACTTGAGGAGGCAGTCTGCCCGTTCTCAGATCTCCAGCTGCGTGCTGGGAGAAACACTACTCTCTTCAAAGCTGTCAGACAGGGACATTTAAGTCTGCAGAGGTTACTGCTGTCTTTTTGTTTGTCTGTGCCCTGCCCCAAGAGGTGGAGCCTACAGAAGACGGCAGGCCTCCTTGAGCTGTGGTGGGCTCCACCCAGTTTGAGCTTCCAGGCTGCTTTGTTTACCTAATCAAGCCTGGGCAATGGCAGGCGCCCCTCCCCCAGCCTTGCTGCCACCTTGCAGTTTGATCTCAGACTGCTATGCTAGCAATCAGCAAGACTCCCTGGGCACAGGACCCTCCAAGCCAGATGTAGGATATAATCTCCTGGTGTGCCATTTTTTAAGCCCATTGGAAAAGCACAGTATTAGGGTGGGAGTGACCCGATTTTCCAGGTGCCATCTGTCACCCCTTTCTTTGACTAGGAAAGGGAACTCCCTGACCCCTTGTGATTTCCGAGTGAGGCAATGCCTTGCACTGCTTCGGCTCGTGCACGGTGCACTGCACCCACTTTCCTGCACCCACTATCTGGCACTCCCTAGTGAGATGAATCCAGTACCTCAGATAGAAATGCAGAAATCACCCGTCTTCTGCGTCGCTCACACTGGGAGCTGTAGACCAGAGCTGTTCCTATTAGGCCATCTTGGCTCCACCAGTAATTTGCATTCTTAACGAGTTTCCAGGTAACACTCATAGCCCAGGGACAACACTTTGAGAATCACTAATATACAGAATCTCATTATTATCCACATTTTACAGATGCAGTAACTCAAAATCTGACATTGTAAATCCTAGAACCACAAAAGGGGTTAGTTATTGGCTGGACCTAGAGCCTCAGTCCAAAGCTTTTTTTCACTACAGCATAAAGCCATCACCCCAGTGATCTGGATGCTTCCAGGTGCCAACTTGGCACAACCTCCCTCAAAGCCAACACAGGTCTGAAGACATAAAAGATGTTTTTACCCATTCCAACAAACTGGCATTAGAGTGATCTAAAAAACTAACTGGCATTTGTGCCAAAGAAATGCAGTAAGAAGACAGAAAAAGGGGTCAGGACTACAGCCTAGTTTGGGGGTCAGGACTCTGTCACAGTGGAATCTAAAACCTGACCATGCTTCAGAATCACCTGGTGGACTTTTATAGACACAGGTTCCACAGGTCTGGAGTGGGATATGAGAGTTTGCATTTCTAGAAAGTTTCCAGGTACAAATGCGTGGACGCAGTTGGGAAGAACTAGAATATGGGTCACTCCCTCTTTATTCTTATGAAATCAGTTGCCTCTTATGCAAGTGAAAGAAAATTTTCTTTCCTGCCTTGTTTGAAAAAATATGACATCATACCAACCTCTATGCACAATGCATTATCCTTCGTATGTTTTATTACCATCAACTCTAATGCTCTATACATCTCCAGATTCTCCTCTTTCCAAACCATTTGTCGTCTCTGATCATGCCACTCTGCTACTTGAGAATCTTCAGCAGCTCCCTATTGCTTATGCAGTGAGGGACAGACTTAGCATTGTATTCAAAGACCTCCATCATCTGACTTCATGGTTTCCACTCTAATAGAACTACTCTCTATTGCCCATGCATGTCCTGTGCTTTCCTGTTGTCACGCCTTCACCCAGTTGTTCTTTACCTGAGATTCCTTTTTCCTCCTTCCTTCCCCATCTCTACACTTACAAATGTGACCTGAGACTAGCTATTTATTCCCTCTAGGCCTCAGTTTTCTTAAGCATAAAACAGAGATGACAGCAGAATCTTCCTTGTAGGTTGTGATGAGGAATAAGTAGGGCAATCAGTGGAACGGGTTGCCACCACCGCAAATCCCTCCTAACTTCCAAACCAAAGGGATTTCTGTCCTTCCTTTAATTTCCAGAATAATAGAACCTGTATACACATTATTGTTATCATGTTCTACTTTGCACTTGCCATAACGTTTATACCTGTATTCCCTTTGCTGCTAAGGAAACCTTATTAAGGTGAAGATATGCTTCTTATTTTCAGTTTCATGCACAGTACTCAGCACAGTGTAAACACCCACTCAAAGTAGGAGGAACAAATGATCAGGACTGTGTTACCTTAAATTGCCTCCCAGAGCTGCCCTTGCAGTGCTCTGAGGTCTCATCGTAGGTAGCCAAATCCTTGGGTGGAACATAAACTCAGGAATTGGAGAGGTGCAAGGCCTCCAACATGAAAAGAATTAACTTGTCTCCAGACACCCCCTGTTCAAAGGGTTCCCCAGAATCCACAAAGGCCAGCCTCAGCCCAATTTGCCATCCCAAGCACTTTCAAATAATTCAAGGATTCCCATTCACATCAGGACTCCCCTGTGCTTACTTAAAACAAAAAACCTTGGCTCCACAAGAAAACCATTTTTCTCTATTTGATGCTCTGGGCCTCTGTTCTCCTTTTGCTCTGCTAGTCTAAGAAGCTTCAGCTGCCCTGCCCACCTCAGGGAGCTCTGATCAGTGGAAGCCGGGCTTCTTGAGCACACAGGCTGCAGGACCAGAGAGCTCTGCTCTCCCTTCTATGCCTGCCGCCAGCACCCAGCATTTCCTTCCTTCACCACCCACCTTGGAGCTGTCACCCATTCCACACCAACCCACCTCCTTGAACAAAGCCACCTCATCCTCTCATCTTAGAACCAAGAACTCTGATTTGGGACCACTTCCCACAGAACCAGACCCCTGTGGGGTTGCTCTAAAGGACAGATTAAGGATATTATTATTATTATTATTATTATTATTATTATTATGTTAACAAGTCACCAGGCAACAAAGGCAATGAGATTCAGAGACATTCCTTGGTGGCTGAGTGAAGGCTGAAGACAGGGAAATAAAATGGCTGCTTTATGAGAACTCCCAAGGCCAGTAAAGAGGAAGAAAAGAAAAGGCCAGTGAAGAGGAAGCCGCAGCTTGAGTGTGTGTAGTCATAAAGAGGAGAGGGGAGCAAGAACTCACACTGAAATAGAAAACCGGTCAGCTTCAACAAGGAGAGGATACAAGCCTACTTGGCTGGAACAGGGATACCTGGTGAGAAATCCAATCAGCAATTCCAGATCTTCCCTGACTCTGCTCTAAGGCTCCCCAAGTCATCAGCCTCAGGCAACCGCCCCCACTAACTACTTCCACCATTAGACCCCCTCCCCTCTGTGGGAGGCCCCATGAAACAGCAGCAACTTCCAAGTGAGAGGAGCCAAGTGAGAGACCTGAGGTTCCTTCCACCCCAGCCCTCCCTACCCTGGCATCCACACATCTAAGCCTGATGCAGAGACCGAGAATCTGGCTCCAGGGGCCCTGTCCATGGGTGCCTACCTATGAGTGTTGTGTGTGCACAGATTCTGTAGTGGCAGAATGGGGTGAGGAGGCACAAAGAGCCTCTAGCCTGATAGCAGCCAGGAGCTGGAGCAAATGGGATGAACACTGGGTTGGCTGGCACTCAAAGCCTTTTATTTTAGTAGTCTCCAAAAGAAGGGCTATGGAAAGAAAATACTAGAACTCCTATTTAAATCTATTTGTATCCCAAAAGACTGAAACATAACAGCTCTACTAATATTTGATATAAAGAATGGGCGCCATTACTGGGTGTGTTGAGGGGCATGGGTCTTACAGATGCTTGAGAGCAGATGGCACCATGATGCTGAGGCTGACACAGTGCCCCCATTCCTTAACCTTCCATCAGTATTTAGCAAGATATGACAGTATACCTGAGCCAATTCAGGAAACTTATGATTTACTGCATTATTTCACTTCAATAATCCAGTGTTTTAAAAACTAGGCAAGTGGCTTTAAGGGCTTCCTATCAGGAGAATATGGATAGAAAATAACACATAAATAATGCAGGCACTGGTAATCAATAAGAAAATGAAGATGTGGTCCTTCGACGCCTAGTATAGCTCTTCATCATCCATATTACAAGCTGCAGGACCAACTTATCAGACCAGAAATCAACCCATCTCCAAATAAAAAAGAAATCAAAATTATGAAGAAGACTATTTTGATATCTGGATTTATGTTCACCATCATTAATGATGAACCTCCCAGTGAGCACTGATTTACTTAGAGACAATGCCCAATGGGTGGGGGCACATGCCAAAAACATCAGAGACCAAATGCCATTCCTCGACTTCGTTGAGGGTTCTCCTGGCTTGCAGAGTCAGAGGAGGGGCTGTGGTCTTGTTGGTGTGTTTCCATGGGAGAACAGCAAGAGGGGGGCCACACTCAGGAACCTCAAGACCCAGCTCTTGGTAATGGCCTTTTGTGGCTGAGGCCAACGAGCTTATCTCCTCTCCTACCCTCTTCCTCATATCAGCTGCAGAGTTGGGGCTCCAGAGGAAAGGAAAGGGGTCCCTTGGTATTCAGGACCCTTATTCATCTCATTTACCTCGATGGCAGCCGCCCCATACCCCACACCTCACTGGCCCACCAATTCACTAAGAAAGCCAAAAGGAACGTGTGATCCCGAGAGAATAGAACCCAGGTCCTTTCGTTCCCAGGCTCATGCATTATACCTTGGCCAAGATCCCCTCTGCAGGCCACACAGGCAGGATCTTTCCCCGATGATTGAAGAATCCAGGCATCTTCCCCTGCACAATAGGAGCTAATTACAGAGAACTTGCCACAGGCCAGGCACATGGCTGAACACTTGACCCCCATCATCTCCATTAATCCCCACCACAACCCTACAAGGTAGGTCTTATTACCATTAGACAGAGGAAAAAACTGGGGTTTACAGAGAGTAGATCATTTTAAAGGCTGCAGCCCAGACTCAAAGCCAGGCTCCAGAATCTCTGCTCCCCACCTCTCTCCTGCTTCCCACAGCAATCGGGCGTGCCAAACTTGGAGAAAAACTTACCTTCGTCTTATGCCCTTGGACGAGTTACTCTCTGAACCTCGGGCCCTCATGCATAAAATGGGGTTATAATAGGACATACTGCATTGGGCTTTTGTGAAGATTAAATGAGTTAATAAGTGTAAATGCTTCAAACAGTGTGCAAACATAGTAGCTGCTGTATTCGTGTTTGCAGTTATTATTGCCATCATGACTGTGTTATATTGCTCTCCCTAGTAAGTTCAGTTTTTCTTCCTGTTGTTCCCTGTAAGTGACTAATTTTTATCCTTTTAACCCAGTCTTGACCCTTGCAACAGACCAAGGGAGAAGTTGTGCATTACAGAAGGCAAAGACTAAATTCCCCTCCCTAAGCCTACCTCCACCTCTGCATGCACCCCACTGAGACATCGAGGTCTCAACAAATAGAACGAGGACCTCAGTGGTGCAGAAGGAAGGAGAAGGAGGCTTCTGAACAAGGCTTCCTTCAGCCCCTGCAGGACCCCCATGTGGCACCGCCAAGCTTCTCCTCTGAGTAAACCTGCCAGATATAGGCTGCTCTACCAGGGCTCCAGATACCTGGAGATTAATTAGGCAGCCAGTCCTTGGGCAAATCAGCCCAGAGGACCCAGCCACAAGGAGCTGCAGAGAGAGGCTGGTAGGCTGTAATCCTAGAGCCAGCCACGGAGTTGCCTGGTCCAGCAGCTATGGCAGTGGCAGCAACTCATACGCCACCCCTAAGCGAGGAGATGCTGCCCTAAAGAGGTGGCTGACTTTGACAAGTCGAAGGTCCCAACTCCAAGAAGTCAGGGCAGAAAGAGATGGTCATGAAGAAAGTATTTCTGAAGAAAAGCAGATTATTTTGAGCACGAACTGCTGAGTCCCCACTCTGTGTCAGCCTCTGCTTCTTGCCAAGGAGTGTTGCTAAGTTGACCTTCCTCCCAGGAGCATTAGGCCGATTTAAAAGATGGCAAGGAAGCAAGCAACTAGAGAAGTCTGGGAAGCCTTGAAGCGACAGGTTACATATAAACTGCACTTGGGGGCTGCTGCCTGGAGGAGCGAGCTTTCTTTCTGGATTCTTCCAAAGGGCAGAAGCAGGACCTGCAAGTGGAGGTCAGAAGACAGAGATCTTGATCCTCTCTGAGACCTCGCTGTCCACAGGGCCAGCCTGGCAATGGGTCAAGCTACCACAGACATATCCAGGCAGCAGCCAGGTGCCCTTTTCCTGTGCACCAGACTCCCCGCTAAGGCAGGAGGTTAGAGCAAGCAATGCCTAAAATGAGCTCTTGGCTGTGTCTGGCACCTACCAAGCACAACAAATGAAAACTTTGGTGGAATTAACAATCTAATGATAAGATTTGGTGGTTCTTTTTTGGCCTGACCCAATGAAAGTAGCCTCTTAGGAAGAAGCCTTAATCCTCTAAGTCCATACGTTGCCCTGAAGGGGCCATTTTCAGCACCCCAGTTCCTATTTCAAAAAAGTTAAGAGCTTCTTTAAGGGCTTTAGCTAGGATTCTCTAGTTAGAGACAAACACCAGAAGCAGAACTGCAGGGTGTCTCGGGACTGAGGCACATGTGCCTGACCAGACCCCGAAGAGGGTGGGAGGCATCTACTCAACACGCTCTACCATGCTGCATGGAAGTGGGAATGAGGAAGGCCAGACAGGAAGAGAGAAGTGAAGCCAGGCCCTCTGAGAGTGAGGTGTCAAATCCACAATGACAGCAAAGCCTCTGGTAAGAATGGGAGCTGGGAAATTTTTTAAAAAAGAAAGTCTTTATCTGGATCAAGCCCTTCTTCAAGCCATGACCTTCTGTTGTCAATTTCATGGAGAAGTGCACGGGCAGTGGCGGCCACCACGACCTGCATGCTCAGCCTGGACACCCAGCCTGGGATCATTTATCAAACCAGCAGAGGGGAAAATCCCCCAGCACAGAGCAACTCCTCTGCAAAATGCAGAGCTTCGCTGATCCTGCCAGACCCCAAACCTGCTCACATTTCAATTCCTCCAAGAAAAGGATCAGACAATCGCTGTCCTCTCTTGCTTCCCCTTCTGCAGTCCTCCCAATGCCGCCACCCACATGGAGGAGAAATGTGTACCAGGCTTGCAGACACAGGGTGGCAGTGGAGCCTTTGCCTGCTTCCATGAGCACCTGCACCACCTTCCTCTTATGAGCCCAGAGACATGTCAGTGTCCACACAGCAGCCCAGCAAGAGAGGAAAGGAGTCCTGGTGCTCCCCAAGCAGAGACACTCAGGCCCCATGAGGTTATATGATCAGCACAAATTCACCGGCAAGGTCTTAGGCAGAGGCAGTCTGAAGCCTGGAGCATCACCAGCTTCACAGGAAGGGAATACCTGCTTCTAGACAAGGTGACTGGAACTGAAATGTCCCCACTGTCAGGAATTCAGACACAGCAAACACCAGGATTGTGAGCATTACTGCAAAAGCATTAAGGTTGGGAGCTATACCTAAGGCCACCCTGGACTCCAGGCCTGGCTCTGTTATTTGTTCATTGTGTAAACCTTTGAAATTTCTGAATCTCTCAAACTTACTTTATCTATAAAATGGATTTAAAAAATAGAATCCATCCCTCACAACTATAAGGTGTCTAGCATCTGTCCCTGCACGTGATAAGCAGTGGGTATCATATTATGACTGGAAGCACCTCCAGGCCAGGAGAGCCAGGATGCTGTAGGCTGCTGCCCCACCCCTTGTCCATTATCTCCGGGCTTCCCTCACTTTGATTCCAGCTGCTGCCATCATGACCAACCAGAGGGAGACCTTGTTCCCCCACGAACATCCTGCCCCAAGCACGAGGGAAAGAAAATCCCTTTCCTTGGCTCCTCTTTGCCCAAGTTGACATTGTGAAAAGCAGAGAATGAAAATCTGATAGTCACAGAAAACACAAACACAGTAGAAATAATTAAAGCTCCTGAATACAGGTTTCAGATCCTGTAATAACTCACATCTTCTATGACTTTTTAACCTCTCAGCCTCTGCCTGTTTCCCTGTGACTGCTGCCACCCTCTCACCCTCCTTGCTCTTCTCTCTCCTACTACAAGGCCCCAGGATATATTGTGCCTACTTTGGACCCTGCCTCTCCATCCCAGGGCTGTGGGACACAGGGAGTCTCAAGAGATTGACAGTGGAGCACAACCCAAGTGAGACTCTGTCCCTGCCACAAAGATTGTGCCCTGTCCAAGGCCATATAGAGCCATACAATATCCCTTGATGAGTGTGCTGTGTGTACATGGAGAGAGGTACAGACCCTCCACCTGTCTTCCCAGAGCTCACAATACATTCCAAATTACTGGCAGTTATGAATTGGAGGGCTCCAGTCAGTGGTTCTCAAATTGCGATTGGTCCCCAGAGCAGCAACACCTGGGAACTTATTAGAAATGTAAATCTCAGGCGTGCTTCAGACCTACAAAATCAGAAACTCTGTAGCTGGGTTCTAGCAATCTCATTTTTCCAAGCCCTCCAGGAGGTTCTGAAGCACACTGAAGATTGAAAAGCCACTGACCTGTTATAGTCCAGCTAGCTGCACAACCTTGAGTAATACACTTAAGTCTTTGCATCTGTAAGGTGGGACCAAAACCATTTTCATCATGTGTTAACCGGGAATGATGATGGAACCTATTTCACAGGGTTGTCGATTACAAAGATGAAATGAGACCCTGCATATAATGTGCTTAGCAAATTGTAAGCACTCATAAATATTTGCTAATATTGATCTTCCTAAAAACCTAAGAGATGAGTTCTTCCACGATCACCAGGCAACTATCAAGGACCTCAGTGAAGGCTTAGAGAGTTTTTGAAAGGAATCATTCAAGGTCACTCAGCTATCAAAGATATCTTAATAGCCATTCCCCAGAGAAGAGAGCAGTGTTAACCGAAGGCAAGGTGTTAACAATGCCCTTCCTTCTCTCTGACTTGCAAAAGGACTCCTATGGGGCCATTTCCCTTCCCCATGGGCATCTAGAAATGTATGGAGGCTTTGTGGTTGACTGAGTGCTCTTGGCTTTTAGGATCCAGAGGGTCAGGGATGCTCCTCCTGCACTGTGTAAGATGGCTCTGCATAATGAAGAAGCATCCTACTTACAATGCCAGTGGCATCTCCACCGAAAAACACCGGTCAACCCAGAGTTTCGGAGCTACCCAGAGAATGCGCCATGTCTCTGCCTGGAGAATCCACTAAACAATCACAATTGCTGTGGAGGGCTGGACGTCTCATGGGACACGTTTCCTGCTCAAGTCCTACTGTGGATGTTGTCAGGGCCAGCTTCTACTCTAGACATTTCATTGTCTTATTTAACATGCAATTGCTTCAAATCTCATTTAACATGCAATTGCTTCAATTGCCCAAGCTCCAATCACCCCTTACCAGACCTGGGCTAGATCTCCAGCTCCATGGGTGCAGGCAAACATTCTCCAACACGGTGTTAGTAGGAATTCCCCAGATTTCCCCAAAGTTCATACAGGAAATGGATGTTGGGTCAAGAGAGCAGAAGGTGTAGTGTGGACCATTCTTAAAAACTCTGTGCTATTTATTATTTGTTACTCAGAAAGGGAGACGGAGGTAAGGATGAGAGGAGAATGTTGGTACTGTTCAGAAACTTAACAATCCTGGCTGTCAAAAATGCCAGGAGTGAATTTAATCTGTAGAATCAATAAAGATTTATTTCAAAGGATTCCCAAGGAAAAAGTGCCAGACAGAGAGCAGAGGAGAGAAAAGTGACAGCAGCACACAAAAGCATGCACGATTCACAGGTTTCCCGAAGCACTGGATGAAATGTGGCTGGATGAAGTTGGCCATTTCCCCTAACTTAACGCCTCTCTTCCCATACATAGCCCCTTTCTCTAGAGACTCCTACCTAGTGCTTTCACCAGCTTCCCCCGCCCCATAAGAGTAGCAACTGACTGTGCTAAAATGTTCCTTGCCCCACAAACCATTAAGCTGTCAAGCTGAGTTGGTGAACAAACCCAGAGAGAGCCGGTGCTGCCGGAATGCTAATGGTGAAAACCGCAATTATTCTTTCTGCTCTGGACAATTCCTGCTTCAACTTTACTGGCCCCAGGTTGTATTTTGTGATCTTTGGATGCTGATGGAAGAGAGACAGCTTGATAGAGAAAATAACCAGGGAGATTATGTCTTGATAGAGATGGAAGTAACTAGTAGAGGTTTCTTTGTTGTTTTCCTTTTGACATCCACATAGGTGTCATATAATGGCTTCTGGTTATAAAGCCCCCTAACCAAAGGAAAAACAACTTCTCCATAAATACCTTGCCCACGTCAGTGAAATAGCTGTGTTACACACTTGAGTACCATTTTCGAGGATACTTTAAATAGAGCATGGGTTGCTGTTTCCAATTTAATGTGTGAACAGGAGCTGCTAAGGCAAGCAGAGATGATAAGGTGTGGGGATGGGCTCAGTTTCCATTGGTGCATCTGCTCAGATTCTAACAGATCCGCAGGCATTTAAGGCATCTCAGAGACAAGCCAGGTAAGCCACGTGAGAGACTCACTCAACAAATGAATGAACACCTACTATGCATGAGTAAAACCAGATGTGAATCACTTCCTCTAGATGAAATGGGCTTTACATACAAATTATAATAGTTCCAGGAAAATCTAATATATGTTTAGAAGAAGAGGTGCTTTTAAAAAAATGAAATAGGTGGTACATGAAAGGTAAAATACTAGACAAGTTCAGAGGAGAGGTGGGTGGTCTCTGTGTTTTCTTGTATAATAACCTCTACTGAGTTTTATGAGAATTAAAAGAAATAATACACGACTGGTGCCCAGGACAATGCCTGGAACTAAGTAAGCACTTGGTAATGATAGCAGTAGTCTAACAAGTAGGATTAATATGGTTGACATTAAGTTTTTACTGATAATTTTAATTATGAATCCAGTTGGAGGTAAAGACAGGAGGATTATCAGATAAAGCTTGGTAAATAATGGGTAACATCTGGACAGATGAAGACGAGGGGGTAGAGGAATAGTATAGGCCAAGGTACAGATGCAAGAAAATTAAAGACTTGTTCAGGAAATAACAAATACTACAATGTGTCTTCAATTTTCTATGTTTGTACTGTGACAGGTCTGAATGTAGATTTCTTCTTATTTAAACTGCTCAGAGTTTACAGACCTTCTTGAATCTCTGTATTGAAATTTTCTCTTTGTTTTAGAAAATTCATAGCCATTACCTCTTCAAATAATACTTCTTCATTTTTTTCTTTCTTTGTGGAAATCCAATTAAATAGATAGCACTATTCTCACTGTATCCTCGATGTCTCTTACCTAAGTTTTCTGTATTTATTATACTTCATTTTGGATGATTTCATTTGCCCCCTACCCTACTTCATTAATTATCTCTTCAGCTATTTCTAAATTATTTAAAATACATCCATTGAATTCTTAATTTCAGTTGCTGTATTTTTTCAGTTCCAGGATTTCTTTTTGGTTCTTGTTTGAAATCTACTATGTCATTTTTATAGTTTCTAGTTTGCTGCCAAAACTTGTAATCTTGTCTTATTTCTACTTGAAAATAGTAAGCATGGTTATTTTAAATCCATAGTCTGATAATTGCACTGGAAATTATCCAGGAAACCTATGAGTGTATTATTTCTGCTGGTTCTTGGTCATGTTGACTTATTTCCTTGTGTGTCAGCTTATCTTTGATTACATGCTGGACATTGTATTCAAAGATTTATTTGTAGAAATAATACAATGACTAGGATAAGGTATCTTCCTCCAGATAGTATTGTTTGCTTCTACCAGGTAACTGACTTGCAACACAGTGTAACATTAATCCCATTTCAGAAATTATCATTTTTCTTAGCTACTCAAGGGATTCAAAGCCTGACTTCACAACTTGCAAAAGCTGGTTTACTTGTAGTTCCAACCCAAAATGTTCCCATGTTTAATAGGCCCTGGATTCCAGCTTGTGTCCTCTAATGCCCTAATGCTGTCAAATGCAATGCTTAGACTCTCAGGTGCCTCTTTAGAAGCCAGAAAAAGTCTAATCCCTCTGATTAGTTAACCTCTTGATTTCCAGCTTCTTCCAAAATTTGGCCCTATCAATATTTACCACCTTACTAGCTTTCATGTGTCTTCAAGCATGCTTTTGAAAATATCTTCTCCACTTTCTGAATTTTTATCAGTAGGTAGGTCAGTCAATTGAATTAGCTAGTCTGCCTTTACTAGAAGCAAAAACCTCCCAGCTGGTATTTGATTTGACTGGAGCATTGGATTTACTTTTGGGAGGAAATAAAAGATAAACCCAAACAATAGGCCAATTCCAAAACATGGATAAACTTGAATGCTAAGCTAAAAAGGAAGGATCTTTGATAAGCGATGGGGAGCCACTGAAGATTCTCAAGCAAAGGAGTTCTCCTTGGGAGCTATACTTGAGGAAGATGAATTGGACACTTATGTGCCAAACTGATTAGAGGGGGATGAGACCAAAATCAGGAAGGAGAGTTGACTGCTTTTATCAAACTTTCAGAGAAGAAGGCAAACTATCTGAGCTAGGGCTATGGTGGCGGCAACACTAGGAAGACAGGGACAGATGGGAAGTGCAGGGTTATTTCATGAGTGAGGCACACCACCTAGAAGATGGAGACAGAAATCAGAATATGGAAAGAAAACCAGATGAAGGACAGAGGGAGAAAAGTAAAATGATATGATTTGCCCATTAACTGAGAGTGGGATTGAAAGAGAAAGAAGAATCAAAGATGATACTGAGGTTTTGAACATGGGTAGCTCAGACCAGGGAAAGTGATTATGAGGGCTAAGCCACAACCCACCCATCCTCTTTTTAGTCATGAGACAGCTCAAAGAAAAGATTTCAGTTTCAAGTAAGTGACAGTGGCCACTCTCCAACCCAAAACCCTCCCAGAGGAGAGATGATTTCATATGAGAACAGAGAACCTACCCATGGTGTCACTACAATCAGGCAGGTGGGATAACCTCTTGGAGAGTCAGAGAGCAACCCATTTTGTGATACTAGAGATTCTCTAAGTGAAATTGGCTGACAGCACAATTCTTGTTTTGGGGAAGGAGAAAGCTCCCAGAGCCACTTGTTAGTAGTAGAGGTCTTGGAGCATTGGAATACAAGCCAGGAACTTCCATAGAAAAGAAGGAGCACATAGAAATAGACTTAAGTATGCAGAGGGTGAGGGGGACACACCCTGTCACTATGTGACAGGTGATCCATGGGGGCTCCTAGGATTCTCACTGTTGGTTCTACTGAGTGATGAAAAGGTGCCCATTAGGGTTAACTTCCCAGGTTTTTAGGTAGGGTCTGAATGGAGTGGAAATGTAAACCTTTAAATAATTATGGCTTTCTTGGCCTAGATGTCTGTCATGCGCTACAGATATTTTTTCCTCCATTCCATGTATATGAGTGAATATCAAAAGTAGGTACCTGTAAAAAATAAAAATAGAAAACTTTCGCTTTCACTGCAAAGATCTTGGAGATGAAATGAAAGTAAAATGTAACTTGGGAAAGGGCTATATAAATTTCATAAATAAATGACTGAGGTTGACATTGATCTGAACTGGACCTGTGCTACACTAGAGGGGACTAGTACAGCCACACCAGGCAAAGCTCACCACACAACCTGTTTGCTTTTGCCTTTCTTATTGTCTACAGCAAATCAATAAGATCTGCAAGAAGCAAATATAGCAAATGTATTTTTTTCTCCCTATTCTATCCTAGGACTCCTCTCTGGCTTCAGACCTGGAATTTAAGAGGATGACCACCCCTCCCCCAGTGTCCTCTGGGCTCCTATTGTCTGCCCCAAGAAAGCTCCTACTAATTCTCTCAAAAGGACCTTACTTCCTGCAGTTATTTCACATGCTCCTGTGGGCAGCTTTAATTTATCCCAGTGGAAGTCAGGATGTAGGTTTGTGTAGAGGCCTGGGAAGCCTACCAAAGGAGAATGAGGTTGAACAAAAACATCCCAGGGATAGACTCTCAGCTCCCTGTGGGTAGGGCCATGTTTGCCACTCACACTGAACCCCCAGCACCTGGCACAATACCTAGCTCATAAAAAACACACTATAAATACTTGTTGAATTGTTGAACTGAGAGAGCTGGGATAAGAAAAACAAGCCAGGCATCACTTTCTTGTCAAAGAATCCTTGTACATTTGCCACCCAAAGGCAGGGCAATGGGTTGACCCAAGGTTTTTCTTTCATGACACAGCCCCAAAGAGAATCCTCCCTATAAATGTGCTCATTTTTTCTCTCCAAATGCCTTTATTCCAGAAGAAAGCAAAACAGTGAGTGGATGACTTTCATTTGTTTTTCACAGGAAAAGAAAAAAAATGAGGATTAAGAAAATTTGGAACTAAGGTGTTAAGAAGTGTAATAGGGTAGAGGAGGCTAAGAAAAACCAGTGTTGCTGTACTAGGGAGAGGTTTGACTGATTGACTGACACCATCACCACAAAGTCATCAGGCACCTGCAGGCCTGGACCCTGCAGGAGGCGGCTGGGTGTATTCCTGCTGACTGATAGGATAACTGTGCACATTCAAGGCTAAGAAGAGGACCAGCAGTTACTGACCAACCCCCAAAACTGACCAGTGCTGAGTGGTCAGTCACCTTTGATAACCACAGTCATCATTAGTGAGTCCAACAGGGGACTGGCTTTAACACCAACCCCAGATGGTGCTCAGAAGGGTGCATTTGACTAGCTTGACCTACATCTGGTTCTCCTCTGTGATGTTTTGGCCATCACCCAAGTACTTGGGATCTTTGTCTCTAGCTAGAGCTTCAGGAATAGTAGCTTACCTACTCCTAAAACTAATCTTCAGAATGAAAAACAATGGCAGCACTGCAGAAAAAGGGCTAGGATGTGGAAATGCAGGAATAGATGTTTCCAGGACCACAAAAAATGCAGCATCTAAGAAGGGACAAGTATTAGGGATTCCTTTCATTTGGTCTTGATCTTCCCTCCGGCTTTGACAGTCTTAGTGGGTTCAATATTCTACCCTGTTGGGATGTAGGAACTGAGAGACTAAAAATCCCAACGCACCAGTCAAATTTTTTTAAGTCCAAAGAAAGTAGAACTCTGGTGAAAGCCATTTGTAAGCATATCTCCAGAATCTAATATATTCGTGTGGCCAAAAACAGTGGGCACTGTTAATTCACAACCAGACACTCACTGAGACTCAGGAACAGAAGGGGGCAGGTGCTGGTAATCCCTTGAGTGCTAAGCTTTTTTAATAACACACTGGAGAGCAGAGGGGAGAAGAAACAGCGTTAATGGAAATGATTGAAACAAATGCCCCACTAGTGAACAGTGAACTTGTTTTGGGCTTACAAAACTGATTGATTATCAGATCCACCTTAAGCCCCCCTTTTGAGAAGGTTCTCCATCCCCACCCTTGCTCCTAACACCCTTGTCGATTCTGGTTACATCAGTCCGGAACAAGGACAGGGAATTTGTAACTTTCAAAAGTTCCTCAGGTGAATCTGAGGACAAACAAGGCTTAAGAATCATGGGTCCAACCCATGAGATTCACAAAATGAAAATATGCAAGTCAAATGCCAAACTGGCCCATCTGGTTTCACTATTCCAGGAAAGGGAGCCCAAAAGGATGCTAATTTGTTACAAGTGGCCTGAAAAATACATCTATGTTTTAAATACTTCCTCTCTTGAAATAGTAAACTGAATTACAGCAAGCTAGCTCCATGGTGATATTTTCCCTGGTTCCAGTTCACAGAGAGAATTTAAAGTGAAAAATCCTTTTCAAAAGGAAGATACGGTAGGCTGTGCTCTTCAATGATGCTTGCTCTGGGCCCAATACTGATGCTGACCACTTCACACACGTCATCTCACATAATCTGTAAGGAAGGCATTGTCACACCCATCTTACAAATGAAGTCACTGTCTCAGGGAGATTTAAGTACCTTTGCCCAAACTACAAAGTGGTGGGATGTGAATTGAACTTTAATCTGATTTCGGAGTCTTTACCTTGAAGCCTATACAGTATGTTGCTTTCTTAAACCTTCCCACACCTACATCTCTGCTTAAGTTTCTAGGTCTTTGTATGTCGTTTAACAAGCATTCCCTCCATGCCAATGTGGTTGCATCCATTTCTTCGCTAGGGTGCTCCTGAGTGCATGAAGGCATGCGTAAGGATACAGTGAGTAGTAGGAGTCAAGACGAGAGGCTGGGAGCTGTCTGGGGCTCCTCCTGGGATCTCCTAGTGGGGTGCAGAACTATACCAGGGATTCCAACTCTGGCCTACTGTGCAGAAGAATGAAAGGACAGACATTCCAACAGCCAGGCAAACCAGAACCTCAGAGAAAACAGGGAGGCGGTCAAAGCCATCAGGACCTCACAAACATACCTACCAGGAGAATCAAATCAGGGTCTGTGGAGGCAAGAAGAGAGTTTGTTGGTGGCCTAGATTTTTATTCTTTGGACTGCTCTGTATTTCAGCTTCATGCAGCAGCTGGCAAAAGAGCCCTGGGGATGGCAAGAAAGCAGAAAGCAACTCTCTTTGTAGCCACAACTACAGATCCCAAGACCACTATGACCAAATTAGGACAAAAAGCCTTCAGTGACGCACACACAGGCCCTGGGGAGTCTGAACACGAGCAGATCTAATGCTGTCGAACAAAACGTGAAACCGAAGAAAACACCCAGCCACACAGAGCCCTTTGAATTGGTGGCTTCACTCCAGGGCTGCGAGTGGGGAGAGAGTGAAGAGAGACAAAGCCTGGCTTTGGAAAGCCTCAAAAGAGTTTCTAGGAATGCCACGTCCCAAATCCCGTGGGGTTTGTGAGGGGTTTGGAGAGTCCTGCTTGTTGAAAACACTTAGTTGTCATAGTAGGAAGTGGAGTTCTAGACTCCCCTAGCCCTCGTTACAAATCAATGAGTGGAGTTTAATTCTAATTGCAAGATGACTAAGAAAGGATTTTTATGATAAGCAGATGAGGCTAGGGCAATTTCAAGTGCAAGTAAGGTCTTTATTTATTTGCTTTTTTAAAAATGTCCCACCATTTTGTATGCATTTGCTTGTGGAGAGAGCCCAGGAGTGGGACATGGCGGTAGACAACACTGACAACAGTGAGAGAGGCTGCTAGGCAGTCTGAGTTCTCTGTTCCTAGCCCCAGGCCAAGAGAAATGTGCTCTGACCCAAGGTTAGGCTTGCTGTCACCCGAGACCAAGACCAAGGGTTCTCCTAAACGTTCCAATAAATACCCAACGTAGCTTTTAAACCTTAATCTGTTATTTCCTAGTTTGCAGAGTAAAATATACCCCTGTCAGAGGTGTTTGAACCAGAGCGGCTCCATCTTGAATAGGGGATGGGTAAAATGAGGCTGAGTCCTAGTGGGCTACATTCCCAGAAGGTTAGACATTCTTAGTCACAGGATGAGATATGTGTTGGCACAAGATACAGGTCATAAAGACCTTGCTGATAAAACAGGATGCAGTGAAGAAGCTGGCCAAAACTCACCAAAACCAAGATGGTGATGAAAGTGACCTCGGGTCGTCCCCACTGCTCATTGTATGCTAATTATAATATAGTATCATGGTAAAAGACACTCAGGCCAGCACCATGACAGTTTACAAATGCCGTGGCAACATCCACAAGTTTCCCTATATGGTCTAAAAAAATGGAGGAACCCTCAGTTCTGGGAAATCTCTGCCCCTTTTCTGGAAATCTCATGAATAATCCACCCCTTGTTTAGCATATAATCCAGAAATAACTGTAAGTATACTCCGTCAAGCAGCTCATCCTGCTGCTCTGCCTATGGAGTAGCCATTTCTTTATTCCTTTACTTTATTAATAAACTTGCTTTTGCTTTACTTTATGGACTTGCCCTGAATTCTTTCTTGTGTGAGGTCCAAGAAGACTCTGTTGGGGTCTGGATCAGGACCCTTTTCTGGTAAGACCCCTATCATCATCCCACCTAAGAAAACAGGAATCCCAGGGAACCTAATTTCCCCTCGTGCAAAATACTTATTAACTACTCACACACCCTTGAGGTGTCTTGGTAGGAACTGAACCACTTACTTCAGACATTGGAAATGATTCCGAACTTGGCTACTCATGAGAATCACCTAGGGAACTTAAAAAAATCCTGGGTCCCAACCCCGGTGATGCTGATACATTTGGCCCTCCCAATATTTTTGAAAGCTGGAACCATCAATGCAGGAAAAACCTTAAAAGTGAGTGGACCCTAAAATCTTCCTGGGGGCAGATTTCCTTGCCTCTGGGAGGGTCATTTGCCTGAGTCATTACCCTCCTTAGTGTTCTGGAAAATGGCAAAGTACATCAAACGCAGGGAGGATTCCTCAGCAGTCATGACAATTGCTATTTGGGTTAAATTACATCTTTAATATTTCCTTGGGGTGAGTTGCTTTCTTGTTTGTTTGTTTGTTTGTTTGGGGAGCAGCATGGGGGCTAGGATCTTTTTCTTAAAATGACTTTAGAATGCTCAGCTTATTTTTGTGGATGGGCAGACAAGTTATAGTTCAAACCACAGTTTGAACATTAGGTAGAGAGAGGTAGAGTTATAGTTTGAAAATTAGGCAGAAGAAGACAGCACAGGTGGGTGAGATCCTCACTTTACAAGAAGGTGGAGGCTGAGCCCAGGATCCAGTTGCAGTTTGGAGCACCAACCCAGACTTTGGGGTTGGAACCTTGTTCTGCTGTGGCTGTTCTGTGGGTGCTTTAAAGCTAGGGCTATACCCCACCTGCTACCCAAAGGTAAGGTTTACCCTGAAGGAAGTGAACGTTCCCTAGGAAGACAATGAAGGCTGGAATGTGCGTCTTCATTGCAACTCAGAGTACCCCTGACCCCACAGCATGGTGGTGAGCCTGCCCTTCCTCTAGGGAGCAGGATGCCCAGGAGTGGGGCATGAGTCACCCAAAAGTGAGGACAGGTCTAAGCTTGGAGATGTGCCTACAGTGGCTACCTTTTGAAGAAGTGTTAAGTTACTTTCTATGTTTCCTTTATTACCATTGACCCATCAAAAAAAGTTGTATTCAAACACACAGCCTGATCTCTTTCTGCTGGAAGGAATCTGGGGAAGGACCTCTTCCAGGCTAGGATTAACAGGGAGAATAGCAATGAGAGGGAGGGGTCAGCATTTCTTCAGCTGCAGGAGGCAATTAGTAGACACTTAAAGAGGATCTGAGCACAGCTCAGCTAATTTAAAAAATCATCATAATTTGAGTTTTAACCAAAATATGACTTTATTTTGCATTTGCAAGGCACCAAAGTCTGCTATACACAATTAACCTCCCTTGTCCTCCCCTCCCTCAAGGCTTCTGTCTGAGAGACTCAGTGGGAGGAGGAAAGGAAGAGTCCAGCTCCTCTGCTGCTGATGACCCTAGTAGTCCTCCTACTCCACTGGGCTGCAATGACCACATCTGCACCTATAGCCCCTCATCCAATTTGCAGTGCAGACATTAATCCTGGTCTCCCCCTGACCTCCTGGCCACTCACGGACCCAGTATATCTCCATGCTGTCCCATAGACACTTCAAACCCAGCTACTCAAAAACAAGCCCCACCTGTTCCTTCTCCTGCATTCTCTCCCTTTGCTAGAGCACAAGCACCCACTCGGTCCTCCGTGCCCCTCAGCTGCCTCATCTAATTCTCACCAAGACCCACTTCTGGGCCTCTGCCTTCCCTTCCACTTAGTACCTCAGGCCCAGTCCTCATAATTTCTCCCTTGGACCACAGCAGCAGCCTCCTGACAATTCCCCAACACTCAAAGTGCAGTCCTGGCATGCCAAACTTGGAGACAGAGAGCTTAGGTGCACACCCAGGTCCCCAGAGCACTGAGCAGCTTTCTTCACACATTTTCTCTTCCCTTCTCTCTTGACCAGATACAGAAGAGCCAGTGGGAAATTGAGAAGCCCTTAACAGGATGGTGGAGCCACAACGTGGAAGGAACCTGGGCTCCTGAATGACTGCATGGAGAAAAATCCCCCCACATACTAACCCATATTGAACTGTGGTGGTTTGTTACAGAATTAACCAGCCATGATTAATAGTGAGCAACTCAAGAACAAAAAGAACAAGCCTATAATAGAAAAGCAATGCTTTTCCATTCACACACCTTTCATCACAAAATGCCGGTTGGGTCCTACAGCCAGAGTAGTGAGTATACCTCACTGGAGGTTGCAAGGGCCAGCCAGTCCCCATACACAATCAGAGCTGTCTGCAAAAGACTTAATACCACCAGCCCTGTACTGTACCCTCTCAATTGCCCTCTAGTTTCCCCACCCCAATATTGGAGTGTCTATGATCACTGAAGGAAAATGAAATACGATTCTAGGTGTCACCTTTCAAAGGGTGTTAGTGACTGTCCGCTAAAGTGATTTAAGCCCTGGAAAAACCCCTGTGTCCTTTTAACATCCAAAACTAATCCTCTTCACACCAGACATCGATGTTAAATAAACAGAGATTTCCATTAACCTACACCTCTGTACATCTATTTTTAAAAAGCGTGTCACTCTCCTTTAAATGAACATACTAATTAGTGTATTAATAAATAGCTGAATGGAATCAATGAGACATGTAATCAAGGTCTGACCAGGAGTCGGGGCCAGGTTGAAGGGGGTAGGGGGAAGGAGAGGAGGGAAAAGAATCTTATTAGCAGGTTTGCTGAGGAGGGACATGTAAAATCAATGCTGCACATGCAGCCAAGATGCAGCTGAAGTTGACAGAAGATGGAAAGCTAAGTGCTTGCTCCGCCTCCTTCCTTTGACAGGAAAGCTCCCGGTGAGAGTTAATGTGATGAGCAAGGAAGACATTAATTGGGGCAGGAAAAGCCATTCAGAGATGGTGTCCAGGATCACAGCTGGCAGAGTTACCCGGAACCTCAGTGCTAAAGCCCTGACTCCTAGACCTTGTTTTAAAATACTAAGAAAGAACACACTTACGAGAGTTGATTTAGTTCTCAGCAAACACTTGGTCAAAAAGAAGCCACAGGGGGAGTTATTTGTTTGGGGCTTTTTGTTAGTCTTACCCCTCTTCAAAAATTCTAGTTCACGAGCAGTAGCTGGAAGTACCTTTGCCCCAAGATGCTAGGCACTGGGAAATGAAGGGCCTGGATTCTCTACAGGCAGCCCTGGGGGTGGGAATGGGGCAGCCCGCCTCTTCATAAGCTTCCAATTTCCTGTAGCACACCCCATAGCTAGAAGGCTCTGGAAAGTGAGAAGAAAAAGTCCTTCTGCAGGTATGAGGTTTCCAGCTGAAGTGGTATCTGATTACCTGAACCGCTGCTCACTGGATCTCAAATTAGCATTGATACTCCATTTCCTTCATCTAGAGACACATCCCCTTTGGGCCACAAAACACTGGACAGAAGAAAAGTGGGCTTCCATTTCCCTAAAGATTAATATCAGGAGAAATGCCCTTCTGTAAAAAATCAATTAGGTGCCTGAGACCCTCACCCCAAAGCCAGCTCAGTGATGCTAGTTGAAGTAGAAGTTGTGTTAGGATAAAAGAAACTAAAAAAAAAAAAATTTTGCCTTGGGGCCAGTACTGCCCATTACAAGCCCTCTTAGGGGTGATTCTGCCAGGAGGCAGGGAATTGGCTTGTTAGCAGTTAGAATGCTTGGCTCAGGATTCTGGGGTGCTATGGGCTCCCATGCCATGAAACCGAAGTTCCTCCTAATTCTGGTTGCTGGAAAAGCCAGTATCTCTGGGTGGACCTCACAGGCAGAAAACCTGCTGCTCTGAATGCCTAGCTCTGGCACGGCATCCACACATGGATGATCTAGAAGCCTTGCAGATGCGTCCTGAGATATGTTTCTGCCAGCCCCAGGCATGGCCTGCAACCTGCTCACCCTGAGGTCAGCATTTCCTGGAATGACAGGGAGGACACACATAAAGGAAGTTGGGGACATGGCAGGAGGCAGCTCTCAGCAGTCCTTAGGCTATTTTCCACATTACTGAGAATGGTGTTTTGCCCCCAGGAGGTTCATAACACAGTCAGAAGGAACTCCGGGTTCCCCAGACCCATCAGAAAAGCCAAGGGGTGATGGTCATCAGCCCAGGGGGAGAGCTTCCTGACAGGGTACATGAAAATTAAGTGCAAAAGAGGGGCCAGAGACAGCTGTCCCCAGCTCAATCTGAAGCACAGGCACCTAGCGAATGGCCACACGTACGACCTTCCCGTCTGGTTTGAGAGGTCCTAGCAAAGCTCCCCTGCACCAGTCCATATCTTACTCCCTCCACTGACGTGCTAAAAGTCCACCATTGGAACATGATTTCTTTGGGTCAAGCATCATGCTGTCTCTTTCAACAACCTACACCTTAGTGTACCTCCTCCAACACCTCTGTTTTTCTGTGACCCAAGGCTAAACAGAAGAGAGTGGAGAGGGTGCAAACAGCAGGGTCCCCACTGATCTACATGGCTATTTACTGAGAATTAGGGAGTGCTGTCCTCTCTGGTTGGCCAGAACTTGGTAAACAGAAGGCATCTTGTGGGAAGAAAAGGGCAACCCCTCCTGAGCAAAGGGATACACCAAGCCTTGGCCAATAAAACATGAGCAGAATTTCAGCCCTTATTTGCTCCCAGCTCACAGGTATACGCACTACAGCGTATAGCACCAAAAGCCCTGTCTAAAGAAAGAAAGAGAGAAATAGAGAGGAGATACCCAAGTACTTGGGGCAAAATTCAACTACTTCTCAATTTTGCCCAAGGATACCCATTTGGAGATAGATATAGATATAGATACATGACTATTTTCAAACCAAAAATATCAGGACACACACTCAAGCAATGGCACAGAATATCTGAAACACAGGCTGTTCTAGTGAACACAGGGCCTGTGGTCACTATAGATGGGCTGAAGAGTAGAGGATGGCAGTGACAAGGATCCTGGGGGGACAGTGTGACAATGAGGTGCCCCTTTTCCTTTAGGGGACAGAGAAGCAATGGCAAATCTCCCCATGGTGTGCTATGCGGTAGAAAGACCACCTCCACAAGACCAGAGCCGGATTCTCTGCTCACAGATGTCCCATCACTTTCAAAATACACTGACACACTCCGTTTACAGACTCCCCAAGCTTTTGTTCTCTCTCCACAGTGGCAAATCACCTTTCTCCACAGTCAACCAATGGTTCTTTCCTCTCTCAGCCCGAGTGTTGCTGGGAATAATGCAATGTTTCCAGCTTAATCATTTGTCATCATGCAGAGATTTCACTGATTTCAAAGCTAAGGTGCCTGGAAGAATCGAGCACGCTCTGAACCAGGGTGCCTCAGGGCAGAGGGTTCTGATTGGCTGGCTGGCTGTACACAGGAGAATCCCAGAGGCCCTTACTCGCTAGTTTAAGTCTATCTTTCCAGGAAACCAGGGCCTGGGGCTGAAGACAGCTGAGATGGGCTGTGTTCATAAATATCCTCTGTTGGAGGCAGGTGAGGACATCCAAGTATGCAAATACCATGTACTCTGAACACACCTCTCTGGTCTCTGATGGACCACTTCAGCTTTCTGACTTTGTTGCAGGCAAACATTAGCAGATGCCCCATCCTGCAATGCTTGGCATAATTATCAGGTAGGCTCCAGGCAATAATTACTCACTAATGGTTAGCCACTGCTTTGAGCCAAGAGTCTCCTACCTGCTCTCCCTACACCAAATTCAGAGTCTTGGGTGGTAAACCTGAAAAAAAAAAAAAAAAAACAAAACAGTAAGCATCACCATGGCCTGGCAAGAAAACCACATTATCTAGGATATCACTCTAGGTCCTATAAAAATAACGTACGTTTACATGTGGATGGCTGATCTGAGGACAGATTGAATATATAAACGTGGCTGTTAATTCTAGACTCTGAGAAAATTCTGAGACTTCCAAAAATAAAGGAATCCCTACAAATATTTTTAAATCTTTTTTTAAGAGGTCATACTCTGACGGAGAGCCAGAATTAATGCAATGGGACCAGCCACCTGCTCTTCTTCCCTTCCCATTTGCTTACAGAACCTCAAGGCAGTAGACTTGTTGAAGCCCAGTGTTAGAAACAGATGTGACTATTTATAAACTAAGAAAACTGAAGTGTTTTAATCCAACATAGGGTGGCAAGAAGCAGAACTGACAAGCTTTAGGAATCTGAAGAACAGGCAACAATTTTCAATAATATTACCTCTCCATTGAGCATTTAATATGTGTCAAGCAGTGTGTAAGCTATTTCCATGTATTATGTCACTTAATTGTTAGAGCAGTCCCTTATTTTACTCTTTTAATGATAAGGACACTGAACATCAGAGAAGACAGGTAACATGCTGATGCCACACAGCTGAGTAGCCAAGGCTTGACGATGTCTGTAAATTACTTTAAAATGCATCAGCTTAAACAGAGTGGTATAATGTAAGTTAGTTCCAATCCTCACCCGAGGATGGTTAGTCGACATCTAAAGTATTGTAACTAACCAGGGCTGGTGACTTAGCCTTTGAAAGCCTTGCATCAGAGTCTACACTGTTTGTTAAAAAACATAAGAGATGTTGGAAACAATTTATCAACAGGAAATTAAGCAGTGTCGAATATGCATAATTGGTTAGAAATGCCATCCAGGCGTCTCTGCCCTTTGGGCACAAGAATCTGGCAAGCCTAGAGCGCTTTGTGGCTCCATTCTTGGCCTAGGGGTCCTACTAGGGTCTATTTCATCTCTCAAAGGATGCTGTCCTCTAATCCCACTACAAGGTGAGCTGAAACCTGCAACCTCATTGCCATATCTGCCTCAAATAAATCTTCCTTGAAATAAACTTGTCAGAGTTACTAAGTCAGTGCCTCCCAAACTTTCTCACTTCCTGACACTTGCAGAAAGTGATAATATTTTTACCACACCCTGGGGCCAGAGAAGGAGCTTCTGCCTGCTGCATGCCCCTCGTGCCCTCTGGTTGTCCACCAGGAGGGTTGAGGTGACCCGCTATATCAGCAAACCTTGAGACCGTTCCCCGGCACACTAGTTGAGGCAGACAGCAGGATCCACACTGAGCTTCAAAAACAGGCTGTATGGCTATTTCCATGCCTGGTTACTAACAAAGATTGGTAGGTAGGGTAGAATTGAATCTGCAACTTGCTGTTGTAGGAAGGTTGTGGAGGAGAAGGCCCGTAGCTCTCACCTGCCTATAATCATTGGAAATGAGTCCCCACATAATCTGCCCATTGGGCATGGCCAAGTTGGCATTAAGTTGGGTTGCAGTGCCAGACCTGTCTGACTCCAAAGTCTATCCTGGGTCCTGGGTGCTCTCCTGCTTCTGGAGCCTAAAGAAAGTGAATCAATGGTTATTTGTCAAACCCAAAAGGGAAGCTCTTCAGAAAATGCCATGTCAAAGGGTTCTGTCCTTGGTGCTGTGCTGTTTCATACTTTTATCAGTAAGTTGAATAAAGACTGAGAGTCACATTTATCAAATTTGCAACTGACAGATTCCAGGACTTGTGAAGGTCAAATGAGATAATATGAGAGAAGTCATTTAATAGTAGAGTAAGACTCAACCCATTGATGAGGATGAAACAAAGTTTAAGACTATCTTAGCAGCCTGAAACAGGGTCAAAACTGGACCCCCAAAAAGAAATTGAATGTGACAAACATAAATTCAAATTTTAGTCTTCAAAAAATATTAATGAATAAAGTACCAGGTGGCAGAAGTTTGTGTAAGACACACATAAAATGAGGGTGAGAGAAGCTTAGAGACCCACTGGTTATGAACCAGCAGTGGGATGGGGGCTGCCCCAAGATCTTAAAGGACCCTCTGCCCAGAAACCCTGCCACACGAATGAATTTTGACATTGGGCTTTGCTATCCACACCTCCTGCAGATAGTGACCTGCACCTGTGATCAGTCACAAAATTAGATGTGGAGTCAGACCTACCTGCACCATGAGCAGCAATGAGCTCTCCATCAATGTGCAAAGCAGTTAAAAGAGAAAGAACCCTCTATCACGTGCTACTGAAGTTGAGTTCTTCCCATCCCCTGCAAAGGCTCCCAACTTGCCAGCACAGCCAGGATGTTTGGCTCAGAGAAAAGAGGTGGGAGGAGAGTTTATCAAAACCTACAACTTAAGATTCTCTTTACAGAAGATGGAGTTAATGGGAGGCGGGGGGGACATAAAGATAGGCAATCAATTACCAAGGAGCAACTGTTTGTGCCCTTGAATAAAAATCTCTTTATTTCCTTGAATTTTCCTTTAATTTACCTTTTTTTAAAAAAAAAAGTTTTCACCTCTGCAAAACCTTTGGACCTTTTGACCAAAGACAACAGGAAGTCAGCCAAGTTTAATGGAGTTATCATTTTGGAAAGGATGTTATCTGCAGCTCCTCTGTGTCTACCAAGCAATATGGTACATCTGTGGTATAGAGACCTACTCATTAGGTGCTCTGTTTACTATCAGCTGGTGAAAAATGATAATTGTATGGAAGAATAAACACCAAGACATGGACATCACTGCCTGCAGACTTCCCCAGGAAGCTACTTCCCACTTCCTGTAGATCCACAGCTGTTTCAGGATGTGTAATGCCCTCTACTGTCCGACCATTCAAATACTTTTCTTTTCAAGCTCAGAAAACCAAGTTTAAGGTAGGGAGAGAGAGAGACAATCAAACAACCTTATGTTGGGTCCAAAGGGAACTGCAAATGCGTCTAAGACAATGCCTGCTTTCAAGAAGCTTGCAATTAAGTGGGAATATGAGATGTAAATATTGAAAATACAAGCCAATAATCATATATTACCAGGAAATTCTTGGCAGGCTGAGTTTTCAGAAAGTCTCTACATATAATACTGTCTGCACACAAAAATGCCCAGACCTGGCATGTGGCTAAGTCTACTTGTAAAATTTGTTACCTGGTTAAATGCTGTTCCATGCCTAGCAATATTTTTAAGTTTTCAAATATAAGTTTTAGGTGAATATGTCATTCTTTCAAAACAGTATGTGCGGGAGAAATGACATTTTTTCAAAGTGAATTTTCTATATTTGGTATATATATTCACTATATAAGTGAATTTTCACATATTCTATATGTGATATTCTGTAAGCTTTTTTATAAATGTTCTTTAGAACATTCCAAAAATGAGCATCATCAAATTAAAACAAGAGAACTTCTATTACATTTCTGCAAATCCTAGATGTAAATAAAATACCATTTCACTCAACAATGATGGCCAGAAATATAAATACAGTTTAGAAAAATTATTCAATTAGTTTATTTTTAAGTATTTGCTAAGAAGGCTTCGGTCTTGCTAGTATTAAGTCCTAGGAGAAGGAACAAAGGAGAGTGAAATGAGCTACAGCAACTTCATGCAATTAGGCCTGGGTTTAGCAAAGCTCACTCTCTCTCCTCCACACCCCCAACAATCAGCCTGGGGCCAATGACAGCCAAGATTCTTTGTCCAATTTGACATCATGCACATGGTCACTACCCCGCCTCTTTCGCCTTTGCCTGCTTTCTTAGATCTTCTCATCCGAGCATAAAGCCAGCAGCCCCTTTGAGGACATCTGATACTCCCAGCTCAGTAGGTAGTCTCTAAAATGAAACATAAGAAGGTGGTACAAGAAAAGGGGAAAGTGTAGGGATTCCCTACCTTTGTTGCAGGCTCTGAGCCTTGGAGAGGGCTCAGCTCACCAATCCCAAAGGCCTCACCCACAGTGGACAGGGGCATGGTGAGGGGATGTAACAAGGACACCCCCGGTGGCGTCAACTGCTCTATTCCAGTCCTGACCACAGATCACTGCGGTTAGGTTACTTTCCTTCTTAGATCCCCAGGCCTTGCCCTCTGCCTCCTAGTAAGGAAACAATGTGCCACCAGATAAACTTGGAGAAACTGCTGAATTCCCTGAGACCAAAAGTGCAGCTCTGTAAATGTATTACATGCTGAGAGCAATTGATAAAACATACAAGGGCTGGGAAAAGAGGCATGAGGAGGAATGAACAGAAATCCTGCCACCTCTATGGGGTTTTTGAAAGGTTAGAGCTCAAAAACACTTACCCTGCCCCCCGTTTCTCCCCACAAGACAGCCCAAAGCACAAGCCAATTTTATTAGCAGCTCTGAGATACCCAGAAGCAATCCAGAGAAGAGGGTAGATCCATTGTTTCACTTGATGTTGTACTGCAATTTTGCAACTAAAGACACTCTTTGGGCCTGAACTCCCGGGGTCCCTCAGTCTTGAAGAACTGGTTTAAATGATGCCCGGGCTAGTCAGAGGCCCTGCACTGTCTGGGGCCTCTCCCCATCCTCAAGTCTCACTACCTTCCGCAGCAGCACAGAGGGTTGAAAGCGTCTGGGAAGACTTGAAGGAGTTGGGCATATCTCTCTCTCTAGCACTCTGCTCAAACCAATGGCCTGTTCTCTGCAGTTCCTATGACATGAACACTGTAATGGAACACAGAAGCCCAGGTCTGCATCTCCTACAACAAACGAAGACCACTAAATTATAAAGCTCCCCTGCAGAATGCAAAGCATCTGTCACTAATATGCTAACCCATTCATTTTTTCCCCATGTATTGGAAAGAGAGAGAACAGATACTGCTTGAGTTTTACTAAGCCCTAGACTGTGTCTGGTATTTTAAAAATACCTTCATCATAGATGTGTGAAGCAAAGATATGAGAAACAGGCGGTAGAACCTGGAGAGGGATTGCCCCACCTAAAGGCATTCCCATGATAAAAATTTTTCCTTGACACTTGACACTCCCGGACCAAGCCAACCCTATCTAGTGGCCAGGTCCTACCTGCAGGCTTTGATTGTGCAGACCTTGTCCTACCTCCCAGAATGTGGGATTAGACCAACAGGACGTTATTCCCAATGGGCAAGGTCAATATTTTAATCACCAATCTCTTAGTTCATGGTGGAGTTCATTTCCCTAGACCACACTGTTTTGAGCATGCACTCATTGAAGTTGGAGGCATGCACCGAGGAAGGGAACAAGCAGAACAGAGGCCCAGGTGTGCTCTGTTCCAAGCTTGCTCCATAGCACCCTGGGTGCTACTCAGCCTCCTGGGATCGTTCTTTTCCCACTGGAAAGTAGTGGGACTCTCCTAAGGGAAGGTGAATACCTGGGATGCTTTCAGAACAATTTCAAGTACATTGTCCAAGACAGTATGTTTACATCGAAACATGAACCACTTGAAAAATGCAAGAATCTCTACGTGGATCTTCTTGCTTCTTTGTCAAGTTTCTGCCAGATCCCAAAAGGAACTCCTAAGTCTGCAACTCGGTCCAGAAGTAAACAGCACTAGGTAAGCATGAAGTTGAAGCTGCCAGGGACACAAAAGCCTTGTATCCGCCGGCCTCCTGGTCACTTCCACCTGCAAATCCACATGTGCCTCAATTCACCTTGTCCAGAAAAGAATGCAGCACTCCTGCCCCACCACTCCCCCCAACAACCTGCCTCAGTCCAGATTTCTCCAGCTCCATGAATGGCATCATCTCCCACCAGCTGCCCAGGCAGGACACCTGCAGGACAACCCCACTGGCCGTTCTTTGCTGCCCACCACCTTCACCACCATATCCACCATCATCTGTCAGCGCTAACTCCTACGATGTAATTCTCAGATCAGCCCCTTTCTCTCCTTTGCCACCACCTTTGATCAGCCCCGGCTAGGATGCTTTGATTTACTGCAATAGCCTGCTTCCACTTGTTCTCCATGTGGCCCCCGCTGAATCTTGCTACAGTACAAATCTGGTCTTGTTGATCCTCTTCCTTGGAGATCCTCAAGGCCTGGCTGCTGCCTGATGGATAAATCCCTTAGCTGGACACTGACACTGGTCCTGGTGCAGCCTCTGCCGTGTTGCCCCTTGCCCCACTTCCCACCTCTGCCTTGAACTCCTGCAGACCCAGAGGGCTGTGCTCTCACCTCTCTGTGCTGCTTCCTCCACGTGGGACCTCTGCTTATGAGTTCACAAAGCCAATCTGAGGGATCCTTCAAAACATCCTCTAAAACTCAACTGGATGCCCCTCTTCCTCCTCCTTCTCCTCCTCCTCCTTCTCCTCCTCCTTCTCCTCCTCCTCCTTCTCCTCCTTCTCCTCCTCCTCCTTCTCCTCCTCCTCCTTCTCCTCCTCCTTCTCCTCTTCCTCCTTTTCCTCCTCCTCCTTCTTGTCCTCCTCCTCCTTCTCCTCCTCCTCCTTTCTCCTCCTGCTCCTTCTCCTCCTCTTCCTCCTCCTCCCTTCCTCCTCCTCCTCTTCCTCCTTCTCCTCATCCTCCTCTTCCAACTCCTCCTACTCTTCCTCCTTCTCCTCGTCCTTCTCCTCCTCCTCCTCCTCGTCCTTCTCCTCCTCCTTCTCCTCCTTCTCCTCCTCCTCCTTTCTCCTCCTCCTCCTCCTTTCTCCTCCTCCCCCTCCTTCTCCTCCCTTCTCCTCTTCCTCCTCTCCCTCTTCTTCTCTCTTCTCTCCCTCTTTCTCTCTCTTCCTTCTTCTCTTTTCCTCTTCCTCCTCTTCCTCCTCCTCTCTTCCTCCTCCTCTCTTCCTCCTCCTCTCTTCCTCCTCCTCCTTCTCCTCCTCCTCCCCCTCCTTCTCCTCCTCCTCCCCCTCCTTCTCTTCCTCCTCCTCCTCCTTCTCCAGGAGTCCTTCTTCATGTCCTGTTTTTCATAACTGCATGGGTGCCCCTCTTCCTATTCCCAGAGCACCCTCTTCATGCCCCAATCTCACTTCCTGCCACATTGCATGTAAATTCTCTATTCCCATGTATGTTGTGGCTACACTAAGCCGTGAACTCTCTACTGGCAGAAGTAGGTCTTTCATCTCTGCACAAATTCTCACATAGTGCCTAGCGCATAGTAGGCACTCAATAAATATTGCTTGAATTGACTGATTGCTTGGTCAATTAATTGATTAAATATTTCATAACAGCATATCAACCTCTCTTACTAAAATATGCAAATATATGTGCATGGAGCTTGGTGAAATGTAGGCATCGAGGGATCTTACGAACCTTTTCTTTTTCTGCAGTCCCCAGCTGAACCTACTACTGCCAGGGTGGAGATCCCCCCGGGGACCCAGGCCTCTGGACTCCTGCACTGACCATCCCCTGCTACTGTCTCCTGCCATCCCTACTGTATTCTCCTTTCTGACCCTCTGCATGTGGTTTTTATCACTTACACCTCCTCACCAGATCAGCAAACACACGGGAGCTGGCAAAGGTGTGATGAGAGGCCTAAGCTCAGTTTTCATTCTCTTTGTCTTGATTTTCTTTGACCTTGTGTGTAAATAGACTCTTTCTTCTGATGCTCACCCAACCCTTTAATATGCAAGGCCACATTCATCCTCACCTCCTGGGCTGCAGGTGGGAAACAGCAAGGGCTTATTCCTGGCTTTAAAGAGGAGAAACTGAGGCCTAGCCCAGAGAGGGGACTTGCTGAAAGACATTCAGCAGACCTAGGATTAGAAGCTCGGTCTCCATATTCCCTGGCCAGTACGTAATACTTCTTCAATTGCTCTGAAAATGAAAACCTCAGGATTATTTTGCAGGAGGAAACAAAAATAGGCCTGGAAAAACCATAGCCACATTTCTGACAAGCTCCATTCAGAGGGCACCATAACTTACATAAATGATTTCCTATTACACCACAATTGTCACTGCAATACGACAGTCTTGCAGCTTCCTTGAAGTGTTCTCTTTGTTGTTTTTTGTACAGATCCTCCAGAAAGAAGAATCAAATATGGTCCAAGCAGGGAAACAAACCACATGACACTCACAGACCCAGATTCCTCTTCCACATGATTCTTTCTGGGGACCAAAGAGAATGCCATGAATAGTCCCCCATGGGCCTGAGCCCTCTCCCACCTGTCTTCCTCCCAAAGCTCTGCTGTATCCCTGCAAATAGGATTCCTTTTTTGAAAAAAAAAAAAAAAGAAAGCCAACAGTTTATGAAGAAGAAATGAAGTGACAATTTCCCAGCATGGCTGGGAATCAATACAAGCTGTTGTCAGGGTTTTCCTTTCAAAGGGTGGCTGCCACACTTCTCCAAAGTCAAGAGCAACAGAGCTCCAGTGCTTGACTTACAACTGCTTCATCATAGCAAGATATTTTTAATTTAAAACTCACTGCAGTTGGGTTCGAACTCAGCTGGGACTTGATTTACTGCTAATTTATTTCTCCGATTCCTATAATTCTAAGCTCAGTCACCAAACAATTTAATGCTGATAGAATCACCAGTGCAATGCTTTATGAATGGGCGTCAGGGGAATTTTGTTAGTGTGTGTTAGCAACTGTTATTCACTCTGGAAAGGAGCACTGTGCCTGCACCAAGCATGGGGGGTGGGGGCTCTATAATTGGGCATGTGAATTACCAGACAGTGTCCCCAAGTGATTCAAACACAAATACCACTGAGAGGATACCCCCTTTTACCCCAACCCACATACACACTCCCACACACTCTCTCTCTCTCTCTCTCACACACACACACACACACACACACACACACATACAATCATTACCTATGTGAGAAGAATGCCGGGCAGTGAAAACGCTTTCCATGGGAAATGCCTAACTTCACTCTCCAGGTCACTACCCAGTGGTGGAAACCATGGATTTACAGTCTAATTAGAAATCCTCAGCCTTTTCTTGGATGGCAAAGTTTTCTCTTCCCAAGAGAAAATTTGTTTCAGCCATCCAAAGCTTAGGGAGATGTGCCTTAATAACTCAAGCTTCCTTTGTTAATTTGATAAGGAACATCTATCTTTGTCAGTTATATTGAAGCCTCTTATTCAAGAAGTATAGTTGGAGAAAAAAAATTGAGGTGAATGTCATTACTCACATATTTTGAAAACATCCATCTTGATCCGTTATGTGCAACCAAAAAGTGCCACTTGTGGGAAACATGTCCACAAACCTGTCAGAGTGGCATTCACACTTTTCGAAATTGTTTCTTTATGAAATATACACCCGAAGGCAGATCGCAAGGCCACGGTCGCTAAAGTTTTGTGAGAATTCGCAGTCATTTCTGGGAGTCTCAAAAGTAAATGACAAGGACAAGAGGCAGGCGGTGCCTCTGAAAGTTGGGGTCACAAGTCCCTACAAGTCCCTATTTTGTCAGTACAGTGAATTCATTCTTCTGGTTTCTTCACCTCTGAAGTAAACCAAAACTTGAAAGCTTCCAGTTGAAGGTCACCATCTCCCAAAATGCCTTTCTATGGAACCCTCTTTCCAGGAGACATCAATAGGCTTAAATATACCCACACAAAGGGATCCCCATGACCCAATAATCTGAAAAGCAGTGGGCGAAGAATAAATAGGTTTCCAAATAACAGGTCTTCTTCACCTTTAATTCGCCCTTGTGCATCTCCTGAAGAGGACAAAAGAGAGGATGCTTGCAAAACTTACTTGGTCACAGAACGCTCTTTCCATGGAGGATTTTATAGACTAGTCTCTGGAATGTTCTGCTAAATTCAGCTTGGTCTTCCCCCCTAATCTATCAGCGCCTAAACCCATAGTGAGTTTTACACAGAGAGAAATAATTTAATTCCATGTGCATCCATGTGCAAGACCACTGCACCTACCTGTCCCCAACCACTATGACCCAGGATGCTGGAGGGTAACTGAGGGACTCAGCCTGTACCCATCTGGATTCATCTGAATCCTCTGGAATAGCCAGTCAGTCTGACTTGATGTGATCCCTACTCTGTCCCTGCTGCAGAGCAAGAACCCACCATATTAGTCTGGTTCACACTTCCCTAGTCTTGATATTTTTAAAGTCATTCTTCTCCACCTTATCCTGCTCCATTTATTCCTTCTATTTTTACAGCAAATGTTTATCAATTGCTTCCAGTAAGATAGGCTCTGGGTTGGGCACTGAGTATACAAGAAGTAAGAAATGATCCCTCTCAACCTAAAACATAAGGAAATACATGATTCCCGTTGTTTTCATTGCCACTGCCAGTAGCAGCCTCTTCACCATTATTAAAAAGCATGAATTGAGTTACTGATGAAACAAAAAACTGCTTGAAGCAGGGGCTGACCCTACCTTCTGGGAGCTGCAACTCTCAGGCAGACACCCTAATGCAGGCCCATGTCTCTAGGTCAGTGATTTGCTCACATCAATCAGTGGTTAGGGGCAAGTGCATTTAGGGAGGAAGATAGGGTCAGTATCTAATGGACAAGAGAGCAGGGAAAGAGGTCACAAGCACAGCATGACCATCAGTCCTCTCCCCAGCCTGACCCTAAAGGGCCTTCAAAGCACAAGAGTAGTAAAAAAAACATTGATGAGGGGCAGGACTAGCTACAAGCAATGACTTACAGGAAATATTTTATGCAGAAATGTCCCCTGTTGCATTATATTTCAATGCTTTCATTACTTCTTAAAACTAGGAGGGTGGCAGAGGTCATTACGACCTCTCCCTGCTTCCCAGCAGCCGTGCCGCACCTGAGAGTCACACACCACTATGCGGAAGGCTGGCTGTTGTTTAGTAAGCCCCAAAACATTAGAAAAGTCTCCAGAAATCGGATTGGCGCCCATTCTTAATGTGGTTTCTATTTGGGGTTTCAATGGGATAATAGTGTAGTCGACTAGTGTTGACATAGACACGTGAATTCTGGGGCTCCTAATTGGAGTACCCTGCCCTGTCTTGCCATCTGACTCTGTTCTGAAGAACTTTATGTTCTTTGCATGGAAACCATTATCCCAGACTTCCAATTTATATATCTGCCCAAATCTGCTGAGTCCCACCTGACATCATGCCACCCCACCCCAATTCTGAACTGCAGCCATTTTCCTGTTGAACCCTTGTTATCATTGCCACTGCCAGGAGCAGCTTCTTCACCATTATTAAAAAGCATGAATTGAGCTCTTGATTAAACAAGACACTGCTTGAAGCAGAGGCTGACCCTACCCTCTAGGAGCCGCAACTCTCAGGCAGATGCCCTAATGCAGACCCACGTCTCTAAGTCAGTGAGTTGGTCACATCGATCAGTGGTTAGGGGCAAGCATATGTATTTAGGGAGGAAGACAGAGTCAGTATCTAATGGACAAAAGGCCTCAGTGATGCTTTCTGCCGCTCCTCTGGTCCTAAAGTTCTTGCTGGCTTTTCTTCCTTCAGAGGCAAAGGCTGGGCTCCTGTAGGGGTAACCCTGACACACCTTCTGCAGGGAGAGCCAAGGAAGCCCCAGCCCCAGGGCCTGACCCACAGAGGCTCTAGCTTGACCTGGTATTCCCAACCCCAAAGTGAGGGGAGTTGACTCATGTCTCGTGGGGTGACTTGTGACCAGTGAGCTCCAGCAGACCAGAAGGACCTGTGGATTAACTGCTGGCTGTGCCTCACCACCACAGACTATTCTGAGACATAGTGTTCACACCAGGCTTCCCTGGATACCTCCTGAGTGACTGAGCCACCAGCTGCTTTTCACTGGCAAGGCAGGGCCAGCTTGGTAACACACTATTTGTTCTCCTTCCTTCCCTACCTCTCCTCCTTTGCTTCACTTTTGCTTCCCTGGGACCCCACCCCTCAATAAAGTGGTAACACATAGCTTCTGCCTTGAGCTCTACTTTCTAGGGAACCCAGGCTGTGACTGGGGTGAAGGACAGACAGGCAGAGGGGGCAAGGCCCAGGCTCTCCATAGCTTTGACAAGAATAGTCCTGCTTGCATCTGTTCTGTGCATTGGAATTCCGTATAAAATTTCATTGGAGCAAAGACTTTCACTGTATACATATTAAACTATGTTTAATCACCGATCTAGACTAACCTCCTCATTTTATAAACAATAAACTGAAACATAAAATGATTTTTCCCAAGATGCTTTAGTTAGAGTTATCTACATCTATTTGTATCCAAAGCCTAGCTTTTTCCACAACAGTGGTTTTTAAGCAACGGGACATATTGGAATCATCTAGGAACCTAAGAAAATGGACATGTGCCTAAGTAGCTGTCTCTTTCCTTGGAAAGACAAGGGGCAGGATTGGCTCTGAAGAAGGCTGAGCAAATGCTGAGGCCAGAAGTGGACTCTCTACCTATCTGGCACAATTCTGCTTGAGAATCTATTGCTCACACCATCAGCAGAATCCAGTGCTTGGTTTACATAATGCAAAGGTTCAGTGGAAATTTTCACTGGAGAAGCCACCCCTTTATTCACATTTGAGAGTAGTCATAGGAAAGTGCTTGTCTTAATCCAGTGTTTCTCAGTGGATTCCAGGTTCACTACACAGTTAATCTACTTTAGTGATTTCACAATCCATGTGAGTGTATTAAAGGCTCTGAGAAGTCCTGCAGCAAGGAGTATCTTTAGCTTTGCTTTACACCCAGGGTCTTGCAAACTTATTTCACTGCGGAAACTTTTTTGTATGTAATGCCTATTCACTCCCCTGCAGAATATACTTTGGGAAACTCTGGTCTATTTTAAGTATTACTTTCAGGAAAGCAGGTCTGAGATGGAGAGGAAGAAAATGAACTCCAACTGACTCTAGCAACATTAGCTGACATTCCAGGCAGGCTGCTTCAGTTGCACATCCTGACGTCTGCTACTGTCTCCTCTCACTCTCTAACCCCACCATGAGAACGGAAGCAATCCACCAGCTATGCCTTGCTTACTTCTTTCCTCTTGGCCTCTGGGTCAAAGCCAAGGAATGATTGGTTCACCTTCTAGGTTGAGCCTCCACACTACCAAAAGGGAAATCCAGCTGTGCTCATTCAAGAAGAGTTCAGTGAGTATGTCAGATAAGGAACTGATCTCGAGCGAAGACCAGGAAAGCCTTTCAACTGCCATGGTTTTCCTTTCCTAAATTTCCAATGACCTCTTCCTCCACTGCTTCTGTCCTACTTCATAATGAAAATACTCTACCCTGTAAGACCTTGGGAATTGATTCAGTGAGGCTGTGTTCAGCACATTGACTGCGGAGACTATCCTCTTAGCTAGTGATCTGTTTTGTGTCGGAGTGACAAAACATCCCAAAATCCAATTTGCTGTTGCGAATCCTGGTTCATGGAGGAAACACCATAGAGGGGGAGGGGAAGATCCAAGCTTAGAAGGAAAAGAGAGGATGCCTGAGATCTCGCCAACACCTGTTGGTTTCAGTTTGCACAGGACTTTACCTCCCAATGTTTTATCCACTCATTCCTACTGCTGCCTCAGAGGGGGAGGTGATGAAATTCCAAGTGCACCCCTTCTAGCCACCTCAAGTTGGACAGAACTTTCACTCACTTTACAGTGTAGAGAAGTCAAAGAAATAATGCATGGAATAAAAGTTTGTCTTTTGGAGAAAAAGAAAAAAAAAAAGGCAAGTAACCAAAGTGCCTCACTTGTTGCTTTTTCCTAAAATGTTCAGACCAGAGGGACTGAGTTTAGCCCTGGCTTTGGAGTGGGACAGAACCCAACCGGGCCCATGGGCTCCTTCAGGGATTTACACCCACACCTTTTTGCATCAGGATGTAATTCCTAATGCCTTGCCTTAGCCTGCACCATCTCAGGTCTGAATTATTTTCTTCGTGCAAATGGGGACCTATCAAAATTCCTCCAAGTGCTACAGGATGGCTATCCCCTGACATGGTCCATTGGCACCAACACGCGATGAGTCTCTGCTGCAACCACCATAGGATCCAGGCACCCAGCATGGCATGATGTCCCCAGGCACAGATTTCTTCCCTGCTTCTGGATCCTGAAGTCAGAAACTCTAGGAGTAATAAATGAATGAATGAACAAGTGTCAAGTATCTACCGTGAGTGGTGTAATGGTAAGAATCTTTGCCCAAGAGTGAAAAAATCATCCATCCCTTAGCAACCTGGGGCCTTGAACATCTCACCTAAACTCTCTTCTCAGCCTTAGTTTCTATGCTATCAAAATGGGAATAAACAATATCTACCTTGCACAGCTATTTTAAAGATGAAATGAGGAAGTGTTGTTTCTACAATACTAGCAATTTGAAGCAGTCACCAGGGAGAATTAGACTCCTATCACAATTGGAGCCTCATAGAGTCTAAAGTAAAGATGGGGACTTCACTCATTCATTCATTCACTCATTTTTTCCTGGGAGAAAATGGGAATTGCCAAATGAGGTGACAGTCACCCTCAGGACCTGAGCACTCTGCTAGAATGATCCATGCAATTTTATAACCTACCAACAGCCAAGGAGAAGACTCATCTCCCTTGAAGAATGGGGAAATCGAGGCTCAGTGAATAAATCCATTTGCCTGGCATCACAGAGGTAGTGCAAGAGACTAGGGACCAGATATTCTAAACTTCCTCCCAAGCACTCACCCATAAACCTCCCAAGGGGGCAGCAGAACAGTGAGCACATATATTCTAAGGAGGAAACCAGCACAGTGATGAGGAGAAAGGTCAGATTGCTCACAAGTGAGACTTGGCTCCATCACTAAGTGGCTGTGTGATCTGGGACAAAGTCTTTAACCTCCTGCATCTCAGTTTCCTCCTGGAGGAAATAGGGACCATAATAGCCTATCTAGGTTGTTATGAGGCAAACTACTTAAATGGTGCCTAAACCAAATGAGTGCTCAATAAATATTGGCCACCATCATCATTAATTATCATCTTCCATTCCATTGTTTTTACAAGAACTGAAACCAATACTAATATCCTCACAGCCTCTTCCCTTGGGAGGCTGATGCCACAGGACCAGACAAGGGTGTGGGGGCATACACAGACTCACACAGGGACTCAGGAAGCTCTTCTTCCAGGCTGCCCCACACCATGCAGGGAAGCAGCCTCCTCCTTCAGGAACAAGGCCTGGGCTCTTGTTCCAGGGGAATCAGGACCCCTGCCTGCCTTTCGTTTTAAGATCCATCTCTCACCACTTAGCAGCAGAGCCCCCTTCAGTCTCCCTGCGGGCTCCACCTTCCTACCGCAACTTGAATGGTACAGCCTGGGCAGTGAGGGCAACATGAAAGAAGAAAGAAAAAGTCTGGGCAGCTAGAGGGGATCGGGTGGGAGTCTGGGGAGGGAGCAGTGGAGCTTGCAGCTTTTAAAGAGACAGTGTCCTGTCCACAGGGCCCTGTGTGGACCAAGCATAGCTCGATAGAGCCTATAGGCCAATTACCCTAATCATGTGCATCTCCCAAACAGCCGTTTGATTTATTAGTGAGACGTCTTTTTAAAATGCCGCTCTTAAATATAAATAACACTTAATCATCCAGCTGTCGTTAAATTCATGTTATATTGATTTCTTGGAGTGCCGCAAATTTGAGGGCGAATGGGCTGGCGGATGTGCGCACAAAGCCAAGAGGTAGATTAGCAAGTGGTGGGGGCGGAGAAGTGGGGGTTGGAGGAAGAGGAAGGGAGGTGTCAAGGGAGGGAAATGAACCTACTCAATAGCCCAGGGTCTGAGCCAGTTTCACATTGGGTAGCGCTGGACACAAATAAGAAGAGAGGAGATGCTGGCACATCGGTTGCATAGTCTAATGACAGCCAAGACCATGGTCGTGTTTTCTGTATTGCTGCCGCCCCCTTGTAACCCACCACAGAGCTGCTCCAACAGGTCTCTGATGTGCATTGTCTGCGTATGCCTTCTCTAGGTGAGGATGGGGAGAAGCAGCTAAGAAATGCCCCCTAGCTGACTAGGAGGAGAGAGATCCACTGCGATTTCTTTGCATCAAAGCCTGATAACTATGAATCAAGAGTGGTTAATGACCCAGCCCCTTTAGCTCTCTCCCACTTCAGGACTGCTGCCATCCTAGAAAGCCCCCACTTCATTCCCAGCAGCCCTCATTGTGATGAAAAGGATCCCGAGGCCAAGTGTGTGTAGGCAGACTATGCCGTGCAGATTTCCCTGTCTGCAGGGAGTAGCAGCAGCAGGCGACAGAAAGGCACAGAGAAGGAGAAAGGAAACAAGTTGACTGCCTTGGAGTCCTCCAGAAATGTCTGCAGTGTCCCAGTGGGCATCCAGGAGGAAGTCCTGGGAGGACAGACGAGAGCCCCGGGAGGTGTGATTGTGTAAGAAGCTTGTAGGTGACCCATGCCTAGTGCTCACAGGAGAGCTGCCTTAAGCACCATCTACCAGGCAGTGAGGGTCTGCTGAAAAGAAGCATTCATGGCTGGGGTATTTCTAGTGTGACTCTCTTCCCAGTGAGAAAGACCTCAGAGAACTTAAAAGGAAGGGCACAGAAGAGTGGCAGAGAGGGTGAATGACAGCGTGGCATGCTCCAGGGCTGGGCAAGAGAGCCAGGAAAACGTGATGTATACTCCGCTTTACAGAGATGTTAATTAATGCCTGCCTTGTCCTAGAAACCAAATTAGTACCTAATGCTAAGTGCAGAAAGTGCAGAGATTTTTTGAACCCAGATGTTTAGCTTATAACCAGCATAATGATACTAGCTTTGCATTAAAATGATGGATCCTGAGGCTGCAAATACATGAGAAAGGAAAGACGGTAGGGAGGAAAGCAGAGAAAGGAGTGGAGGTCTACAGGGAAGACACAGACATTTCAGGAAGACCCTGTACCCTATCCCTTTGCCTCTTCCAGGTCCCATGAGGGGCTGTTTACCTGGGAAGCACCCGCTGTTGCTGGAGCTCATAATTTCTTTTGCAAACCATGTGCTGCTGTACGCGTAGGTGGGATCTGCCTGTCCACGCCCTCAAGGGGCATGTGGGGAGAAATGTTCCATTTCTTCCACAGCCCAGAAGACAGAGGTGGACCCCATTGTCACACATGGTGGGGGGGGGGGGGAGCTGACCACATTTAGCCAGACTCTGAGAACGCATGTGTGTATATATCTTGGGTGTGTGTGTGCACACGCCCACCATTCCTAAAAAGCAAATAAGGTTTCTTCCCCCTACTGGGGTCTCTCCATTGTGAGAGATTTGCTTTATTCCGTCTATGCTTTTCAATCAATCAAAGGGCAGCTCACACAGCACACAGCAGGAATACAATCTCCCTCCCGGGGCGTCTGCGCTTCTCCCCAGCCTATCCAGAGACCTTTGCAGGAGCTGAAAAAAGTTTGGAAATAGCGGAGTCAGGGTGCTGAAAAAGCCCTTTCATTCAGCCCCTATCTTCAGGATTTACAAAAACAACCCAAATTCTGAGCCTAGCACTGGGGCCTCCTTGTTCAAAAGAATGTTTGCTCCTCTTCCATCACGTTCTGGAAGGCTCCTAACATATTTTTTCCACTGGTGGGTCTGTGGGATACTCTGAACACATGATCTTGGACAGAGGGTACAAGCTTATTCAGTTTTGTGGGAGAATGATATGATCAGGTTGCCTAGAAAGCTACCTCAAAGTGACAGCACCAGAAACACAGGAGCTTGTACATGTATATTCAATTCTGAATTTGACTTGGATCTCATGTTCTTCTCCCTATGAAAACTGAGACCCTAAATTAGTTGCTCTTAGACCCCAAGAAGGGAACTATGGAAAAGCCTCTTAGAACCCCAGCCACTTCCTACCTCCTCCAGAAAAAGTTAAAATGAGCAGCCTGTGAAATTCCAGCCAGAGAGAACAAGAATGAAAATGCTTGCGGGAAATAGGACCTTAAAGCACGGGCTTCTGGGGAGTGATTCTACAATAGGAGCAGCCCTGGGCTCTGGGGAACGCTGGCAGACCCACGATTGCCTTGCCTCCTCCGGTGGGCACTGCCGCCGCCATCGCGAGGGAGGGGAGCCTCCTCTTTTGGAGGACTACACCCCTCGTGCTTCCCACTTCTAGTTCTCTTTCTCAGACACACACCACGAAAGGCATGTGACAGGTGTTCGCCAGCCAGAGGCACCGGGGAAGGCAGCCCCATGTGCCCAGGAAGGGTAGGGAGGTGAGAGGGGACCCAAGTCCTGTGTCTCCAAGTCCTGTCTGCTTGCTGCTAAGCAGGGACTGAGGCTGTGAATAAGGTCATACCTTTTAAGGAGGATCGGACCCCCGTACCTTCCCTAGACAAGCAACATACGCGGCGATGCTTTAAGCCGCTTTCTGCCTGAAATCTCGGCGCATTCCGGGGAAGCAGTGCCACGCTTCAGAAAGGCGTTTGTGCTGCCTCTTACTGGGGAAACGCAGTGTCTGTTTCATATGCGCCGCCCTACAGAACTGCAGCCCCAACCGCCTATGTGGCCTCCTCCCCGGGCGCTGGGCCACCACTCTCCAAATATGCGTCCGAATATCTGTGGGTCTGTCTCCCGTTGAAATCCCAGGGTGTCCAAAGGCCACGGGACCCCGATGACACTGGGTGGGTCTCTGGAGACCTCTCAGGACTTCTCCCGTTTTAAAGCCCAGCTCGGGACGAAAGGGGCTGGGAGCTGAAAAATTGCTCCCTCAACCTCCCCGGTTGGGAGGCAGAGCCGGGAATACACAGAATCCCACCCCGAAAGTCCCGGGAAAGAGAAGTCTGAGTCCGGGAGCGTGAGAGGAGAACACACCCGGGAAATCCCTGCTCCGGCCGCTGCACCTCCGCGGGCGTCCAGGTGGGACGTGGGCAGGTGCGCGAGCGCCGTGTGTGCCGGTGTGGATCTGTGTGTGTGCCTGCGTGTGTGCGTGTGCGTGTGCCGCGGGCTGGTTCCGGGACACCGAGGACTCCCGGGCCGGCCCAGGTCTCTCCGACCGCGCTGCCCTCGCCGCCCGCCCGGCCCCACTCCCCGGCCGGCCGGCTCCTTACCTGGACGCGCCGCGTTTCCCTCCTTCAGCGGGAGCGCCGCATTGACACTGCAGATGGAGCTTATGCCGCTGCCTCTCGCCCTCCTCTGAACGTGTGCGTGTGCGCGCGTGTGGCTGCCTCCTCCAGCCCCAGCCCCGAACGCAAATACTCCACCGAGGCACAGGGAAGCCGGGAGCAGCCGAGGAACGCGGAGGGCGCCGAATCAGAGCCTGCGGGGCTTGACAGCTCCTCTTGCGGCGTCCAAGGTGGGCGTAATGTCCAACAAAAAGGTCGGAAAATGGGGATCGATTCCGAACACCCCTTTCCTCCACCCAGCCCCGGAGCCCGAGCAGCGGCGGCGGCTCTCGGGGGCTGCGGTAGCGACGCGGGGCTGCCCCCCTTCGTCCCCACCCCCGCGGGCTGAATGTCCTTGATGCCAAGCGGGCACAGCGGCGTCACTCCGCGCCGCCCATGCTCTCCCGGTCGGGCCGCTGCCCGGGCGCGGCGAGTGCGCGGGGGACCCGCCGGGGAGCGCTCTCGGAGCCTCCGCGCGCCTCTCTGGGTAGCGGCGGACGCCCCCGGGCAGCCCGCGGCCGGCCGCGCCGCGGCAGCCCGCACCCTTGCCGAGGGACTCGCCGGGCAGTGCCCTGGGGCCGGGGCTGGGGGGCCGCGGGAGCCGCCGGCTGTTCCCCTGGGAGGCGCGGGGCTGCGGCGGTGGTGGCGGCGGCGGCTGGCGCTGCGGCGGCGGAGAGCTCGGCCGCGGGCCGAGCCGGGCCTCCCGGGCGCGCCCCCGGCCCCCCGGGCGAGCTGCTCGCAAAGTTTGCAGGGGGCAGGGAGCGGGGCCGCCGCTGGCTCGGCCGCCGCCGGAGCTCCCGGGCTGCCTGCTGCCGCCGCGGCTCGCTGCTGCTGTGCATTGAAGCCCGGCCAAGCGCTGCAAAAACTCCAGCTGCCTGGCGCTCTCTGGGTCCTCCTCTCCTCCCTCCCGCCCTCCCTGCTTCCCTTCCTCCCTCCCTCGCCTCGCCTCCTCTCCTCCCTGCCGCCCGCCGCCCGCCGCCGCTCCCTCTCTGGCTCGCTCTCGCTGGCTCGGAGCTCGAGGCTGACATCTAGACCGAGGGAGAGCGGCCGGCAGAGGGGGCAGGGGGCGCCTCCCTAGACGCTCCCACCCGCCGCCGCCTGGCTTGCCGGCTCTCCTCCGCACCAGCGTTTGCCGACACCCCCTCTGGGTTCCCTCGGCCCGCACGGAGCTACCCTGGCGGTGGCGATGTGGGGCGGAGAGGGGGGCATACATGGGTGACTGGGGCGCAAGGCACGCGCTCAGAGGGAGGCACTCAGCCGCCTCGGAAGGTGCGGCTCTGGGCACTGGCCGTCGGAGGGACCTCAGGTGCTCAGAGCTGACACAAGCGCACACTGACGCTGAGGCATACACCCATTCCTAGTGAGAACCCCTCCCAACACCCCGCCAAGTCACCCCCACATGGCACCCAAGGAGGCCGAGGACACTGAGGGCACAAGGCCTGCACGAGAGAACATGAGTGGCCAGTGCCCCAGAGCTGGTTTGGTAACCTGACTTTTCCAGTCATGTTTATACTGAGCGGCTCTCCTGGCTCCTCTCTTCTCTGAAACCCTAGATCCTAGACTACAACCAGAACAGACCATGCCAACATCAGGGTGGTTTCTGAAGCCCAAAGAAAGAAATCACCATGTGGCTCTGGTTTAGGCAGTGAAGATGGCGAGTGGGTGGCACTACCTCCCAAACCTCTGCCTAGATCCCCCTAGGAATGGGCCCACCCACCAAGACAAACCGAAGGGATTCCCACACCTGTTAACTCAACTCTGTGCGTACCTCCCTCATCCTCATCCCTGCTCCCACCATAGTCTCAGGGAAGCGGCACCTTCAGCAGTGTCCAGTAAGCGTTCCCTGGGATAGGCAACCATCAAGGACGACCCTCTAAAGGAGCCCATGGCTCTTGGCCTCTTCTCTCCTGTCCCTTCTTAATTTTCCCTGTCCTCACACCCAGCAACTCCCTGCCCATTACTGTCCCTCCCATCGAAACATCTCAGAGCCTCCTTATTAGATGGACATGATTGATAATGGCTTAAATTCCTATACCTCCCTATAGGGGTTATATTCTCACAGAAATCAAAGTTGTGTGAATTGGGGAGCCTATGAAAGGAGCTGTGAGATGACAGCTTAAACAAGCCCCAAGGTGAGCAGCACATGTAGGTCAGGCTTGGCCCAGTGAGGACCCTGCTGAAACTTTGCTCTCACCAATGAGAAGATGAACCAAGCCAGAATGAGGAGGAAACCAGATGTTTGATTCTTTGATTAAAGGATATTCCAGGAGACAGCGTGGAGCCCTTTTAGTCTCTGGTTCTCTGCTGAGTATTGCATGGTCGAGAAAGCAGCAAGGAGTTATCTTATTAAGCTTACGTGAATACATTGATCTGACTCCACTCTTCCCAGAAACCCTGAATCCCAGACTCCAGATAAAGCACACAATATCAGGTTAGTTTCAGAAGTCCAGAGACACACATAACAAAATCACTCAATGCTACTGCCTCTTGGACATCCTTCCAGGGTGGAGGAAGCCCAGGGCCAAATGCCTCTCTATGCAAGACTGGGATTAGCATGAGGCCAGCTGGGCACTGAGGATACAAAATCGAAGGAGGCCCCCTCACCCCAAGGTCCATGTAAGGTTTGCATCACCTGATCCTGGCACTGCTTCTAAGTGTCCCTTTTAAAATTGCTGCATGGGTCCATCACGGCCCATTTCCGGAAGTGACAGCCCGGATAGCCCCACGGAAGTCCCTAATGGGTTACTTAAGGAATATCGTTCAATAAAAGCAGGGGTGGGGGGGGACTCCTTTCGAACGTCTGTTGACCACTCAGCTTTCAGGGTATGCCATAAAATGCTGAAAGGAAGGGGGGAAGGTGAGAAAACAGCTCTGTCTCCATTCTCAGTCATTCTAGCATGTATTTTTAATACAATCTGATTGTCTTTTTCCTCCTCGTATCGGGTGTGTGTGTGTGTGTGTGTGAATATGGCTTGAGTTCCAGGCCCATTTCCTGATGGATGGACGGGAAGTCAAAGACCTTTTTTTTTTTTTCCAGAGGTGGCAAATAAAATGTGTTTATTATTCTTTATCTCCTGCCTAGTGTGTGGTGTCATTTATTTTCATTCAGAGAAATGAATGCCATGTGGCGCCTGAAGAGTAATAACAGAGCCAAATGACAGGGAAGACATACAGGAAAAAGCTGGACCAGCCATGGGCAGGTGAGGGGCCCAGCCAGCTCTCTCGTTGTTAATGGGGCCATATCTCAAATTGCCTTTTCCCTGCTTGCCTTCCACTGAATAACACGGTAAAAGGCATACGGAAGGGGGCAGTTATCATATTATTGGGAGGAGGCGCAGAAAGGGTCAAATTAGCCGCAGTAGAGGATGTTTTTTTTCAGTGATGTCCCATTGGATTGACTCCCTTAAGTTAGGAGAATGGAATGGGGTGGGATGAGTAGGGCCTCTACATTGGAAGTTAGAAAACACGTGTCCTACTCCTGGCTCTGTCATCGGCCAGCTTTAAAATTTGGAGTGGGTCACATCCTCTCAATGATACCTCATCTCTCACCTGACACATTCGCCCCTTAGAGTTGCAATGACATTCAAAGGACATACCATTTTATTAATGTGCTTTGAAACTCTAAGGTAGGTACAAAACACATGTAGGGAATTAGAGTCACTTTCCAGACGAATGTATTTTTTTTTTTTTTCAGATAGAACGATACAATGAGGGTAGGCCTTCTGCTATCTTGTCCCCACCCTATGAATAAATACACAGGCAAAAGCAGCATCTTCCCACAGTTCAAAATGTGTTTCTGCATTAGGTAAAAGCTCTTCTGGCTCTCACACCTCCTCTACCCCCTGTCCCTTGGTGAGGGCTAAGGGAGACACAAGTAGGACCATCTAGGTGTCCCCTACTGACAATGGCTCTGTGAGTCACTCCCTCTACCCCTCGCCTGGTCACGAAGCTGGTTATGTCATTGTCTGGACCCACGGCCACAAGAGGGAGAGGCTAAATGGCACATTGCTTCAGAGAGTCCTGTTTTCTAAAGAAGCTATGTTTGTGGGACTTGGGTTGGGGTTTATTGCTGGGTTTAGACAGAAAAAGTGTTGGTTCATCTCCCACGGCTGAATAAAAGGACCAGTTTAATAGGAAAGAGCAGAAGAAACCCTTAGGTTTCCCTTCACTCAGCTACCACCATTTTATTAGCCTAGGAACAGTGCTGCTATTTAAGTTGATAAAAGCCAGATTTGCTCGTTAAATAAATCACCAGAGCCTAGTGGTGCTAAAGAGACATTTTCTTTCCCCGAAGAGCTGCCCCCATGGCTGGGTCTTGTACCTTGCACTGGATAGAAAAACCACAGGCAGGCAGTCAGCAGCTTAAAAACCTAAATTGTGGCGCCACCTGCAGGACAGCAGGAATATCATCAGTATCCCACAGCTCAGCAGAGGAGGCAAGAGGAGCCTTCCGCGGTGACACAGGTGAGGCCAGGGTCCCCTCTGGCCCCTGCTTTCTGCATGTGTCACCACATGTCCACAGCACACTCCAGCAGCCTTTAATCTGCATTCTCCTTGAATGCTGCCATTTCGAGGGATGGGCAGCAGCTCTCAAGATTCTCAGTCCATTCAAACTAACTTATTCTTCCATCTGTCTCCTAAGGGACTAAGTGGACCTCTAAGCCAAGGGTTCTGTCTTCAAGACTGGACCATGGAACAGTAAAGCAGAAAGGAGAAGCGACTGCCTTTCGAGGAAGATGAGGGGAGTAACATCCTTGTGTCACCACAGGGCCTACTAGTAGGTTGAACTTGGTGGCTGGGTATTCTTAGTAGACCCAACTGTTCCAGGCTTCCCTAGCATGTGGGTGCAAATGAGCACAGAGATATTAACATCTGAATCTCAACTCCCAGCCTTTTCTGCTCAGATAAGACTTTGGCCACCACTGAAAAACCCCTCCCCGTCTCCTCCCATTATGTCAGAGACCGCCACTGGTGGGTGTGCTTAGGAACAAGTCTGACCACTTCATTCACCACAAGTACTCTCTTGGAAATCCACTGCCCATGAGCCATTTGATGGAAGGACATCTCTGCATTACCAGCTCTGTGGTTGCCCTCTGCAAGGGCACCTCCACCCGGCTGCACTGCTGGACATGGCAAGCTCTGCTACCGTGCCGTGGCTTTCCAAGCCACAATGGGGGGTTGGTGTTTAGGTGGGGAGGACACCCCTCTCCTCCTACACACACACACACTGTGGATCTTGATCCTCTGGGCACCAAAACAACTCCCATGCCTCCCATGGTCCAAGTCTTACTCCCCTTCTTCCCCAGACCCTTTCATCCACTGCCCCCTCTCCAGAATGCTTCCTTCTCTTTCAACTAACAACAACAAAAAAAACTTGTCTTTTTAACTACAGAAACCAGAAGTTAGAGGATATTGTGAGGTGAGGGGAGATGGAGGGAGGGAGGGAGGGGGTGTGACTTAACTCCATTGGCCAGAAACAAGAGAGTCCCAGATCTGGCCAGAGCCATGTCTTACTACAACAAGAAAGAAGAAATGCCTCAGTGTAACCCTTCTTGGGGTTAATTCCTGGGAGGCACAAGGTCCCGTAGTATGCCTGCATTACAAGGACTGGATACAGTTCATGTCTCCCACATGGTGCCTCTCTCTTGGCACTGCCTAGTACACTGGCTAAGTAGTTTAAATGAGTCACTTGGCCCCTCTGGCTGGGGTGCACATAACAGAAAGGCCTCAAGTTGTTTTCCCTGTGATGAAGATGGATTCGTGCTGATGGGTTGAATGCTCTTGCCTGGTAATACATTTACAAGATGGTGGCCAGGTGGTCTGAGTGTAAGCTGTTCTAAGTGACCGTGGTTGCCAGCCTCCAAAATGGCCCCAGTGACTCTCAACCAGAGGTATTCATGCCCTCATACAGTCTGCTCCCACAATGAATCAGAGCTGACTTAAGTGACCAAGAAGTGACGGTGTCCAAGGCTAGGTCAAAAAAAGACACTTTAGCTCCCAGCTTGCTCTCTTGAGTCCCTTGGACCTGCTATGTGGTGGGAAACTGAGCCTACTCATGAACAACCAGTGCCAGCTTGCCAGCTCCATGAGCGAGCCACCCTAGGAGCCCATCCTCCAGCCCCAGTTAAGCCTTCAGATGATTTCAGCCTTCAGAAGCTTCCAACTGAGATCCCAGACATCATGGAGCAGAGATAAGATATGGTTTTATGCCAGAGATTCATTATGCAGTAACAGATAACAAATACAGTGATTTGCAGGGAAGATATCATTCCTCTGACCTTGACCTCATTAACCTCTTAAGCTTATGATTTGAGCCCACTTGGCTTTAGAATAAGAAGGACAAAGTGGGGCATGCTTGATGCATGATAGTCTCATACTGGGCAGGACTGAGCACCAATAGATGTCCTGCCAGTCACTCCCTTCAGAGCTCCGGGGTTAAGCCTCTTAGTTCATCTCAGTGTGTTACATGGAAATGAGAAAACCCAATGAAGAGGCTTGAAAGCATCCACGTACAGAATACTGAAATCCAGCACTCACTTGAGATGGGCCATCATCAGTTCAGTTCCAGAGTATTGGCCATCAGAGACATTCAAGAGACAGGCAGAAAGTTGTGCCGAGTCCTGTTCACTTTCACAAGCTGTCTGGCACCTGCCTCTGCCAGAGAGCCTTTTGGAGGTGAGGTTGAATGGGGCTCCAGGGTGAGGCCTTGCACCTGCTAAGCACCAGGCCCAGTGGTGCTGAAAGTGTTCCCTACATCTGATCCTGACCCATGCTGCACCACGGGGCAGGAGGGAGGCCCAACGATGCTTCCCATAGATGGCAAGTAGAGTAAAAAGAGACTAGAAGCGAGACGTGATTGAAAGCTGATCATCCACTTTCCCTCCACACCATTCTCCTTGAGGACTTCTCGCATCATCTTCTCTCTTGTGCCCTCAGCAGCTTCCAGAGAGCTCAGTGGAGCCTGCAGGCTATCAGCAGAGCCAAGGCATATACAAGGATTAGGACGAGAGAAGAAGGGAAGAAAGAGGCAAAGAAGAATGAAGGGACAGGAGTGCCTATGCAAAGCGGAGAAAGAGAGCTGCAGACAGTTGCCTTAGGGATTCTGAGGACAGTGCTTAGGCCCAAGGTGACCTCTCCCCACTTTAGTGTCCATCTCCAGGGCTCTGTGGCCTGGCTCCATTCTCCTTCTGGCCCTATTTTCCTGGCCAGGCCCTATATTCTTCCTCTGTTTTTAAAGAGCTTTCTCTTAACGCAGCCCTGCTGACTGTAACCTTCACAAATGTGAGGTGTCCCTTGTGGAGTCCAGAGACAGCAGGGGCCGTCGAAGCCTGAAGTCCACAGAGGTGTGTGGTAGCACATGAGGGTGGGGGAGGGCCAATTGTGCCATATCTCCCCAACTCTGCAACAAGCGATGCCAGGTCAGTCGCTGGAAATCAGCCACTGTGGATGTATTGCACTATGGGAATTGGCACATGCTACAAATCGGGACTTTTGTTTTTGTGGAGAGCTGGTTGTTAAACACCTGCCAGTACACTTCTGGCAGGGCCAATGATGGGCCTGGATAAGACAGGTCAGCCCAGGCCTGCCCAGTTCTCAAATGATTGTTCGTGGGAACCCATCAGATACATGAACTGCATCAGCCCAGTTCAGGGTCAAAGTAAGAGTTTCTTTCTGTCCATACCCCACCTTTTGATTATAAGAAAATATTAATATGGACTCTTTCTATTAGCTGTTCTTTCCAAGTCCTGTAGGTAAGGAGCCTTTATTCATGGTTTTTGACACTAAAATCAAATTGTTATTCTTTCCTGCTAGGTAAACTGAGGCAAGAGATGTTGACGTGACCCATGGGTGTGTAGGAAGCTTGAAATGTACATCTGGTAACACCTGTCATTTACTCCCTCCACCTCAAGATTAATGCACTGGGTTTGGCGGAAATTCTATTTTCATTTCCTCAAAGTACTGCATTAAAATTACCGTACATCCATACAACAGAACATGGTGCAGATGTAAAACAAAATGGAAACAAAATAAAGTAAATCTATGTATGCTGCTCTGAAAAACAACGGCAAAATGCAGAACGGTGTATTCATGTATATCTTTGCATATTTTGAATATACAAAATAGGCTTGTACATACATAGGACATTTTGGAAGGATACACAAAAAAACTTAACAGCAGAAACCTCAGAATGAGAAACAGAGCAATATGTATTTTCTTAATTTATTGTATATTCTTTATTCTTTTTGATGTTTTACCACGTGCAAGTACTACATTCTCTATTTTTCAAAAAGCTAGTTGAAAATGAACAAAAAAATACTGCTGCTAAAAACATCTTTCTCACACCGCCAGTCCTCTGCTCACTCTCTCTTCTCAAATCCAGCCAACCACTCCTCCACCCCATCTGTATCATATTTGAGCTTGCCTTTGTTCTAGTTTCCTACTAGATGCACCCTGTTGCTCCTCTTTTGTGGGCTGCCATGAAGGTCACACAGCAGCCTATCTGCCTAGGCAGACAGCTCAGTGGATCTGGTAAACGTCCCAGAGAATGAGACTTCATCTCTCATTTCCTAAAGACCAGCCAGTATCCTACTTGGCCAGAGAACTTCTGTTTGGCACTAGATTGATTTTAGGGGGATTCCAGGGATGCTCCAGCACCTCCTTTCTATGCTAAAGCAAGCAGCTTTAGATCAAGTCAAAGGAAATATCCTTCTACATTGGAGTCAGTAAACTCATGGAAACTAACACTCAGACATGGTACAGGCCAAAAATAGGATGACTTCAGGAGACATTTAGATAGCAGCGGGTGAAAGCTCCATATTGTTATTAATGTTATCAGGAACTGTGTAGGGAGAGACAAAGAAAAACCAGAGACAGGCAAATGGCATTCCAGTTTTGCAAAAGGGGAAAATAATGTAAGTTCTGAAAAACACAAACAAATGAGTGTGGCCCCCCAAAGTGACCACTGGATCACTAAAAGATAGATGTGTAATTATTTAGAAAAGGATGTGATTGATCACTAGGAGTAAGTCTGGAATCACTGTCTTAATCATTTGGGGCTGCTGTTATGAAATGCCACTCTCTGGGTGGCTTTAACAACAAACATCTATTTCTTATGGTTCTGGAGGTTGGAAGTCTGAGATGAGGGTGCCAGCATGGTCAGGTACTTGGTGATGGCTCCTTTCCTGTTTATGTCCTCACGTGGCTCTTCCTTGGTTCATTCAAGCAGACAGAGATCTCAAGTGACTCTTCCTCTTTTTATAAGGACTCTATCCATCATGTGTGGGGGCTCTACCCTCATGACCTCATCTAAACCTAATTACCTCCCAAAGGCCCCAACTTGGGGGGTTAGCGCTTCAACATACGAATTGGGAGTGGGATGACACATTTAGTCCATAGCAATCATGAAGAACAAACTTGGTTAGGCTGGTCTTGCTCTCTAACTCAACAAGGCTGTGAGGCTTTTATATCAAGGAAACGTAAGAGAGAATATCTGAACTGCATCAAGGCATTTAATAGGCTCTTTAATAAAATCCTTGTAGAACACCAGGCAATGTAGGCTGGTGAATTAATTGACTCAATGGTTAAACCCCAAAGATGTTCATTAACGCATCAAAGACAACATGAAGGAAGGTTTTCTTAGGGTATATGTCAGAGCTCTGTTCTCAGACTAATCCTATTCAACGCATTTACTAATGACTTGGGTAAAGATAGAGGAGACATGGTCATCAGATTTGTCTATGATTGCAATAAAAGAAACATATTAAATATAAGTATTTACAATCCTGCTCCATCCTAAAGAAAAAGAAACTTTTGCTGAATGTTGGGCATTTTGGGTGTTGACAGGGCATTTTGGTGTTGCCTTGAGGTACCATTCTAAGGAATAAAAAAGGTGAGCGAGCTTAACAGATCTTCATTTGAAAATATATGGCACTCAGGCCAGGCATGGTGGCTCATGCCTATGATCCCAGAACTGTGGGAGGCCGAGGCAGGCAGATTTCTTGAGCTCAGGAGTTCAAGACCAGCCTGGGCAACATGATGAAGCCCCTTATGTACTAAAAATACAAAAAAATTAGCCGGGCATGGTGGTGGGCACCTGTAGTCCCAGCTACTCAGGAGGCTGAGGCAGGAGAATCACTTGAACCTGGGAGGCGGAGGTTGCAGTGAGCCGAGATGGTGCCACTGCACTCCAACCTGGGTGACAGAGTGAGACTCCATCTCTAACAAACAACTAAAAAAAAATTAATTAGCTGGGTGTGGTGGCATGTGCCTGTAGTCCTAGCTGCTCAGGAGGCTGAGGTGGGAGGATCGTTTGAGCCCAAGCAGGAGGTCAAGACTGCAGTGAGCCATGATTGCACCACAGCACTCCATCCTGGGTGACAGAGTGAGACCTTGTCTCAAACCAAAAACAAAGTATGAGCTGAAGTGGACAATAAGCTCAATATGAATCAATAGTGAAACACTGCCAAAGTCAATGGGATCGTAAGCTGTATTAAAAGAGAATGGAGTCCCAAAGGAAGCAGTCCCACTCAACTTTGAGATAGGCAGACTATACCTGCATTATTTTATAGAGCTCAAGGCCCCACACTTTAAGCACTTTATAATAAGTTTGAGCACATTCAGGAGAGAGTGGCCGAGCCCAGAAGGGAATTAATTTGAAACAATCAAAGTAACTGGTGATGTTCAGCTTTGAGAAGTAAGGCTCAAGGGAACATAACAGCTTCAAATATTTGAAGGGCTGTCAAAGAGAAGAGCTGCTGCATTCCTTCTGTGTAACTTCAAGATGCGAAAGTAGGATCAGAGAATGGAACTTATCTTATTTAGACATATTTTGGCTTGATGTGAGGAATGTCTTTCTAATAGAGTTCTCTAAAGATAAAATACATTTTCTTGAGTGGTAGTGAGTTCTCCATCACTTCGTGTGGTCAGGAAGAAACCAGGGGATGCTCAAGTGAAGACTAGAGTTTGGATTGAATGACCTCTGATGTCTCTAGAGGTTTGAGATGTTTGTTGTTCTGTATTTATCATTGTATGCCGTATGGTGCTATAGGCTTTGCATTGACTTAGTAGATATTTATTAGGTGGAACTGGAATGCTTTTGGGGTAATTCCTAGGGAAGAGAACCAATATCCCACCCAAGACCATTACTAAGGAGAGAAGTCAAGGATGAAGCCAGAAACATAAGGCCAAGGGTGGGACAAAGGGAAGAGGCAGGCACAGAACTCAATTAAACCCTGCCTCTCCCCACTCTGCACTGTACACCTCATTCATCAGAATGCACCATCTTCCGCTTGTTGCTGGTCCATATGAATTCATCTTCCATGTTCCATTTGCCTACTGGATATTCATATAATCCAGGGCTCTGAATTTTTATTTATTTTTCTCTTTGGTTTTCAAATCTTCTTCCCATTCCACACTCCCCAGAGTTCCTGGTCTTTCTTCATTCTATGTCCAGAATCCTTTTGTCTCCCTTTTCTCTAGGTGGTCTCTCCCTTTCCTTGGGGGACCCTTTCCATTTCTCCCTTCCTACCCCCATAACCCTCTGAAGGCTTCAACAGTTAATAAGGTCCTGAAAACTAGAACAGGGATCTTAATGTCTCACAGAGGCCTCAGGTGATGAACTCAGTGTCAGGTAGCGTCATCTCATCCTATGGACTGTGAACCTGGAGGCTGGACAGGTTTTTGTCCTATGCCTAACTACACTGTGGACATTCTCCAAACTAAAAATAATTACTGCTTTTTCCTCCTCTAGTTTGTCTTAAATGACCTGAACAATGGTATTCTTATCTCTCCCTTGGAAGAAATTATTCTGTCATCAATGCACCTGTCTGTGAAATAATGTGTGCTTACTTCTTCTGCAGGAGTTCCAAATTTTGTCTAAATATCTCTTTGCCATTCCCAATTATGCTTCCTCCTGTACAGCAATCAGTATTATCAACACTGGCATCATTTTCTTCTCCTGAAAATAAAACTAAAGCACCCATATTTTCCTCCCTGGTGGCTTTATCAATATCTTTCAGGCATGATCATAATTTCCCTCCCTAATTCTTCATGCGTATTCAGACATAAAAACTACAGGAAGACAGAGAACACCTTGAGGAAGGAAGGAAGGAAGGAAGGAAGGAAGGAAGGAAGGAAGGAAGGAAGGAAGGAGGGAAGGAAATGGAAGGGAAGGGAAGGGAAGGGAGGAGGGAGGGAGGGAGGGGAGAGGAAGGAAAAAGGAAAAGAAAGAAAGAGAGAGAGAAAGAAAAAGAAAGAAAGAGAAAGAGAAAAAGAAAGAAGAGAGACAGAAAGAAGAAAGAAAGAAGAAGGATGGAATGAAGGAAGGAAGGGACAGAGGGAGGGAGGAAGGAAGGAAAGAAGAAAGGAGGGAGAGAGGGAAGAAAAGGGGGAAAGAGCTGGGGAAGGGAGAGAGAAAGAAATAGAGAGAGGAAGGAAGGAGTGATGATGACAATAATAAAGGTATCTTCAAAAAACCAAAAGAGATAGTACAGATTTTCATGGGACTATAAAGATTTTTTGTTTTAGAAAATTTCATTGTAATTGTAGAGCAAAATATGCCAACAGGATATTTTATGTAACTCATATCATGTTTAGAATCATCCATTGAAAAAAACATTTATGGAATGCCTACCATATGTCACTATGCTGCAGATCAAAGCTGTTTCAGCCGTAGTCACTACCCTTAGGGGGTTTCAGGTGAATAGGGGACAAAACGGTAAAGAAATAGCTGTAGTAGTCTGTTGTTAATGCCAAGATATAAGTATTCTCCCAGTAGTGTGGGATTGTGAGGGAGAGGGTGTCGATTTAGAATGCAATTCTTCTTGATTCTGATCATAACACTATATTAAATTATAACTATGTATTTTTATTAATATTGTCTCTGCTGTTACAATGTTTCAAAAATAAGACTCAGTAAGAAATAATAATGTTTATATATGTTCTTCTAAGTTAAGATTTTAAATTATAGAAAGTTGATGATAGCATATTATTTAACTAGCATGTTGCACAGGAAGCTCTGATTATTCTAGCTTTTAGTATCCCCATTTATAAACACTCAAATGTACCCTTGAGGAAGAAAACCAAGGACTCAGGTGAGTAGACACCTTATATCTATTCATTCTTTCTTTTATTCATTTTTTATAAAAATAGACTGTGAGCTCCTAGTATATACCAAGCACTGCTCTAGGTGCTGCAGATAAAGTGGAGATCAAAGCTCTTGTGCAACTTACATTCTGGATGGGGGTGAGATGTAATGAGTGAAATGAACTAGCAATAGAACTTCTTGCAGTGGTAATTCACATGAAGAAAATTAAAACATGTGTTGTGAAGAGTGGAGATACACTGCTAGGAACAACTTCCTTGAGGTGGTAACATCTGGACTGGGACTGGAAGGGAAAGAAGGAGCCAGCAGACGAGAGAAGATGAAACAGGAGTGGCCAGTGCAAAGGCTGTGAGGTGGGACACCGAAGACAGAAAATACTCAGTTCCAGGTGAGACACAGAGGAGGGAAAATACTCGGTTCCAAAGAACCATGAAAGGGTCAATGTGGGTAGAACTATGCAAGGGAAAGAAATGGAACACGCAAATACACACATAGTAATTCAACTGGGAAAGATAACAGAAAAGAGTTAGGAAAATCTATTGTAGCTCTGAAAAGATCTCTTGGTTATTTGACTTCTTATGCCATATGAAGCAAGCCTGGGTCCATACAAGTTAACTGAGGCACGGGCACAGAAGGTAACTGAGGAAATGAACTGAGGAAGGAAGGTGCCTATTAGGAATAGAGACTAAGTCAGTTAGGAAGGCCTTTGTCTGCAAATAACAAAATGCCTATTGTATTAGTCAGGGTTCTCCAGTGGGATAGAACTAATTGGATAGATGTATATATAAAGAGGAGTTTATTAAGGAGTATTGACTCACGTGATCACAAAGTGAAGTGCCATAATAGGCCATCTGCAAGTTGAGGAGCAAGGAAGCCAGGCTGAGTTCCAAAACCTCTGAAGTAGGGAAGCCGGCAGTGCAGCCTCTAGTCTGTGGTGAAAGGTCTGAGTCCAAAAGCTGAAGAGCTTGGAGTTTGATGTTTGAGGGCAGGAAGCATCCAGCACAGGAGAAAGATGTAGGCCAGAAGACTAAGCCAGTCTAATCTTTCCACGTTCTTCTGCCTGCTTTATATTCTGGCTGTGCTGGCAGCTGATTAGCTGGTACCCACCCAGATTGAGGGTGGGTTTTGCCTCTCCTAGTCCAGCTGACTCAAATATTAATCTTCTTTGGCAACACCCTCACAGACACACCCAGGAACAATACTTTGTATCCTTTAGTCCTGTCAAGTTGGCACTCAATATTAACCATCACACTCATCTAGCTGCTCAAGCAGTAAGACATTTAATATCTCAGGAGAGCAGTCTGGAGGTAGGTGGCTCTGGGCTTGGTGCAGGGACTCAGTGAAGTTATCAAGGACCCAGTCTCTCTTCCTACTTTCTCTGCATCTCCTTCCCAGTGCTCTCTTCTGACAGCAAGTGAAACTTCTCAGAGTGCCCGTGCATGTCTGATTGGCCAGAATTTGGTCACGTGGCCACTCCAAGCTGCAAGGGAGGCTGGGAAAAAGAGCATCTGGAAAGGAGGCATGGGATCACTAACACTGATTTGGACTAATCAAGAGTCAAGTTGTCATCCTCTGCAGATGTAATCAACATGGAGAGCCGTGGAACAGGGGAAGGAGGGAAGGTTGGGCCACAGAAACACAGGGCCCATGTTGGGGACAAGAGGGAAGAAAAGCGAATGCACTGTAATTGATTCAGAAGACACAGGTCACTATCCCAGCTCCGATCAAATCACTCAAACAGTCTTCACCATGGTTCTTCATCCATACGATGGAAGTGACAACACCTATCTGTCAAGCAGGCTGTGAAGAGCACAAATTGCCAGAGTGAATTGTGAGCGCCTAGTGTCTGCCCACGACTCCACAAGGATACAGGACAAAAGTATTGTAGCTGCTATTTCTATTTATTTTTCGCATTCTTTTAAAATACATACAGTTGTGCATATAATATACATAATGCTTTACAACAATAGAATATATATAACTTATAAATACATACATGTGTATATGTTGGAAATGCTCAAAAAATTTACTGGTAAGGGTCTAGATTTTATTTGTAAGCTTGGAAACACTTTCTTAAAAACATAACACATATAAAGGACTTAGCACAAGACTGGGAGAATTTGGGTCCTCAGCAAAGGCTGGCCCCATCTCCCTTTCAGATGCATTAGTGTTGCCATTTTTAATGGCAAGGGTCGGCATCTGCCACAGTCCCTCCCAACTCCATTCTCAGAATGCTGCGTATTATGTGCTCTTTGGGCACCTCAAATCCCTCTCCCAGAAAACAGGATTACAGGCGCTAAGTCCTACAAGCAGCTCCCGGGAGCTATTATCACATCGCTACCACAACCCCCAGCATCTTCTCCTCTTTCCACCTGCTGTTCATCTTCCGTATGTGTCTTGGCTGGTGGGAACTTCTGTGAAGGGGTGAACAAGAGCAAGGAGAGGAGGAGAAGCAAAGCCAGGCAGAGAGGTGACCCATCAGCCCATGAGGTGAAAGTCCCCTCGGGGAAGGGAGAGTTAAAACTCAAGGTCTGGGCATTCTCTGTGCAATTCATTTCTCCGTGGGAACCCTGCCTCCCATTAGCATGGACAAATGAGAATTGCCTGTATCTACACTCCATCTGCCCTCATCTTCCTTTGCAGCTACTCAAAGCACTTTAGAAAGAGCCTCTCTTTCTTCCTCCCAGCATCACCTCTGCAGTGGACAAGAGACAAAGATGGGAGTGCGGTACAGGGAGAGAAACAGAGTCATGAGGTCACTTAGCGACTCAGCTAGAATGCACCCAGGAGTCCTGACACCCGATCAAAATCACTCGTCTCATTAAAAGGACAAAGATAAAACCTCCTTCATAAATCTGAGGCCAGTCCGCATTATCCTTAGCCATCAGTTATGCTTGCTGTGGGCCATTGTTCATTTATTTAATTTAACCTTTTTTTTTTTTTCTGAAAAGCTTTTGGGTTTGCCTTTAAAAACCCACATTAAATTCTCGTTTAACGATTTGACGGGGTCCCCTTTAGCTCCCTTTAAACGAGCTGCCGATAAAGGAATAAACTTGCTGAAGAAATAAGAAATAAGCCTCCGGAACGCTGTAGCCCTTTTATGCTGTGGCTGTCCAGGCTGAAGCCCCTCTCAAATGAATGGAGAGATAATGCTAATGGAATTACACATTGTGACTAGATCAGGGGCTGCCACAGAAAGATAAATACCAAAGCAAGGCTAAGGCATTTAATCAAAAATAAACCCTTATGTGTCTTTTTTTTTTCCAAAAGCAAAAAAAATTAAAAAAAAAAAAAAAAAAAAAACCCAAGACCTTGTTTTGCCACATGCATTTCTTCACCGATCTTGATGTTATTTTTCCAAATAATTTGGGTTAGAGGAGGTACCCCACACACATATACATTTGAAAGCAAATTAAATTAGTTAAGAGTGATCTACCCAACCTATGTTTACAGTGACACAAATGACAGGGTGGCAAGCCTCTCAGAAGATAAACCAGAGGTGGACTAATTCGTGAGGATGATATAGCGCTTATCTGTTTTGTTTAGGCTCAGTTTTAACAAGATAAAATCGCTGGGCCTGGTGTTCTGCCAGTGGGGAAGCTGTTTACCCACACAATTGATGCGCAGCGTGGGCTGTTGTGGAATCTAAATTAGCTCCTCTCCCTGCCTACCCCAGCTCCAAGCTGGTTGGGTTAGTCACACCCTCAGAGAACAGGTCTCAGGTCTCACTTAGGAAAAAAAAAAAATCCACATAATGGTCATTTGTCATCTTTAGGGTCTCATGATTTGTCCTGGCTCATCCTAAAATCAAGAGGAATTTTGTGACACCACCCCAGGTAAGCGGTGACACCCTGGGTGTGTCCATCACAGAAATGGATGCCATCTGCCTCTCCTAGGCAAAGATGGAACTTACTAAAAGGACATCAGGGACTCGCAAAAGCGAGAAGGCAGGGAGTCCTGGAGGATGGCTCAGGAGGAGGCCCCACGAGGCCACCCTACAGGACAGGTGGGTTCAGGCATGGCTGCAGCCCTGGAGCCCAAATGTGGCCTCCACATCGTGCCATCGCTCATTCCAGGGACCAAGTTGCAGGCAGCAGGTCTCACTGGCTCAGCCTAAGCTATATATCCACATGGGCTCCCTGAAGACAGGAGAAAGAGGGTCTGCCCTTTCAGTCCCCAAGAGGGAAACAAGTGCTGCCTGCCATGGAAGGGCCATACAATAGCAGATTCCCCAAATGGGAGACCAGGCACTCACAAAAAGAGGTTGAAGGCACCCCAAAACTGGCAAGCAATTCCTATGTTAGGGCTGAAAAAAGTGTGCCTGGGCATCCTTGTTCAGCCCGAGCATCAGGTGGGAAGCAGTTTGCAGTAATGAAGGGAGCTCCAGGTGATGGACCAAGAGACCCAGACCCAGGCATGGGGCCATGACCAGGCAAGGCTACTTGAGCTAAGGCAAGTCTATGCCTCTCTACTCACTGTTGTGGGTTGAATTGTGTCCCCCCCCAAAAATCATATGTTAAAGTGGTCACCACCAATACCTCAGAATGTAACCTTTTGGGAATTAGGGACATTGCAGATGTAATTTGTTAAGATGAGGTCATACTGGAGGAGCATGGGACCCTAATCCAACATGACCGGTGTCTTTATAAAAAGGGGAAATTTGGACACAGACACCCGTACAGGGAGAATACCATGTTCTCCATATGGAGTTATTCTGTCTCAAGCCAAGGAACTACCAGAAGCTAAGAGAAAGGCTTGAAACAACCTCCCCTGGTGCCTTCAGCAGGAGCATGAACCTGTAGACACCCTGATCTCAGACTTCCAGCCTCCAGAACTGTGAAACAGTAGATTTCTGCTAAGCCACTCGGTTTGTGGTACTTCATTATGGCAATCCTGGGAAACTAATGGGCTCGTTTTCTATAAGGTGAGTAAGTTGGACTTGATTTGCAGCTTTCAAACTATTTGAGTCTTGACTTCCATTTGAACTTCCATTTGATGTCCCACAACTTCGTGGCAGCACACTTTGAAAACCATGGTGCAATCTCCAAGGTCCCTCCAGCTCTCACTCTCTAAATTAAAGCCTTTTTCAGTTTTGACAAAGAACGGTTCAAAATTTAGGGAAGGCTGTATGGGGGGACATTTTCTTCTCCAGCTGCATGGATAGGCTGATCTCTTGATGGGACCCTGCTGGACTCCATCCCACATAATTCCAGTCTGCTTCTTCAGGCACTGAGCCCTGGCAGAAGGTGGCTACTTCATGTGGGAGCTAGAAAGTATGGAGATTTCTGGGTCTAGTCCAGTGGTGTTTCCATTCAGACATAGATAGATAGGTAGATAGATAGGTAGGTAGGTAGGTAGGTAGGTAGGTAGGTAGATAGATAGATAGATAGATAGATAGATAGATAGATAGATAGATAG